>NW_017190137.1:0-319748 GCF_001704415.2 Capra hircus
GAAGAGCAGAAAAAAAATGCAGCCTAAATATACGAAGGGAGTTCCCTGGTGATCGAGGGATTAAGCGGTGGGGGGTGGGGGGACTTTCACTGCAGAGGGATGGGTTTGATATCTGATTAGGGACAAAGATCCTGTGTGCCACGTGTCATGGCTAAAAAATCAAAATCAAAAGAATAAAAGAAATAAATAAGAAAACAACTCCAACATGGAAACGAATTGTGGGACTCACAAGTCTTCCAGAAAAGAGGAGAATGTATTTTCCCCATGAGCAAAACAACAGGCTTCTGCCTCAGAAAAATATTCCATGCTAGGAAAGTCATTCCATCCTTCATCAATTTGGTGTAGCTGATGTAGGATGAAGACCTAGGCCTTAGAGACCAAATGCTAACACCAAACTCCTGACTTGAAAAATAGTGTTCTTGAAAATAGGATGATGCTGAAACCTGCCTTGGCTATTGCATTCCCGAATGAAGGTGACCTTCAATTAGAAATACAAAACCCCATTGCCTGAGTGCCATCAAAAAGTCAATAATACTGGAAAAAACAAAACACATCACAGGCACTAGTGCCTGAAGGAAAGAAATGATTGAACAAGGACTGCTGAGTCCATTGTGTTCAACTATTTCATCTTTTTACCAGGAGGAAATCATCAAGGAAAGGAAGACTAAAATTATGATGCGCTGAAGGCTGTGACACTAGAAATTACCTTTAGAAAGAATGTATTTTCTCTCTCCCAGTAAGTGTCTTAATAGCTCAGGCAGTGCTACCTACCTTTCAGGGGAAGTTTTGATATGTGATTTAAATGAATGCCTGATGATCTCTGAGTCAAAAACTGGCTGTGAAAATAAAGCAGTGTGGTAAGTATTTAGGAAGAAGATATCACACCACACTAATTGTTATAACATTTAACTTGTAGGAATTTCACCATTTTAGCGTGCATTTATGGGCAATGTGAAGCCCATATTTTAATTTCTTTTCCAAAGAAGGAAACAGATAGCTAAATATGTTATGCTGGCAACATTAATTGGATTTACCCTGTCTTACTAATAAAGCTACAAAATAGGATATTGGCCCAAAAGACATAAAGTCTAAACTTTACCTAAGAGTTAAGTTTTCTGATGTCTTGAAAATATAGTTTTTTATTAAACAGTAGTTTATGTATAATACTGTGTTGACTTCTACTATACAGCAAAGGGATTCATTTATATTATATATAGCATTTATATATTTATATATATATAGCATTTATTTATTAAAATGTATATATGTATATATACATAAATATGTATATAGTGTTACATATGTATACATATTTATATATACATATATACATTCTATATATAATATAATTCATATGTGGGTATATATACACACATATGAATGTATATATCACTGCAGATAGTGATTGCAGCCATGAAATTAAAAGACACTTGGTCCTTGGAAGGAAAGTTATAACCAACCTAGACAGCATATTAAAAAGCAGAGACATTACTTTGCCAACAAAGATCTGTCTAGTCAAGGCTATGTTTTATCCAGTAGTCATGTATGGATGTGAGAGTTGAATTATAGAGAAAGCTGACAGCTTTTGAACTGTGGTGTTAGAGAGGACTCTTGAGAGTCTTTGGACTGCAAGGAGATCCAACCAGCCCATCCTAAAGGAAATCAGTCCTGAATATTCATTGGAAGGACTGATGCTGAAGCTGAAACTCCCGTACTTTGGCCACCTGATGTGAAGAGTTGACTCATTGGAAAAGACCCTGATGTTGGGAAAGATTGAAGGTGGGAGAAGAAGGGGATGGTAAAGGATGAGATGGTTGGATGGCATCACCGACTCTGTGGACAGGAAATTGAGTGAACTCTGGGAGTTGGTGATGCACAGGGAGACCTGGAGTGCTGCAGTTCATGGGGCCTCAAAGAATTGGACATGACTGAGCAACTGAACTGAACGGAACTGAATGTGTATATACATACACACACACTTTTTTCATATTCTTTCACATTATGGTTTATTGACTATAGTTCCCTGTGCTCTACAGCCTGTCCTTGTTGGTTAACAAAAAATAAAATCTTTGTTCATAATCAGAGATCATCCCATCCCCTCTGGAGAGGAAGCTGCTCCATCACCCCCTGCCGCCTTAACCTCTGGACCACCAGAGGTTAGCATCTGCTAACCCAAAATCCCTGGTCTATACCTCTTCCACCCATGCCACACTTGAGAACAACATCAGAGCTCTGGAGCACCTACATTTTGAAACAGAGACTCTACATTTAAGGATATATCACATCACTACTAAGCCTGTATTCTAAGCGCATCTGTTTCAACTTGTGAGCCTGATCATGTGTAAGTATCATGCCAACTGCTGAGCCTCTGATATTGAGCTCTTGCTATATACATGGCATGTATGCATAGCTCACCTGAGCATTCCTCCTTTGACAATGGTGCTTGCTATCCAAGGCACGCGTTCTGCCACTCCTAAGACCATGCTTTGAAGTAGAAATACCACGGCTGTTTATATGCACTGTTGCCTTTGCATTCCCAACACTTCTGAACTAGTAGTCTTGCAGTTTTTCCTGTGGTCATGTAGAGATGTGAGAGTTGGACTGTGAAGAAGATTGAGCACCAAAGCATGAACATGTGCTGCATCTCTTGATATTGCACTCTAGAGCATGGTCTCAAGAATACTGAGAACATGCTCTAGAGCAGATATGTCACAACTTGAGAACATAGTTTTTATAGCAAAAGACCTACATCTCAGAGATTCTACTCTAAACCATGCCCTTATGACTCCTGAGCCAGTGTTCTAGAGCAAACATGGCTGCAACTACAGAGCTGGAACTCAAAGAACATATTTCATCACTACTGAACCTGGAGTTTTCAAGTATGAATTGTGCAACTACTGAGTTTGCATTCTGCAGCACATGACCTGGCACTACAAGTGCTTTTTACTTGAGAGCACATGCACTGCAATTAATTCACTGAAACTCAGAAGATGCATCCAAGCACTACTGATCCTATATTTTAGAGTACACCCACCATACTGACACTGTACCCTATAGGAGAACTGTCAGACCGGACCAGCTTGAAATCTGGAGATACGTAACCTTCCCTCTGGAATTTGCATTGTAAAGCAAGTATTCCACAACTACTAAACCTGTACTCTAAACCTGGCATACAGCAAATTCTATCCTTGTCCTCTGGAGCATGTGTCTTGCCATTATAAACACATGCTTAAGTCAGGTGTGCTGCAACCACTGCACTTACCCTCAGAGGCATATCTTACCCCACGTTTCAGAGCACCGATACTGCCACTACTGAATTCTATGTTCTAAAATTACTTTTGCTGAAAGTACTGAGTCTGCACTCTAGACTCTGTGTTCCACAGCTACTTAGTAAACGTACACATCTACCCTGAAAGATGCAGCTCACCACTACTCTATTGTGAGTCTAAAGCATGCATTTCACAATTACTGAACTTGTACTTTGGAGCACAGGAAGGATCAAACAGCACCTGACTTTAAGTAGATGTGCTGCAAGTAATCATCCCACTCTCAACAATATATATTCACAATCACTATTTTTGTACTCAGGAGTGCACTTGTGTCACTACTCAGGCTGTGCTCCAGAATACACATGCTGTCACTTCTGAGCTGGCAAAGTGGAGTATCCATAGCACAGCTATTGAAATAATAGTTTAAACTCCTTTGCCTGTACTAACGAGTTTCCAGTTTGGACAATCTATTGAGCTCAAATTCTAAGCACAGGTACTGGGGTCCAGCCCCGTTGGATCCAGGGTAATTCGAAGAGGGGATGGTGTGGCTAGAGAGATATATAGATTTAAAGAGAGATAAGGGAAGAGTTTCCAGTTAAGAGAATAGAGGAGACAAAGACGCTGTATTCCTTGGTTTATATAGAAAGCCAATAAAGCCCTGAGACAAGGACTTGAACTGTCTACATAGGGCCACAGGTGCCTGCTTGAATAGCAGAGGGTGCCCCGCCTTGGGCTCCCACTCATGTGGGTCTTAGAAGCCCAGACAAATAAGTAGACATGGCTAGCCTCTATGCCCCAAATCGGAATCAGCCAGAAAATACAGTAAGAAAGAAAAGAATACACGAGAGAACCAGTCTCTCCTGGAACTGGCCCGAGAAACTGGTCCGTCCTTTATTTTCCAGGAAAAGCTTTTATACTTTTAGTTGTACATAGATATCAATGGATAATTACAAAGTCCATGTAGGGTCAGAAGCCCTGATCCTATTCGAGACCAGGCTTTCTCTCTGCCATACTTAGTTGTATACACAGGTCTTAGGTGACTTAACATCATCTTCTGGCCAGGAGGCCTATTAGCACTTTATGGTCCTTTTCTGATTAGGGTCCAGAAAATCATTTGCTTTAAAAGTGTTGTTCTTACCAAAGTCTGGTGCCACTCTCAGAAAGCACTAATTAAGGTTACATTCTTACCTAGCAAGGACACAACAATTTATAATAAGGAAAGAGGAGTACAGTGATTTATAACAAAGAGAATATTCATTAATTCAGAAGTCTAGTATTGCTAACATCAAAACTACTATATTGCTATTTCTGCATCCCAATTACATTGTTAATATCCTCCCAGGTGCCTAAAAGATAAAGACTATGGAGGCCTGGTGGCAAACATTAACTCAACAATGAAAACCCTTCACCAAACTAATGCTTAGCTCTAAAAGTCTCTATATCTTTAAGATGCTTTAAGCTTCATGGCTCTCACTGCTGGGGGGTGGTAAACAATCACAAGTTGTCAAATGCTCTAACTGTCAGGCAAGGTAGAGTGCCATCAGAGGGGTTTGAGCTTATACACTCCTTTTATATGCAGGAGACCAGTTGGAGCTCTAAGTTAATTTTTTCCAGAGAAAAGGTCGTCTGGGATAGCCCCCTGTAGTGTCAGCAGATTATAGTATAGCAGACCAGTAAACAGACAGATTTTGGTTTTGGGGTAGATGCTTATGCAGAGGACTCCTTGAGATCTGACTCGCCTTGCTCCATCAGGTCTCTCCGCATGACCTTGTCATGAGTGGGATCTTGCGTGCTGGCTCCCAGCACACAGGTGCTACAACTTGTAATCCTGTATCTAGACTAAGCATATGCAACTATTGTCCTTGCACACTGGAGTATAGTTCTGCCACTGCATGGATGTCAAAATTACTTAATTTATCATCCATAGCATGTGTACCACAAGTACTGAAATTGCACTCTGAAGTAGTTTTCTTACTGCTGATACAATTGAGCCCATGCTTAAGAACATGCCTGCCTCATCTACTGAGACTTCACTCTGGAACATGTGTCTCATCATCGGTTCAGTTCAGTTCAGTTCTGTTCAGTTCAGTACAGTCGCTCAGTCATGTCCGACACTTTGCGACCCCATGAATCGCAGCACTCCAGGCGTCCCTGTCCATCACCAACACCCGGAGTTCACTCAGACTCATGTCCATCGAGTCAGTGATGCCATCCAGCCAGCTCATTAACGGTCGTCCCCTTCTCCTCTTGCCCTCAATCCCTCCCAGCATCAGAGTCTCTTCCAATGAGTTAACTCTTCGCATGAGATGACCAAAGTGCTGGAGTTTCAGCTTTAGCATCATGCCTTCCAAAGAAAACCCAGGGCTGATCTCCTTCAGAATAGACTGGTTGGATCTCCCTGCAGTCCAAGGGACTCTCAAGAGTCTTCTCCAACACCACAGTTCAAAATCATCAATTCCTCAGCGCTCAGCCTTCTTCACAGTGCAACTCTCACATCCATATATGACCACTGGAAAAACCATAGCCTTGTCTACACAGACCTTAGTCTGCAAAGTAATGTCTCTGCTTTTGAATATTCTATCTAGGTTGATCATAACTTTCCTTCCAAGGAGTAAGAATCTTTTAATTTCATGGCTGCAGTCATTATCTGTAGTGATTTTGGAGCCCTGCCCCCCTACACACACACACACACACAAAGTCTGACACAGTTTCCCCATCTATTTCCCATGAAGTGATGGGACTGGATGCCCATGATCTTCGTTTTCTGAATGTTGAGCTTTAAGCCAACTTTTTCACTCTCCACTTTTTCATCAAGAGTCTTTTTACTTCCTCTTCACTTTCTACCATAAGTGTGTTGTCATCTGCATATCAGAGGCTACTGATATCTCCCCTGGCAATCTTGATTCCAGCTTGTGTTTCTTCCAGTCCAGCGTTTCTCATGATGTACACTGAATAGAAGTTAAATAAGCAGTGTGACAATATACAACCCTGAAGTACTCCTTTTCCTATTTGAAACCAGTCTGTTGTTCCATATCCAGTTCTAACTGTTGCTTCCTGATCTGAACACAGATTTCTCAAGAGGCAGGTCAGGTGGTCTGATATTCCCATCTCTTTCAGAATTTTCCACAGATTATTGTGATCCACACAGTCAGAAATTTTGGCATAGTCAATAAAGCAGAAAAAAATGTTTTTCTGGAACTCTCTTGCTTTTTTGATGATCTAGCAGATGTTGGCAATTTGGTCTCTGGTTCCTCTGCCTTTTCTAAAACCAGCTTGAATATCAGAAAGTTCACAGTTCACATATTTTTGAAGCCTGACTTGGAGAGTTTTGAGCATTACTTTATTAGCATGTGAGATGAATCTAACTGTGTGGTAGTTTGAGCATTATTTGGCATTGTCTTTCTTTGGGATTAGAATGGAAACTGACATTTTCCAGTCCTGTGGCCACTGCTGTGTTTTCCAAATTTGCTGGCATATTGAGTGCAGCACTTTCACAGCATCATCTTTCAGAATTTGAAATAGTCGAACTGGAATTCCATCATATCCACTAGCTTTGTTTACAGTGATGCTTTCCAAGGCCCACTTCACTTCACATTCCAGGATATCCGGCTCTAGATGAGTGATCACATCATCGTGATTGTCTGGGTCATGAAGATCTTTTTTGTACAGTTCTTCTGTGTATTCTTGCCGCATCTTCTTAATATCTTCTGCTTCTGTTAGGTCCATACCATTTCTGTCCTGTATCGAGCCCATCTTTGCATGAAATTGTTCCCTCATATCTCTAATTTTCTCGAAGATATCTCTAGTCTTTCCTATTCTGTTTTTTCCCTCTATTTCTTTCCATTGATTGCTGCAGAAGTCTTTGTTATCTGTTCTTGCTATTCTTTGGAACTCTGAATTCAGATGTTTATATCTTTCCTTTTTAACCGTTGTTTTTCACCTCTCTTATTCTCACAGCTATTTGTAAGGCCTTCCCAGACAGTCATTTTGCTTTTTTGCATTTATTTTCCTTGGTGATGGTCTTGATCTCTGTCTCCTGTGAGTATCAGGAACCTCATTCCATAGTTCATCAATCACTCTATCTATCAAATCTAGGCCCTTAAATCTATTCCTCACTTCCACTGTATAATAATAACGGATTTGATTTAGGTCATACATGAATGGTCTAGCGGTTTTCCCTAATTTCTTCAACTTACGTCTGAATTTGGTAATAAAGAGTTCATGACCTGAGCCACAGTCAACTCCTGGTCTTATTTTTGTAGACCTTATAGAGCTTCTCCATCTTTGGCTGCAAAGAATATAATCAATCTGATTTCGGTGATGACCATCTGGTGATGTCCATGTGTAGAGTCTTCTCTTGTGTTGTTGGAAGAGGGTGTTTGCTATGACCAGTGCATTTCCTTGGCAAAACTCTTTGCCCTGCTTCATTCTGCATTCCAAGGCCAAATTTGCCTGTTACTCCAGGTGTTTCATGACTCCTACTTTTGCATTCCAGTCCCCTATAGTGAAAAGGACGCCTTTATGGGTTTTAGTTCTAAAAGGTCCTGTAGGTCTTCATAGAACCATTCAACTTCAGCTTCTTCAGCATTGCTGGCTTGGATTACTGTAATAATGGAAGATTTGCCTTGGAAATGAACAGAGATTATTCTGTCATTTTTGAGATTACATCCAAGTACTGCATTTCACACTCTTTTGTTGACCATGATGGCTGCTCTATTTCTTCTGAGGGATTCCTGCCCACAGTAGTAGATATAATGGTCATCCGAATTAAATTCATCCATTTCAGTTTATTTTAGTTCAATGATTTCTAAAATGCTGATGTTCACTCTTGCTATCTCTTGTTTGACCACTTCCAATTTGCCTTGATTTGTGGACCTGACATTCCAGGTTCCTATGGAATATTGCTCTTTACAGCATCGGACCTTGCTTCGATCACCAGTCACATCCACAGCTGGGTATTGTGCCAGGAGCCAGCTTGAGGAACTCCACCCATGGCAAAGGTCATGAGGAAGGAATCTTGGCATTATGCAAAGGCAGAATCGAGCCTCAGGAGAACCCTGTTCCTGAGCATCTTCCCCCAAACTAGCATTGCATTCCAAAAGGGTGAGGCTGCAGGGGGTTATAATCAAGAAAGGAATTTACTTAGCCTAAGCTTTAACATGATTAATATCAAAGGTTAATACTTTGATACTCCCTTAATACTCCCCGAATCAGAGTATGTCTACTTTACTGTTTTATGCTCTCACCTACACCTCTGACTTTCCAGGGTCTGACCCCATCACCTCTCTCAGAGGAGTTAAATTGCAGCTCCAGTCAATAAAATATTCCTGGGCGTGACAAGAGTGTTTAAACTTACAAACTCCACTGAATGTTCTCTAGCCTACCTGAACAGGTTCATCCAGCCACATGTGATTGTTTACAGCCTCCCAACTGTGAGAAGCAAGAGATGCTTTATACTTTCTAAACAGAGATTCTTTTGAGAAGTTAGAAAATTATTAGTGTAGTATAGTGGGTTGATTAGAAATTATATTGGTGAAGGGTTTTTCATTTGTTGAGCCAATATTGCTGCTAAATCTCCATATTCCCTGCCCTTATAATGAATATAACTAGCATATGTGAGAAATAAGTATTAACCTTTGTTATTAATCATATTAAACCTTAGGCTAAGTAAATTTCTTTCTTGATTATAACCCCCTGCACCATCATCCTATAGGAATAAAACTTTATCTGGTACCTTGGTCGGGGGGGGGGGGTGGCACCTAGTTTAAGAAAAAAATCACCCCTGGAAAAAACTAAGTTTTCTGGTTGACTGACCGTTATCGGAAAGGGCCATAAAATGTCAGCAGGCCTCATGGCCAGAAGATGATGTGAAACCCCTAAGACATTTGCATGCTTTTATATGAAGCAGCTGATTTTGACAATGGTCAGGTCTGCTGACCCAGTGAGACTCTGTATTCATCCCTATGTATAACAAAAACTACATAAGCAAACCTGAAAATAAAGAAAATGGATCAGTTTCTGGAAAGACTGATTCCCCTGTGTCATTCTTTCTTTCCCCTTCTGGCTGAATTCCCATCTGGAGCATGGATGCTCGCCATGTCTACACACTTTCCCTGGCTTCTAAGACCCACGCGAGAGGGAGCCCAAGGCGGGGCACTCTCCGCTATTCAAGTGGGCGCCAGTGACCTATGTAAATGGGTGCAAATTCCTTGTCTTGGAGTTTTATAGGTATTCCATGTAAACCCAGTTATTCAGCGTCTTTTTTCTCCACTAATTTTCCTACTAAATATTATTTTCTGATCTCTCTTTATATTTCTAATTAAATAGCTGTTTCCTAGGACGCTGATTCTGTCTCCCCTTTGAATTACCTGGATCCACCGGGGCTGGACCCCTGCAGTATTGTTTTCCCTTTGTCTCCATCCCTCATTCTTTCTTATTTCTCCACTGATCTCCAGTAGTGTGTTGGGCACCTACTGACCTGGGGAATTTCTCTTTCAATACCCTATCATTTTGCCTTTTCATACTGTTATTGGGGTTCTTAAGGCAAGAATACTGAAGTGGTTTGCCATTCCTTTCTGCAGTGGACCACATTCCCATGATCGAGCAAAGGCATGCTACATGTACTGAGCCCATGCCTTAGAGGGCATTAGCCATATCTCCTGAGCTTGCATTCTGGAGCATGTGTCCCATGATTATTTAGCCCACACTATAGAGCATACATGCCAGAGTGACTAAGCTTGCATTCTAGAGCACTCATTTAACCATTACCATGCCTGTATTTTAGGGCAGATAGTCTATGACTGGAGAAGGCAATGGCACCCCACTCCAGTACTCTTGCCTGGAAAATCTCATGGATGTAGGAAACTGGAAAGTTGCAGTCCATGGGGTCGCTGAGGGTCAGACACAACTGAACAACTTCACTTTCACTTTTCCCTTTCATGCATTGGAGAAGGCAATGGCAACCCACTCCAGGGTTCTTGCCTGGAGAATCCTAGGGACGGGGGAGCCTGGTGGGCTGCCGTCTATTGGGGCGCACAGAGTCTGACATAACTGAAGTGACTTAGCAGCATTCTATAACTACTCACTTGACACTTGAAAGATATCCACAACCACAATTCAGCTTGCCTTCTACAGCACATTTCCTACTACTATTGAGCCCTTGTTCTACAGTAAGAATCCCAAATCTATTCAGTTTAGCTTTCAGTCTGCTTTATGTGTTCTTCCATTACACTTCCAGTACACCAGACAATTTGTGCCAATTACTGAGATTGCCCTCTGGCATTCCTGTCACCACAACTGAGACTGCACTTTAGAGCTTATGCTCTGCCCTTATCTGAGTTCTCAGTGTAGATCAGGAGAATCAAAACTGCTCAGCATTTATTCCGGAAAAGCAACCTTCCACTATTGAATTTGCAGCCTTGAACTATTGTTCCACAACTTCTCAGAGTCCTCTGTGAACCTGTCATACCCCAGATACAGACCTTGCCCTCTGTAACATGTGTCTTGGCACTACTATGTCCCTGATATAGATCAGTTGTGCTGCAACCACTGAATTTGCATTCAGGAATTTGCATTCTGGACTCACCATTTTTTTTTAAATTTTTTATTTTTACTTTATTTTACTTTACAATACTGTAACACATACTACCACTACTGCTTCTGTGATCTGTACTTATTGTGCCATAACTAGTGAGCCTGCTCAAAATTATGTGTGCCAGGAGCCTGAAGAATGCATTTAACACTATTGAATTTTGGCTGTAAATTACCCATTAGAAAATTACTGAGCTTGAACTCTGCAGGACGTTTCATCAGAACTGATTTCAACTCTAAGCAGATGTGCTGCAATTAATCAGTCCCCATTCTATAACATTCCTTAATCACCACTAGTTTTGCATTCAGCAGCACACATTCCATCATTATTGAGACTGTACTTTATAAAACAGGTGCTACAATTAGCGACATTGCAAGGTGGAACACACATCCCACTACTACTGAACTAATAATCTAGAACAAGTCTGTCATAACTACTGAGCTTGCAGTGTATAGAACCTGTGATGTAACTACTGAGCACACTGTCCACACGTGCTGCAACTGGTGAGACTCTATGCAGAGTAAGCATCTGAAATTACTATCCTTGCGTTCTGGTGCATGAAGTACAGAATTCATGTGACACAATGCCTGAGTGTGAACCGAGGAGCATATGTCCCACAAAGCAGAACTTGCACTCTAGAGGTGAAATGTCATGACTACTGGAATTTAATTTTTAGTTTTTCATTCTGCTATTATGAACAGCTGCTCTAGGGCTTGCCTCCTGTATTAATGATCTGCTTTTCTATATCAACATCCAAAACCTGTTGATCTGACACTTTGGAATATGCATGCCAAAATTATTAAGCTTTCCCTTGTGGCATCGTGTTAAGCTGACAAACTCTGACATTTTATTCGAAATCGTGCTTCATACAACTATTGAACCAAAATTTTAGAGCCAATTTTGTGAACCTAGCTAGTTTCACTTTGTTTCAAAGTGAACATTCACTCCTGGGCACATGCTCAAATGTATTCAAATGTATACATCAAGTCCCTACTAACCCTGTAGTACACAGTAGACATGGTCAACTACTGAGTTTGCCCTCTGCAGCATGCTCCCTCTACTACTAAACTTTCCATCTTGCTCTCACAGTACAACAACATAGCTACAGTATAGCATTCCTCTTAAATGTTTTGCAGCTTGTATAACAAACATGTGTTCTGCCACTCCTGAGTCCTCAAACAACTGTTGAGATTGCATTCTGGAACATGCTCCCACTACTTTAGAGCTCACACTTAAAAAAAAAAATTCTTCATATTCTTTTAATTATATATAATATGATTATTTAATTTATTTTAATAGGAAAATGATTACTTTACAATATTGTGATGTTTTTTGCTACATATCAACATGAATCAGCCACAAGGAAACATGTATCCCCATACCCTGAAACCCCCCTCTCACCTCCCTCTCCACTCTTCCCTCTAGGTTGCCCCAGAACACTTCTTTGGTTGCCCTGCTTAATCCATAAAACTTGCACTGGACATCTATTTCACACATGGTAATGTACATGTTTTGATGTTATATGAGAGGATAACATTGCCATGCCATTGTTCTCTGCAGAGAGAAAA
Source organism: Capra hircus (assembly GCF_001704415.2). Taxonomy (NCBI): domain Eukaryota; kingdom Metazoa; phylum Chordata; class Mammalia; order Artiodactyla; family Bovidae; genus Capra; species Capra hircus. Next base: position 12,429 of record NW_017190137.1, read on the forward strand.
AAAAATCTATTCTTTACACGTGCATCTCCATTGCTACTCTGCATAAAGGATCATTGGTACTGTTTTCCTAAATTCCATATAAATGTGCTAGTATGCAGTACTTGACCTTCTCATTCTGACTTATTTCACTCTGTATAATAGGCTCCAGGTTCACCCACCTCATTAGAACTGACTCAAATGTGTTCCATTTTAAAACTAAGTAGTATTCCATTGTGCATGTTGCACAGTTCTATAGTGCACGCTAATTAACTGTGAAACACATATTTCTTTAAGTTCTGGTTTCCTCAGTGTGCATGCCCAGCAACAGAATTGCTGGGTTGTATAGACATTCTATTTCCGGTTTATCAAAAAATCTCCGCACTCTTCCCCATAGTGGCTGTAACAGTTTGCCACTAACACTGTAAGAGGGTTCTCTTTTCTCCACAACCCTCTCAGAATTTATTTTATGTAGAGTTTTTGATGATATCCATTCTGACCAGCGTGAGATGATACCTCATTGTTGTTTTATTGGTATTTCTCTAATAATGAGTACTGTTAAACCTCTTTTCATGTGTTTATTAGCCACCTTTATGTCTTTGGAGAAATGTCTGTTTAGGTCTTTTGCCCATTTTTTTATTGGGTTCTTCATTTTTCTGATATAGAGCTTCATGAGCTGCCTGTATATTTCAGAGATAAATTCCTTATCAGTTTGCTATTATTTTCTCTCATTCTTAGGGCTCTCTTTTCACCTTGCATAGAATCCTTCATTGTGAGAAACTTTCACGTTTAATTATGTCCCATTTGCTAATTTTTATTTCCATTATTCTGGGAGGTAAGTTATGTATGATCTTTCTATGATCTACGTCAGAGATATATCCTCTAAGAGTTCTATAGCTTGTCTTCTTATATTTAGGTCTTTAATCCATTTTGAGTTCATTTTGAGTTTATTTTTGTGTTTATTGTGAGAAAGTGTCCTAGTTTCATTCTTTGAACACACAGATGACTAGATTTCCTAGCACTACTTGTTGAAGAGTGTTTTTGCTTCATTACATATATTTTCCTCCTTTTTCAAAGATAACGTGTCCGTAGGTGTGTCGATTTACCTCTGGACTATTCTTTCCATTGTTCTACATTTCTGTATTTGTGCTAGTACCATACTGTCTTGATGACTGTAGCTTTGCAGTATAGTTTAAAGTCAGGAATATTAATTTCTCCAGGCCCTTTCACCTTTCTGAAGAATAATTTGGCTATTCAGGGTCTTTTGTTTCCATTTGTTGTTGTTCACTCACTCAGCGGTTTCAAGGTCTTCAGTTCCATAGACTGCAGAGTGATAGGCTTTCCTGTCCTTCACCCCACCCCAGAACTTGATCAAACTCATGACCATTGAATTGGTGATGCCATTCAACCATCTTGTCCTCCATCTTGTCCTTCTCCTCCTGCCTTCAATCTTTCCCAGAATCAGGATTATATATATATATATATATATATACACATACACACACATTTCTATAATTCTCTTACTTTTCCTGTGATATATATATATATATTTAAATGTATATAATACACACACACACACACACACACACACACACACACATACACACTATGAGTCTGTTCTATGAATCAGGTGGCCAAAGTATTGGAGCTTCAGCTTTATCATCAGTCCTTCCAGTGACTATTCATATTGATTTGTTTTAAGATTGGGTGATTTGATCTCCTTTCAGCCCAAGTCTACTCCAACTCTACAGTTCAAAAGCATCAGGTCTTCAGCGTTTAGCATTCTTTGTGGTCCAAATCTTAGATCCACACAGGACTACTGGAAAAACCATGACTGAGGTTATTCATATTTCTCAGGGCAATCTTGAGTCCAGCTTGTTCTGCATCCAGCCTGGCATTTCACATGATGTACTCTGCATATAAGTTAAACAAGCATGGTGAAAATATACAGCCTTGACAGTCCCTTTTTCCAATTTTGAATCAGTCTGTTGTTCCATTCTTGGTTCTTATTGTTGCTTCTTGATTGGCATACAGGTTTCTCAGGTGCTGGGTAAGATGATCGGTTATTCCCATCTCTTAAAAACTTTTCCAAAGTTTGTTATGACCCACATAGTCAAAGGCTTTAGCATAGTCAATGAAACAGAAGAAAATACATTTCTATAATTCTCTTACTTTTCCTGTGACCCAAAGGATGTTCACAATTTGATCTCTGGTTCCTCTGCCTTTTCTAAATCCAGCTTGAGCTCTTTCATATATTTTTGAAGACACTTAGAGAAATTTGAACATTACTTTGCTAGCATGTGAGATGAGGCAATTGTGTGATAGCCTGAACATTCCTTGGCATTGCTTTTCCTTGGGATTGTAATGAACAGTGACCTTTTCCAGTCCCATGGCTTTTGCTAAGCTTTCGAAGTTTTGGGCATATTGAATGCAGCACTTCAACAATATCGTCTTTTTGGATTTGAAATTTCCAAATGTCTTTCTTTTATAAAAGTTTTGTAGTTTCCATATAGAGGTCTTTGTCTCTGTAGGTAAATTTGTTCCTATTTTTAAAATATTCATTTCAATGGTGAATGGAATTGTTTCCTTATTTCTATTTCTGGAGTTTCATTGTTAAGGTGTAGAAATGAGAAGGATTTATGTGTATTAATTTTATATCCTTCATCTTTACCATACTCATTGTTTACCTCTAGCAATTTTCTAGTGTCATCTTATGGTTTGCTATGTAAAGAATCATATCTGCAAACAGTTTTATTTCCTCTTTTCCAATCTGGATTCCTCTTACTGCCTTTTCTTCTATGATTGTTCTGGCTAGGACTTCCAAAACTATGTCAAGTAGTAGTGATGAGGGTGGTTACCCTGTCTTTCTTTTGAATTTATTCTTTTTTTTTCTTTTTATTATACTTTATTTTACTTTACAATACTGTATTGGTTTTGCCATATATTGATATGAATCCACCACGGGTGTACGTGAGTTCCCAATCCTGAACCCCCATCCCACCTCCACCCCATATCATCTGTCTGAATCATCCCCGTGCACCAGCTCCAAGCATCCTGTATACTGTATCAAACATAACCTGGCGATTCGTTTCTTACATGATAGTATACATGCTTTAATGCCATTCTCCCAAATCATCCCACCCTCTCCCTCTCCCTCAGAGTCCAAAAGCCCATTCTATATATCTGTACCTCTTTTGCTGTCTCACATACAGGGTTATGCCTACCATCTTTCTCAATTGCATATATATGTGTTTGTATACTGTACTGGTATTTTTCTTTCTGGCTTACTTAACTCTGTATAATTGCCTCCAGTTTCATCCATCTCATTAGAACTGATTCAAATGTATTCTTTTTAATGGCTGAGTAATACTCCATTGTGTATATGTACCACAGCTTTCTTATCCATTCATCTGCTGATGGACATCTAGGTTGTTTCCATGTCCTGGCTATTATAAACAGTGCTCCAATGAACTTAGATGAAAAGCTTTCAGTTTTTGACCACCCATGATCATGTTGGATATATATGGCTTTTTATTTTTAATTGAGGTATATTTGTTCTGTGCATGCTTCCTGGAGAGTTTTGTCATAAATAGGTTTTGAATTCTTTCAAAGAGTTTCTGTGTATCTATGGAAATTATATATGGTTTTTATCATTCAAAATTTTAATATGGCATATCGCATTGATTGATTTACAATGATTGAAGAACTCTCGCTTTCAAAACAAGCCTATTTGATCATGATGTATAATCTTTTTTTAAAGAAAGTGTCTGATTCTGATTGGTAGTATTTTGTTGAGAGCTTTTGAATCTATGTTCATTAGTGATGCTGGCCTGTAATTTTCTTGCTTTTGGAATCCTTCTGTGGTTTTCATATAACAGTGATGTTGGCCTCATAGACTAGTTTGGGAGTTTCCTTTCCCTACAGTTTTGTGGAATATTTTGAATAAGATAGGTGTTCAGTTCAGTTCAGTCACTCAGTCGTGTCGGATTCTTTGCGACACCAAGAAGCACAGCACGCCAGGCCTCCCTGTCTATCACGAACTCCCAGTGTTCACTCAAACTCATGTCCATCAATCAAGTCGGTGATGCCATCCAGTCACCTCATCCTCTGTCATCCCCTCCTCCTCCTGCACCCTATCCCTCCCAATATCAGAGTATTTTCCAGTGAGTCAACTATTCACACGTGGTGGCCAAAGGATTGGAGTTTCAGCTTTAGCATCATTCCTTCCAAAGAACGCCCAGGACTGATCTCCTTTAGAATAGACTAGTTGGCTCTTCTTGCAGTCCAAGGGACTCTCAAGAGTCTTCTCCAATAACACAGTTCAAAAGCATAAATTTTTCGGTGCTCAGCTTTCTTCAGCAAATTAGGCCTTCAGATACAGAATGAACCAGGGCAAAGGCTAATAGAGTTTTGCCAAGAGAACACACTTGTCACAGCAAACATCCTCTTCCAGCAACACGAGAAGACTGTACACATGGACATCACCAAATGGTCAACACCGACATCAGATTGATTATATTCTTTGCAGCCAAAGATGGAGAAGCTCTATACAGTCAGCAACAACAAGACTGAGAGCTTACTGTGGCTCAGATCATAAATTCCTTATTTGAAAATTCAGAATTAAATTGAAGAAAGTAGGGAAAACCACTAAACTATTCAGGTATGACCTAAATCAAATGCCTTATGATTATACGGTGGAAGTTAGAAATAGATTTAAGGGACTAGATCTAATAGATAGAGTACCTAATGAACTATGGACAGAGGTTTGTGACATTGTACATGAGACAGGTTTAAGATCATCCCCATGGAAAAGAAATTCAAAAAATCAAAATAGCTGTCTGGGGAAGACTTACAAATAGCTATAAAAAGAAGAGAAGCAAAAAGGAAAGGAGAAAACGAAACATATAAGCATCTGAATGCAGAGTTCCAAAGAATAGCAAGAAGAGATAAGAAAGCCTCTCAGTGATCAATGCAAAGAAATAGAGGAAAACAACAGAATGGGAAAGAATAGAGATCACTTCAAGAAAACTGGAGATACCAAGGGAACATTTCATGCAAAGATGGGCTCAATAAAGGACAGAAATGGTATGGACCTAACAGAAGCAGAATATATTAAGAAGATGGGTGTTAGCTTTCCTCAAAATGTTGGGTAGAATTCATCTGTGAAGCCATCTGGTCTTGGGTTTCCTTTGTTGGAAGAATTTTATTACAGTTTGAATTCTTTGCTTGTGATTAATCTGCTAAGATATCCTATTTCTTCCTGGTTCAGTCATGGAAGGTTATACTTTTGTAAGAATTTGTCCATTTTTTTCAAGTTGTCCATTTCGTTGGCTTATAGTTGTTCATAGTTACTCTCTTTTGATTGTTTGCATTTCTCCGTGTGTTGTCTGTTGCAATTTTTTGATTTTCATTTCTAATTTTATTGATTTGCGTTTTGTCCCCCTTTTTTTCTCTAGGTAAGTCTGGCTAACGGACTATTTTGTTATTCTTCTCAAAAAACCAACTTTTAGTTTTATTGATATCTGGTATAATTTATTTCATTTTTTTTCTTTTATTTCTGCTGATTTTTAAAATTTCTTTACTTCTGCTAATGTTGGGTTTTGTTCTTCTTATTCTACTTCCTTTAGTTATAAAGTTAAATTGAATATTTTATGTTTCTCCAGTTTCTTGAGGTAGGTTTTTTTTTTTTTTTTTTTTTTTTTTGCTATCAACGTGCCTCTTAGTGCTGCTTTTACTGAATATTATTGGTTTCAGGTTTTCGTGTTTTCATATCCATGTGTTTCTATACATATTTTGACTTCCTTTTTGGTTTCTTCAGTGATCTGTTGGTTATTCAGGATGTGTTATTTAGCGTCCATATGTTTGTGCTTCTTATAGGGTTTTTCTTTTTTCTTTAATTTTGTATTTAATACCAAATCTTAGAGCACTGTTATCAAGAAAGATGCTTGAAATTATTTCAGTTTTTTTAAATTTACCATGAGTAGATTTGTTGTGCAGTATGATATAAAGTGGATAATGTTCCATGTACACTTGGGAAAAAGGAGAAATCCATTGCTTTTCCGTGAAATTCACTGTAGATACCAACTGGAACTCAATGGTTCAATGTGTCATTTAAAGCTGTGTTCCCTTGTTGATTTTTTTGCCTGGATGATCTGTCCATTGGTATGAATGGGGTATTAAAGTCTGCCACTATTGTTGTTACTTTCAATTTCCCCTTTATTTCTTTTTATTTTATTTTTAAAATTTGTTTATTTTAATTGTGTTAGTATACTGTATTGGCATTTTTCTTTTTGGCTTACTTCACTCTGTATAATTGGCTCTAGTTTCATCCATCTCATTAGAACTGATTCAAATGTATTCTTTTTAATGGTTGAGTAATATTCCATTGTGTATATGGAATTTAGAAAGATGGTAATGATGACCCTGTATAAGAGACAGCGAAAGAAACACAGATGTGTAAAGCAGACTTTTGAACTCTGAGGGAGAGGGAGAGGGAGAGGGAGAGGGTGGGATGATTTGGGAGAATGGCATTGAAACATGTATGCTATAATGTAAGAAACTAATCACCAGTCTATGTTTGATGCAGGATACAAGATGCTTGGGGCTGGTGCACGGGGATGATCCAGAGAGATGATATGGGGTGGGAGGTGAGAGGTAGGGTTCATGTTTGGGAACTCATGTACACCCGTGGTGGATTCATGCCAATATATGGCAAAACCAATACAGTATTATAATGTAAAATAAAGTAAAAATAAAAATAAATAAATGAATAAATAATATATGATAAATAAATAAATTAATTAATAAATATATGAGAAATTCTCAGGTAAGACAAGTAATTTTGACAAGGTCAGCATTACCAAAAGAACTTAGGACCCCAAATGAAGGATCATGTCTTATAACCAATAAATAACTGATGAAGATTTAACATCTATCTGTGTTACTGGTACAGAAATTGTCTGGAAAGCCACTGTTCATGTCTTCTTGTTGACCACCCTGAACCGAGAACATCTGATCATTCTAAGCAAAGAGTAGGCTTGCTGACATAAAATGTTTTTGTTATACCTGAAAACAATGATGCTATTTGCCTCAATTTTAAAATGAAATGCTCAGTAATGTAGGCGGCTTCTAATATGTTTACCAGCTGCACTGATGAACTGGATTTATTTGTTTTCATCAAACTGACCTACATTACAACAATAGATAATTAACGAGCAAAAGCATTGTCTTTTTGAGGTTTTGCTTTTCTATGAAAAGAGAAATTATGTTCAAAGATTCTACTTTCCCCTACTTTTAAAATGTAAATATGTCAGAGATATATTAAAGTAGCATTCAATATAGACTATTGTTTTTAAAACAAAGTTGTCGTTTGACTCCTGGTGAATTGCTCATAAATTCGGGACTGAATAAAGAGATCAGATTACATTAAATGCAGTTTGGTATGTATAATTTTCTGCAGCGAATTAAAACTGGCTGATCATGCCTCCAGCGCATTTCATTTTCCGTTGATTCAAGTACTGTAATATAACCTTCAAAATTCCCTTATGCCAACAAACTCACTCAGATATGCTGAGTACAAGAGGAGATTAAAGTAGCTATAAGATTGAAAACTGTATGAAGGCGTCAGATAATGTGGTAGAGGTATAATGAAAGTGTAAATAAAGCGGGTAAATATAGTAATTACTGTTCATATAATCATTGTTGAATTCATTGGAGAGTTTAGCTCCTTGCCAAATATATATTAATACCAAACAAATTGGAAAGATCGATAAAAAATAAAATAAAATTTGTCTACTTAATTGGAGGCTAATTACTTCACAATATTGTATTTGTTTTACCATATATTGACATTAATCTGCTCATGTGTAATCATATTCCCTACCCTGAAACACCTTCACACCTCCCTCCTCATACCGTCCCTCTGGGTCATCCAGTGCACCAGCCGGGAATATCTTGTACCATGCATCCAACCTGTACTGGTGAGCTATTTCACATATGAAAATATTCATGTTTCAATGTCATTCTCCCAAATCATCCCACCCTGGCCTACTCTCACTGAGTCCAACAGACTTCTATACATTTGTGTCTCTTTTCCTGTCGTGCATACAGGGTTATTGTTACCATCATTAAAATTCTATATACATGCATTAGTATTCTGTATTGGTGTTTTCCTTTCTGGTTTACTACACTCGTATAATAGGCTCCAGTTTCATCCACCTCATCCACCTGATTCAAATGTATTCTTTTTAACGGCTGAGTAATGCTCCATTGTGTACATGTACCACAGCTTTCTTATCCATTCATCTGCTGATGGACATCTAGGTTGCTGCCATGTCCTAACTATTGTAAACTGTGCTGCGATGAACATTGGGATACACGTGTCTCTCTCAGTTCTGATGTCCTCAGTGTATGTGATCAGCAGTGGGATTGTCAGGTCGAACTCTGAAAGAGATGGGAATACTAGACCACTTGACCTGCCTCTTGAGAAACCTATATGCAGGTCAGGAAGCAGCAGTTAGAACTGCACATGGAACAACAGACTGGTTCCAAATAGGAAAAGGAGTACATCAAGGCTGTATATTGTCCCCCTGCTTACTTAACTTCTATGCAGAGTACATCATGAAAAACGCTGGACTGAAAGAAACGCAAGCTGGAATCAAGATTGCTGGGAGAAAATTCAATAACCTCAGATATGCAGATGACATCACACTTATGGTGGAAAGTGATAAGGGATTTAAAAGCCTCTTGATGAAAGTGAAACAGGAAAGTGAAAAAGTTGGCTTAAAGCAAAACATTCAGAAAATGACGATGATGGCATCTGGTCTCATCACTTCATGGGAGATAGATGGGGAAAGAGTGGGAACAGTGTCAGACTTTATTTTGGAGGGTTGCAAAATCACTGCAGATGGTGACTGTAGCCATGAAATTTAAAGATGCTTATTCCTTAGAAGGAAAGTTATGACCAACCTAGATAGCATATTCAAAAGCAGAAACATTACTTTGCCAGCAAAGGTCCGTATAGTCAAGGCTATGGTTTGTCCAGTGGTCATTTAGGGATGTAAGACTTGGACTGTGAAGAAAGCTGAGCACCAAAGAACTAATGTTTTTGAACTGAGGTGTTGGAGAAGTCTCTTGAGAATCACTTGAACTGCAAGGAGATCCAACCATTCCATCCTAAAGGAGATACATCCTAAAGGGGTCCATCTTAAAGGGTGGTCATTGGAAGGACTGATGCTGAAGCTGAAATTCCAATACTTTGGCCACCTCATGTGAAGAATTGACTCATTGGAAATGACCCTCATGCTGGGAGGGATTGGGGGCAGGAGGAGAAGAGGACGACAGAGGATGAGATGGCTGGATGGCATCACCAATTCGATGGACATGAGTTTGAGTGAACTTCGGGAGTTGGTGATAGACAGGGAGGTTTGGAGTCCTGTGATTCATGGGGTCACAGAGTCAGACACGACTGAGTGACCGAACTGAACTGAACTGAACTGATAGCAGTTCTACTTCCAGTTTTTTAAGGAATCTCCACACTGTTCTCCATAGTGGCTGTACTAGTTTGCATTCTCATAAACAGTGTAACAGTGTTCTCCTTTCTCCACACCCTCTCCAGCATTTATTGCTTGTAGACTTTTGGATAGCAGCCTTTCTTACTGGCATGAAATGGTATCTCTTTGTGGTTTTTATTTGCATTTTTCTGATAATGAGTTTTGTTGAGCATCTTTTCATGTATTTATTAGCCTTTTGTATGTCTTGTTTAGACAAATGTTTCTTTAATTCTTTGGTCCATTTTTTGATTGGGTTGTTTGTTTTTGTAGAATTGAGCTGCAGGTGTTGCTTGTATTTCCCTCTTTATTAGTTGCAAGCATTTGCCTGTATACTGAGGTGTCTGCATGTTGGGTGTGTTTATATATATAGCTGTTATGTCACCTTCTTAGATTGACCACTTTGTCATTATGTAGTCACCTTCTATGTCATAACAATAATCTTTATTTAAATTATATTTTATTTGATATGAATCCTGCCACTTCCACTTTCTTTAGGTCTCCACTTGTATGAAATATCTTTGTCCAGTCCTCACTTTCAGTCTGCATATGTTCCTAGGTTTGAGGTGGGTCTTTTGTAGAAAAACATACATATGCATATGTTTTTTGTTTCCATTCAGTGTTTATCTTTTGCTTAGAGCATTTAATCCATTCATGTTTAAGATAATTATTAATAAATAGAATCCCATTACATTTACTTTATTGTTTTGTGTTCATTTTTATAAAGTTTTTTCTTGTTTCCTGCCCAGAGAAGATTCTTAGCATTTGTGATAGGTGATTTGGTGGTGCTGAAGATCTCTTTTTCCAATCTGAATGAGATTCTTGCTGTATAGAGCAATTGTGATGGTAGGTTTTCCCCTTTTATCACTGTAGGGATGCAAACATACACTATCGGACTGTATGGGAAGTGCTAGCAGTGAATGGACAACACAGGGGTTGCCGCAGTCAAAGGTAGTGTGCACTTCCCATGCCCAAGACATCCATGCACCTGAGTTCTCTATGAATGAACCATCTCAAGTGGCCCTTACATCTTGTGTAATTTTCAGGTCCAATTGTTCTGGTTCCCAGATGCACCAGGAGAGAAAAGCCCCAGGTTAGATCAGTGTCTAATGAACTTGCCTGTTCCAAGCAGCTCAGGTTGTCAGGAGATCCTTGAGAACTGTCCCAGGTGGTCTGTGCATCTTCTCAGAGGAGCTGGTCTCAGGCTGTGACATTCCTGGTAGATATGAACCACCCAGCATCCAAAGAAGATATGGTTAGCCACTGACAGCCTTTTCAGAGCATGGAGAAAGATGAGGCCAGAACTCAGGGGCCCCTGGCCTTCTGCCTCTGGCTGTCATGGTTCTGACTCTCTGCTTTCTGTGTGGGCCAAAAGAGTCTGCCAACTTAATTTCCTCTGACAATCACTAGAGTGTGATTCTTTGTTCTGTGACCACATCATGGGTCACAGTGTGGTGTTAACGTCTCCCCACAGGAAAGAAAATTTTTATTTGTTTGTATGTCTCTCTGGCATGTTCACAGTTTAGGTTCCTATGACACATCAGTCTCCACAGTGTCCTCAGGGCATTCAAGCTTGGTCTTTATGCTAAGGGCCAACAGTGCACCTGATACCTCCAGACCCAACCCTTACTCATAGAAGGGGAACAGAGCCTAAGAGATGCTTCTTCACTGGTAATTGCCTTTTGGGCACGAATTCTGTGATTTTCTTTTTCTCCTGTTTATGCTTCAAAAAAGCAAAATAGATGTCTGATGAAGATGTACAAGTAGCTGTGAAAAGAAGAGAAGTGAAAAGCAAGGGATAAAAGGAAAGATATAGCCACTTGAATGCCGAGTTCCAAAGAATAACAAGGAGAGATAAGAAAATGTCCCTTAATGATCAGTGCAAAGCAATAGAGGAAAACAATAGAATGAGAAAGACAACAGATCTCTTCAAGAAAATTAGAGATACCACGGGAACATTTCATGCAAAGATGGGCTCAATAAAAAACAGAAATGGTATGGGACTAACAGAAGAAGCAGAAGATATTAAGAAGAGATGGCAAGAATACACAGGGGACTGTATCAAAAAAAATAAAAAATAAAATCTTTATGATACAGATAATTGTGATGGTGTGATCACTCACCTAGAGCCAGACATCCTGGAATGTGAAGGCAAGTGGGCCTTAGGAAGTGTCGCTATGAACAAAGCTAGTGGAAGTGATGGAATTCAAGTTGAGCTATTTCAAATCCTAAAAGATGGTGAGGTTACAGTGCTGCACGTGATATGCCAGCAAATTTCGAAAACTGCAGTGGCCACAGGGCTGGAAAAGGTCAGTTTTCATTTCAATCCCAAAGAAAAGCAAACTACTGCACAGTTGCACTCATCTCACATGCTAGTAAATTAATGCTCAAAATTCTCCAAGATAGACTTCAACAGTATGTGAACTGTGAACACCCAGGTGTTCAAGCTGGTTTTAGAAAAGGCAGAGGAACCAGAGATCAAATTGTCAACACCTGCTGGATCATTGAAAAAGCAAGAGAGTTCCAGAAAAACATCTCTGTCTGCTTTATTGACTATACTAAAGCCTTTGATTATGTGGAACACCACCAACTTTGGAAAATTCTGGAAGAGATGGGAATACCAGAAAACCTGACCTCATTTTGAGAAATCTGTATGCAGGTCAAAAAACAATGCTTAGAAATTGACATGGAACAACAGACTGGTTACAAATAGGAAAAGGAGTACATCAAGAGTGTATACTGTCATCCTGCTCATTTAACTTATATTCAGAGTACATTATGATAAATGCTGGAGTGCCTGAAGCACAAGCTGGAATCAAGTTTCAGGATTTGTTTTGAATCAGGATAAATATCAAAACCTCAGATATGCAGATGACACCACCTTATGGCAGAAAGTGAAGAAGAACTAAAGAGCCACTTGATGAAAGTTAAGGAGAGTGAAAAAGTCGGCTTAAAGCTCAACATTTAGAGAACAAATATGGTATCTAATGCCATGACTTAATCACAAATAGATGGGGAAAGAGTACAAACAGTGGCTGACTTTATTTTGAGAGGGGCTGCAAAATCACTGCTGATGGTGACTGCACCCATGAAATTAAAAGACAATTGTTTGTTAAAAAGAAAGTTATTATCAACTTATATAGAATGTTAAAAAGCAGAAACATTACTTTGCTGACAAAGGTCCATCTAGTCAAGGCTATAGTTTTTCCAGTAGTTGTGTATGGATGTCAGGATTGGACTATAAAGAAAAGTGAACACAGAAGAATTGATGCTTTTGAACTGTGGTGTTAGAGAAGACTCTTGAGAGTCCCATGGATAGCAAGAAGTTTCAACCATTCAATTCTAAAGGAGACCAATCCTGAGTATTCATTGTAAGGACTGCTTTTGAAGCTGAAACTCCAATACTTTTGCCACCTTATGTGAAGAACTGACTCATTCGAAAAGACCCTGACATTGGGAAAGATTGAATACAGGAGAAGAAGTGGATGACAGATGATGAGATGGTCAGATGGCATTACTGATTTAATGGACATGAGTTTGACTAAACTTTCGGAGTTGGTGATGGGAAGGGAAGCCTGATGTGATGCAGTCCATGGGAACGCAGAGTCAAAGGCAACTGAGTGACTGAACTGAGTTAAGTACTACCCTCTGAGATTCCAAAACTCTCATTGTCTCCACCTGTGAGAGAGCTTCCTATCATTTGGGAACTTCTCATCCTTCACAACTCTCTCCTCAGGAATGGCAAGTCTCCATCCATAAATCCTTTCCATCTCTTCTTTTCTTTATTTTGTATAACCTCATGATGAAGAGAATGATTTGCCTTTTTAAGTATCTGGGGTCTTCCATGAGCATTCAGAAGTTGTTTGGTGGAAGTTGCCTCCCATTCAGATTATCTTTTTAGGTATTTGTTTGGAAGTAAATGAGCTTCCCAATTTATTCCTTTGACAACTTCAGACCAATCTATAGAACTTGTATTCTGAGGTTCACATGCTACCACTACTGAGCAGGTCCTCTAAAACAGACATTTTGACAATATTGAGCCTGTCTTCTGTAGGACCTCCAAATACTTTTGTGTCTATAGTGCAAAGCATGCATGCATTGAAACTACTGAGTTTATCCTCTGGTGTATGCATCCTGAAACAACTCGGTTTGTATTCTGAAGCCTATTTTTTAATGTTATTTTCCCTCAGTCTTTGACTTTTTTTTTTTTTTTTTTTTTTTGCTACTCGTGTTCTAGCACACGAACACCCATTATAATTATGCATGCTGTAATGACTGAACTTGAACACAGGAGCTTTTGTACTGCTTCTAACAAGCTTGCAATTAGAAAACATGTACTACAAGTAATTAGCTTGCACTGTAGAGCATATATTGCTATTTTAGTCAGCCCACTCTTTAGAGCATGTATATCACAATGGACTGTGTATGCATCCTGGACCTGGTAAGTCAGAACCACTGAGCATGGGACTATCCACAAGATTTTCAAAACTACCTAGTCCTCAATTCAAACAACACATACTACAAATACTGATTTTGCACTCTGTAACTGTATGGTCACTCTTGAAGGCAAGGTCTAGAGGGTCTCATTGTGTACTGCACCTACTGACCTTCCATTCTGGTGTACCCTTTTTGCATCTATTGAGCCTGTGCTTTAATGGAGATGTGTTGCAGTCACTGAGATTACATAGTAGAATATACATCCCCTAACTCCTGATCTCAGTTTGCAGAGAATATGACCTCCAGCTATTGAGATTTCACCCTAAAACATGCCTGCTGCAAGCACCAATATTGCAGGGATCCTGCATGCTTAAAATACAGAAACTCCTTTCTAGAGCAAGTGTGTCTAACACAGAGAACCTGTGATATAAAGCAGGAATCCTGAGAGTAATTAGGTTATTTCTTTATACATAAGTCAGGCCAAAACTCAGCTTGTGCTCTAGATCAAGTATGCCTAAACAATTACTGAACTCTGAGGTACAATTTGCCACAACTGAGCCTACACTCCTGTAGAATATAGTGATTGAAACATGGAGCACATGGTTCACTTTAGCTAAGTAGACGCTCAAGTCTATGCATCTGGCCTCTCATAAGTGCATGCTATAGTGCACACAAGCCACAATAACTGAACAAACAATTGGGAGAATAGTTCTAACAACTACAGAATGCACACATGTTTACCCTAGTGATATTTTATTCAGAAGCATTCTGCAGTGACTTAGCTTGATCTCTGTTGCCTGGGTTTTCCCATCACACTTCCCATGTTTTGGAGCATGTGTATGAACTACTAACCTTACCCTGTAGAGTGTGCATTCCACCACAACTAGGCTGCATTCTAGAGCAAATGCCCTGCATATAAATGATTCCTCACTCTAGATTATGTGTATGGCCACTACGGAGGTTAAACCCTGAGGCATGAATCGTACCATCATGAGAAAATACTCCTGAGGACATGTGCCAATTATTTAAGTGGCATTCTAGACCACCCATTATGATGCTAGTAAGCCAGGACTAAATCATGCAAACTGCAAATAGTGAACCTGTGTCCTAACGATGTTGTGCATAAATAGATCTAGTTCTATCCCTCATATTTCCTGCCTGAAATGAATGTGCCTCCCAATTCACACATATCACAACACTTGATCTTTAACTCTTGAGCACCTGTCTTGCCACTATGGAGCTTATGTTCTAGAGAAGCCATGCCACACCTACTGAGCTTGCTTTTTGGATCATGGACTCCAAAATAACATCCCACTTTCAAGAGGACTTGTCCCTCAGTTACTGACCCTGCACTTTTGAGCAAGTGCACCGCAACTCCTGACATGACACTGTGAAGCGTGCATTGGCCACTACTGACCCCAATGTTTAAAGCTCAGTATCTTGTGAGCTTGCATTACAGAATGCATCTCACCATCAGGAAACCGCACTCCTACCACCAGACCAATGATTTAGAGAAGGCTTGCTTTAAGTACTGAAACTATGATTTAGCAAACACTTCTCAGAAGCTTGTACCCCAGAGCATGCTTCCAACAAATACTGAACCTGTGCTATAGAGAAGACATGCCACAACTACTGGGAGGACTCTCTGAAGCTTTTGTTTGATGACTACTGTGTCTGAGTTTTAGAGTATGAGTTCGGAAAATCCTGATCTTACTGTCTGGAACACATGTCCTGCCACCAGATTGCTTCCACTTTTGAGCAAACTATCAAACTACCCAGCTGGCCCATGGGAAGATGCACCCACTCATTAATAAACCTTCACTATAGAGCACACTTTTCATCACTACTGAGCCCATGTTTTGTAACAGAATGGCTAAAACAGCTCAGGTACTTTCTGTACGATGTTTCTTTCCACTACTGAACTTGTATTCTGCAATAAATAGCAAATATCCCACAACAACTGAGTCTGTGCTCTAAAGTTGGCATTTCCCAAATACATTTCTTTGTTTCTGGAGCATATGACTATCCAGCAATAAGCCAAGGTGCCGGGGTCCAGCCCCGGTGGATACAAGGTGATTCCAAGGTGGGAATGGAGTCGGTGTCCTTGGAAAAAATACTTATTTAAGTACAGATATATAGAGAGGTTAGAAACGGATAGTGTAGTAGGAAGATTAGTGGAGAAAAAGAGGCTGAATAACTTGGTTTATGTGGAATAGCATCCATGCTCCAGATGGGAATTCAGCAAGAAAGAACGACATGGGGGTATCAGTCTTTCCAGAAACTGATCCCATTTCTTTATTTTTGGGTTTGCTTATATACCTTTTGTTACACATAGGGATGAATACAGAGTCATGGGGATCAGCAGTCCTGACCTTTATCAAAATCAGGTGCTTCACATAAATGTATAAAAAAAGGTCTTAGGGATATTACATCATCTTCTGGCCATGAGTGAGACCTGCTGACATTTTATGATCCTTTCTTTCTGATAACCAAAAAACTTATTTCTTCCAAGGGTGTTTTTTCTTAAACCAGGCACCACCCTCCAAATAAAGTTACATTACTATAGGGTAAGGGTGTAGTGAATTATAACCAAGAAAGGAATTTATTTAACCCATGGTTAACATGATTAATCTTAAAGGTTAATGCGTATTTCTCCTATATGCTAGTTATATTCATTATAAGGGCAGGGGATATGGAGATTTAGCAGCAAACATCACCCCAACAAATAAAAATCCTTTCACCAATGTTCCCCTTAAGACCTATTTAGTTTTAAGATAGTGATAAAGTTACATTTTCACGTAGCAAGGACACAGTGATTTATAACAAAACACAGTCATCTATTACAAAAGAGAAAATCCATTAACTCAAAAAGTCTAGTATTGCTAACATCAAAAACTACTATATTTCCTTTTCTATATTCCAAATACATTGATTAATATGTTCCCATATGCCTAAGGATATGGAGGCCTGGTGGCAATCATTGACTCAACAAGAAGAAAAAGCCCTATGCTAATTAAGACTTTCAAAATATTCCAAAGCTCTCTGTGCTGTTTATGGTTGAGAGGTAGTAAACAATCATGTGCGTAGTGGCAGGAGTATGGATAATCCGGTCACACAAGCTAGTCTGTCAGCAGAGAGGTTTGGCCTGAGACATCCTTGTCCTACCCAGGGCAGGGAATTAGCAGCAATTATTGACACAACAAATGAAGAACCCTTCACCGATATAATTCCTAACCAACCCCCTATACTATAATTTCTAATTCTCCAAAAGAATTTGCCATTAGTAAGTCTAAAACATCTCGTGCCTCTCAGATTGGGAGGCTGTAACAATCACATGTGGCCGGATGAACCTATACAGGTGGGCTAGATAACCTTCAGAGGAGTCTGTAAGCTGAAACACTCTTGTCACACCCAGGAATTTTTATTGCCTTGGGGCTGCACGTTTACTCCATCTCTGAGAGAAATGGTTATGGGGGAGAGCCCCCCATAAAGTCAGAGGTGTAAGTCAGAGGTGTAGGTCAGAGCATAAAACAGACTCTGGTTTTTGGGTAGATGCCTGGGAACAGGGGGTTTCCTGAGGCTTGATCACGGCTTTGCATATGCCAAGCCTCCTTCCTCACGACGTTTGCCATGGGCGGAATTCCTCACGCTGGCCCCCCACACCCAGGCTTTCAGTCAGCTGTGCTGCACTTACTTAGCTTGCTTTCAGGAGCATGTCTCAACCCAATTTTTAGAGCACAACTATTGTCACTACAGATTCTGTGTTCAAAAACTGCATGTCACAAACAGTGAAGTCCACATTCTAGACAATGTGTACTACAAATCCTAAGTTTCACTCTGGAACGTCTTTCTCACCACTACTGAACTCTGTGTCTGAAGTACACATGTCACAGTTTCTGAGCTTTATTCCATAGCACACATCACACCACAACTGAGTTTAATAATAAGCAGATATGCTTCTACTAATCACTTCACACAGTAAGTTTTGCATTCATAACCACTGTTTTTGCACTCAGGAGCACTGCAGCTACTGCTGCTAAGTCACTTCAGTCATATCCAACTCTGTGTGACACCATGGACAGCAGCCCACCAAGGCCTCTATGTCCATGAAATTCTCCAGGCAAGAACACTGATTGGGTTGCCTTTTTCTTCTCAATTCAGGAGCACACACATTTTATCATTATTGAGACTGTGCTCTGGAACACAGGTATTGCAACTCCTGAGCTTCCACTGTGCAGTATGCATGCCACTATTGTGAACGAGTTGTATAGATTAGATAGTCCAAAGCTTAGTGAGCTTGAATTCTTGTGAATCTATCATATCACTATTGACTCTCCATGCTAAGAACAAGTGCTGCCACTTGTGAGCCTATATATAGAGTAAGCATCTCCGTTTACTCTTCTTGCACTTTAGATCCTGTATTCCACCACTACTGAGACTGAGCTCTAGAAAATGCATGCCGCAACTACTGAACTTAAACCATGGAGTTCCTGTCCCACCACTGTTCAAATGACCCTTTAAAGCTAGCATGTCATAATTCCTAAGCTTGCATCCTGAGATTTGCATTCTGTCACTACTTTAGAGCAAGTGCTCTAAAGCAGGAATCCTGCCAATATTCCTCCTGTCCTCTGTAGCAACTCCAAGTACTATTGAGACCAGAGTGTAGAGCATGCATGCTTGAAAACTACCGAGTTTACCTGCTATCATATGTTTCACAGCTACTCATTTTGCACACTGAAGCATATGTCTTATGGTTACTGTCCCATACTCAATGGCAATTTGCTACCACTTGTGAGTTAGCACTCTGAATAACATGGCTCCAGTCCTGAATACTTGCTGAAGTACATATACCAGCTTCTACAAAGCCAGTACCCCAGAGCAGGCATGCCTAAACGACTGAGACTCACTATGGAGGGTGTGTTTTTCAACTATTCTCTCTGTGACTTAGCATCATGCTATAATGACAAAGGTAGCAGTCTGAAGCTTTCCTCTAGTGTCTATTGGGCTTGTATGCTGAATCACAAATCTTGCCTCTCCTAAGCCCATGCTCTTGAGTAAACATGATTAACTGCACAGTTTTCACTCTGGAGCAAGTACCCTGCTATGAATGAACTTATATTCTGGAGCCCCATCCCCACTTATGAGCCAGCACTCCAAGCTCATGTGTAACAACTACTGAAACTATAATCTACATTATGAAATTATGCATGTTACAACAACTGAACTTTGATTTCTGAGTTTGGTTCTGCTTCTATTGTGCATGCAATTACACGTTGTATGTACCAAAAGTGTTTAGCTTGTACTCCACAACATTTATTACAATTCTAGTCAGTGAACATTCTAGAGCATTTGTATCACAACCAAGGTTGCCTGCTCTATGAAACTGGTATGCCACAATTACAGAGTATGGAATATCGAATAGGGTTTTTAGTACTATTGAGGCCTCATTTCAAAACATGCACGTTATGAATGCTTTGGTTGGACTCTTGAACACTTGTCTCATTACTACTGGGAAGGCCATCTAGACAATGCACATTTCAATTACTGAACTTCCATTCTGGAGCACTTTTTCTGTCACTACTGAAACTGTGATTTTGAGCTGGTGTGCTGTAAATACTCATATTTCAAAGTGGAGAAAGCATCCTATCACTCCTTAGCCCATATTCTAGATCATATCATCAGCTACCAATCAGCCTGCACCCTAAAACAAGCCTGCTGAAAATACCAATGTTTTATCCTGGATCTTGCATCCCTGCACAACTGAAATTGCCTTCTGGAGCAAGCGTAATTCATATATGGGACTTGTGAATGAAAGAAGTCATACCACAAGTTGGCTTTCTTAAATATAAATATGGCCGCCACATACCCTGTGCTCAAGATAGCGTGTACCAAAACAGCTATAGGACTTGCACTCTGAACACCTACCTCTTATCACAATTGAGCCAGCACTTGTGCAGAAAGTAGTGAACTCCAATATTGGAGCATACATACCACTTGTACTGAACATGAACTAAAGCACACACATAGGCCTCTACTGAACCTAGGGTCTAGTACATACAAGTGCCATAATAATTGATCTTACAATGAGAAACACAGGTCTTACCACTACAGAGTACACATATTTTGGCTTGGGTGCTCTACTACTGAGATTTAACTCAACAGCGTACCTCCCACTACAACTGAAATTTCCTTCTCTGACACTACTGAGACTATGCTCTAGAGCAGTCAGGCCTGGATTACTGAATTTCATTTTGGATCATGAATCTGAGTATTATAGCACATTTCTCACCGTTTGAAACCTCAAATTAGGAGGCATCATAAAGATGATAAGCTCTTGGTATAGGACACCAAGAACAATTACTGATCTTGCACTCTGAAGTATGTGCCGCATCTTGCACTCTGACAATCCTAACAATGTAAAAATACACCCATGCTGGAAAAACTGATTTTGCACACTGGTGCACTCATTCTGCACTTTGTGAGCAAACCTTCAAAATAAACTGTGGAAAATTCTGAAAGAGATGGGAATACTAGACCACTTGACCTACCTCTTGAGAAACTTATATGCAGGTCAGTAAACAACAGTTAGAACTGGACGTGGAACACCAGACTGGTTCCAAATAGGAAAAGGAGTATATCAGGCTGTATATTGTCACCTTGCTTATTTAACTTATATTCAGAGTACAGCATGAGAAACGCTGTGCTGAAAGAAGCACAAGCTGGAATCAAGATTGCTGGGAGAAATATCAATAACCTTCAGATATGCAGATGACACCACCTTTATGGAAGAAAGTGAAGAGGAACTAAACAGCTTCTTGATGAAAGTGAAAGAGGAGAGTGAAGAAGTTGGCTTAACGCTCAACATTCAGAAAAGTAAGATTACGGGATCCAGTCACATCACTTCATGGGAAATACACGAAGACACAATGGAAACAGTGTCAGACTTTATTTTGGGGGGCTCCATAATCACTGCAGATGGTGATTACAGCCATGAAATTAAAAGACGCTTACTCCTTGGAAAGAAAGTTATAATCAACCTAGATAGCATATTGAAAAGGAGAGATATTACTTTGCCAACACAGGTCCGTTTAGTCAAGTCTGTAGTTTTTTCAGTGGTCGTGTATGGATGTGAGAGTTGGACTGTGAAGAAAGCTGAGCGCTGAAGAATTGATGCTTTTGTACTGTGGTGTTGGAGAAGACTCTTGAGAGTCCCTTGGACTGCAAAGAGATCCAACAATTCCATTCTAAAGGAGATTGGTCCTCGGTTTTCCTTGGAAGGAATGATGCTAAAGCTGAAACTCCAGTACTTTGGCCACGTCATGCGAAGATTTGACTCGCTGGAAAATCTCTGATGCTGCGAGGGATTGGGGGCAGGAGGAGAAGGGGACGACCGAGGATGAGACGGCTGGATGGTATCACCAACTTGATGGATGTGAGTTTGAGTGAACTCTGGGAGTTGGTGATGGACAGTGTGGTGTGGTGTGGTGTGATTTATGGGGTCGCAAAAAATCCGAAACGACTGAGTGACTGAACTGAAGTGAACTGAACAAACCTTGTAGAACACAAGTGCCACCACTACTGAGCTCATGCCTACGGCCTGTTTGCTAAAACTAATGAGCCCACATTGCACATCTTGAATTCTGCAATGACTTAGCTTGCACTCTGCTGCATGTATTCCCCTCATTACACATTTGGACATAAACCCTCACAGTCCAGAACATGCACCAGGCCACTACACACTCTTGACCTAGATAGAGCATGCAGGCTTCAAGTTTGAGGCTGAGAGGTTGTTGCTGAAGCATGAAAAGATGCCGAGATTTTTTTTTTTTTTTCTATCCAAGGCCAGAGGCAAGGATTGATCATTCACTGCTTTTGTGTAATAAAATTTTATTAAAGGATAAAGTGGATAGAGAAAGTTTCTGATTTAGGCATCAGAAAGGGTCAGAAAGAGTACTCCCTTGCTAGTGTTAGCAATGGAATTATATATGCTCTAATTAGTTATTACAGTGAATCAAAAAAAAAAAAGTCTGGAAGTTGTAAAGACCTCACTAGACCTACTCCCATAATTTGCACTTTAAGATAACAGTATTAGCCAGAAGGTTTTTTTTTTTTTTTAACCAGAGACTATCCTCAAACAGGATATGTTATTGTTATATAATCCTAAGGAATGTAGAGGGGGGAAATAGTTTCTCCTTTCCTCCTCCTGAGAATTCCAGACCCCTCTCTCCTTGAGGACCCCTAGGGTTCTTATCTATGTGCCTAGGAAATGACTTTCTCAAGACCATGCTCTATAGAACACATAGCACATCTCCTCAGCTTGCACTCTAGAGCATGCTTCCCACCATCACTGAGACCTTCCTCTTGAACAAATGTACCGCAGACAGTGGGATGACAATCTGGAGCCCATGTCCCACTACTACTGATTCTGAATTTTAGGATATGAGTGCTGAAACTAATGAGGTTGCCTTATGAAGCATGAATCCTGAAGCTAGTGTGGTTGCATTTTAACAGGCTGTGTGAAAATATACAGCTGGCCCACAGGGAGATGTGTCCTCCCACTACACAGCCTACATTCTATAACACACTCACTATCACTACTAAGCCCATGATTTTCATCAGAATGGCTAAAACTCCTCAGTGGCATTCTGGAGCGTGTGTCTTTCCACTACCTAACTTGCATTCTACAGAAACTGACCTTGTGATATAAAACTGGTACAGCCCAACTACTTTTCTTGGCTTTTGAAGCCTGTATCTTGACAACACTAAGCCCAGGCTTAAGATTAGCTATGTTACAGTCACTGATCTTGCCCTCAGAAACATGTTTGAACCCGTGATTTGTAGCACACCTATGCCACTACAGATTCTGTGCTCTAACACTATTGTGACATAACAAGTGAGACTGCATCCTAGATTATATGTGCTACAGTGCTGTGTTTCATCCTGGAATATGCATCTTACCACTACTGACCATGGCTATAAACTACACATGAAACAACTAATAAGTTTCATTCTGGAGCACATATCAAAACATAAGTGGGATTATAGTTCACTTCCATTACTCAGTTGTGTCAGACTATTTGTGACCCCATGGACTACAGCATGACAGGCCTGCTGTCCATTGATAGCTCTCAGATTTTACTCAAATTCATATTTTTTGAGTCGGTGGTGCCATCCAGCTATCTCATCTCATCATCTGTCATCTGCTGCTCCTCCTGCCATCAATCTTTTCCAGTATCAGGGTCTTTTCCAAGGAGGCAGTTCTTCTCATTGCAAGGCCAAAGTTGGAGTTTCAGCTTAAGCATCAGTCCTCCCAATGAATATTATATTCAGGATTTATTTTCTTTAGGATGGAATAGTTGGATCCCCTTGCAGTCCAAAGGACTCTCAAGAGTCTTCTCCAACACCACAGTTCAAAAGAATCAATTTTACAGCACTCAGCTTTCTTCATAGTCCAATTCTCACATTCATACATGACCACTGGAAAAACCATAGTCTTGACTAGATGGACTTTGTTGTCAAAGTAATGTCTCCGCTTTTGAATATACTATCTAGGTTGCTCATAAATTTCCTTCCAAGGAGTATTAAGTATCTGCAAGTAGTGTTCTTGCACTCTGGGCCATGCATTCAACCATTACTGAGACTGAACTCTAAAAATTGCATGCTGCGACTACTAAACTTGAACCATGGAGCATGTGTCTTACTGAAAGCTTGTTGCTATGAGCTGTGAATGATGCTGGGATTTTTGGCCTCTGGATGAAAGGTGATGAGGCATGATCAATCAGAGCTTCTGGGTAATAAAGTTTTATTACAGTTTAAAAGAGATAGAGAAATCTTCTAATGTAGACATCAGAAGTGGTAGAAAGACTGTTCCCTTGCTAGTTTTTAGCAAGAAGTTATGTACCTATAAGTGTTTCTAGAGAAAGGTGATATCTTAAACCCCAGATTCCTCACCCAGGACATACATTCTGAAATAACACTGGTACAGGTGAGTCACCCCTGGCCGTAAAACAATTCACCTGAATCCTTAAGAAAGGCCAATTTCCAAGCAAATATAAAGTTTCATTAACACAGCCTAAGAGGACATTTCCGTAAGAAAAACACATTGGTTAGCTCAAGGTTTTAGAAAAGTTAAGTTTGGGTGGAACCAAGTGTTGACATGGCAACAAAAAATTTAAAACAAACCTCCTTTTAATTTTGTATAGAGAAGGGAAAAAAAAAGTCTGACACTTGTAGTTAGTTTCTTCCTGATGCTTATGAGAGAAATTACAAAAAAAAAAAAAAAAAAATCTGAAACTTAGAGCCTATTTCCTCCTTTGGAGACACCTAGCCTCCCTGCCTGTTACCCTTTCACTATCTTCTCAACTTGCACTCTAGAACTTGTATGATCTAACTAGTGAGGTTTCATACATAGGCTTATATTCTGTCACTACTAAGCAGGTGCTCTAAAGCAGACTTCCTGCCATTATTATTTTTTTTTTTTTTAATTTTAAAATCTTTAATTCTTACATGCGTTCCCAAACATGAACCCCCCTCCCACCTCCCTCCCCACAGCATCTCTCTGGGCTGTGTTATATAGGACCTCGAAGTGCTGGGAGCCAGCGTGAGGAACTCCACCCATGGCAAAGGTCATGAGGAAGGAGACTTCGGCAGGATTGAGCCTCAGGAGACTCCCTGTTCCCAAGTGTCTACCCTCAATACCAGAGTCTGTTCTATGCTCTCACCTACACCTCTGACTTTACAGGGGGCTCTCCCCCATAACCATTTCTCTCAGAGAAGGAGTTAACTTGCAGCTCCAGTTAATAAAAATTCCTGGGCGTGACAAGAGTGTTTCAACTTACAAACTCCTCTGAAGGTTCTCTAGCCTGCCTGAGCGGGTTCATCTGGCCACATGTGATTGTTTACAGGCTCCCAACTGTGAGAGGTATGAGATGCTTTAAACTTTCTATATATACAGACTCTTTTGAAAAATTAGAAAATTATTAGTATAGTATAGTGGGTTGATTAGGAGTTATATTAGTGAAGGTTTTTCATGTATTGTGCCAATAATTGCTGCTAATTCCCTGCCCTGGGTGTGACAAGGGTGTCTCAGGTCAAACCTCTCTGCTGACAAACTAACTTGTGTGACAACCTCTCAACCAGAAACAGCACAGAGAGTTTGGAGTACCTTGAAAGTCTTAATTAGCATAGGGTTTTTCTCAGTGTTGGAGAAGGCAATGCACCCCACTCCAGTGCTCTTGCCTGGAAAATCCCATGGATCGAGGAGCCTGGTAGACTGCAGCCCATGGGGCCACGAAGAGTCAGGCATGACTAAGCGAATTCACTTTCACTTTTTACTGTCATGCATTGGAGAAGGAAATGGCAACCCACTCCATTTCTTGCCTGGAGAATCCCACAATGATTGTCACCCGGCCTCCATATCCTTAGGCACCTGGGAATATATTAATCAATGTATTTGGAATATAGAAAAGGAAATATAGTAGTTTTTGATGTTAGCAATACTAGACTTTTTGAGTTAATGAATTTTCTCTTTTTTTATAGATCACTGTAATTTGTTATAAATCACTGTGTCCTTGATGTGTAAAAATGTAAATTTATCACTATCTTAAGACTAAATAGATCTTAAGGGGAACACTCGTGAAGGGTTTTCATTTGGTAAGCCAATATTTGCTGCTAAATTTCCATATTCCTTGCCCTTATAATAAATATAACTAAAATATAGGGGAAACAAGTATTAACATTTAAGATTAATCATGTTAAAACTTAGGCTAAGTAAATTTCTTTCTTAGTTTTAACTCATTACACCATCACCCTATAGGAATGAAACTTTATTTGGAGGGTGGCACCTGATTTAAGAAAAAATCACCACTGGAAAAAATAAGTTTTCTGGTTAACTGACCATTATCAGAAAGGGCCATAAAATGTCAGCAGGCCTCAGGGCCAGAAGATGATCATAAAACCCATAAGACCTTTGTATAATTTTATATGAAGCAACTGATTGTGACAAGAGTCAGGTCTGCTGACCCACCGCGTGACTCTGTATTCATCCTTATGTATAACAAAAGGTATATAAACAAAAATAAAAAATAAAGAAATGGGATCCGTTTCTGGAAAGACTGATATGCCCGTGTCCTTTTCTTCCCTTCTGGCTGAATTCCCATCTGGTACGTGGGTACTCGAAAAGGTTAGTTTTCATTCCAATTCCAAAAAAAGGCAATGCCAAAGAATGCTCAAAGTATCGCACAATTGCACTCATTTCACATGCTAGTAAAATAATGCTCAAAATTCTCCAAGCCAGACTTCAGCAATATGTGAACTGTGACCTCCGTGATTTCAAGCTGGTTTTAGAAAAGGCAGAGGAACCAGAGATCAAACTGGCAACATACGCTGCATCATGGAAAAAGCAAGAGAGTTCCAGAAAAACATATTTCTGTTTTATTGACTATGCCAAAGCCTTTGACTGTTTGGATCACAATAAACTGTGGAAAATTCTGAAAGTGATGGGAATACCAGACCACCTAACCTGCCTCTTGAGAAATCTGTATGCAGGTCAGGAAGCAACAGTTAGAACTGGACATGGAACAACAGACAGGTTCCAAATAGGACAAGGAGTACATCAAGGCTGTATATTGTCACCCTGCCTTTTTAATTTCTATGCAGAGTACATCATGAGAAACGCTGGACTGGAAGAAACACAAGCTGGAATCAAGATTGCCGGGAGAACGATCAGTAATCTCAGATATGCAGATGACACCACCCTTATGGCAGAAAGTGAAGAGGAACTAAAAAGCCTCTTGATGAAAGTGAAAGAGGAGAGTGAAAAGGTTCGCTTAAAGCTCAACATTCAGAAAACGAAGATCATGGCATCCAGTACCATCACTTCATGGGAAATAGATGAGGAAACAATAGAAATAGTGTCAGACTTTATTTTGGGGGGCTCCAAAATCAGTGCAGATGGTGACTGCAGCCATGAAATAAAAAGATGCTTACTCCTTGGAAGTAAAGTTATGATCAACCCAGATAGTATATTCAAAAGCAGAGACATTACTTAGCCGACTAAGGTCCGTCTAGTCAAGGCTATGGTTTTTCCTGTGGTCATGTATGAATGTGAAGAAGGCTGAGCGCTGAAGAACTGATGCTTTGAATTGTGATGTTGGTGAAGACTCTTGAGAGTCCCTTGAACTGCAAGGAGATCCAACCAGTCCATTTGGAAGGAGATAAACCCTGGTGTTTCTTTGGAAGGCATGATGCTAAAGCTCAAGCTCCACTACTTTGGCCACCTCATGCGAAAAGTTGACTCATTGGAAAAGGCTCTGATGCTAGGAGGGGTTGAGGGCAGGAGGAGAAGGGGACGACCGAGGATGAAATTGCTGGATGGCATCATGGACTTGATGGTCTTGAGTCTGAGTGAATTCCGGGAGATGGTCATGGAAAGGGAGGCCTGTTGTGCTGCGATTCATGGGGTCGCAAAGAGTCAGACACGACTGAGCGACTGAACTGAACCGAACGTGGGTACTCACCAAGCTTACTAATTCTTCCTGGTCTTCTAAGATCGGACGGGGGAGGCCTCAGTGCCTCCTCTCCTTCGGGAGAATGGAAAGACGCCTGTGGCCTACATAGGTGGTGATTGGTATTCCACGTAAACCAAGTTATTCATCTTCTTTTTCTCCACTAATTTTTCTACTACACTATCCATTTCTAATCTCTCCAAATATCTGTAATTAAATGAGTTTTTTTCCTAGGACATAAAATTCTGTCCCCAACTTTGAATTTCCCTGGATCCACAGGGCTAGACCCCGGCGTCCAAGTACTACATAAGCCACAGTGTAAAACAAGCATGCATCAAAGATACTGATCTCATCATCTATATCATTGTCTACAAATATTCAGTTTGTAACTTGCAGCATGTTTCTGCTGCTGCTATCCTGGACTCTATAGCATTTTTATTACCATTAGTCAGCTGAAACTCTGGAGCACATGAGACACCACTACTGTATACATTCTCAGGTATACACATGCAGGACCTACAGAGCCTGTGCTCCAAAGCAGGCAAGCCAGAACTTCTGAGCTTACACTCTGAATCATGTTTCACATCTACTGGGCCTGTGATCTTGAGCATCATGTTGCAATGTCACTGTTTGCAGTGTCTATGGTGATTGTATTCCAAAGCACAAATCACACCTCTCCTAAACCTATGCACTTGAGTAGACAGAACACGACTGCTGAACATTCAGTCTGGAATATATCCTCTTCTACTAATTAGCTCCTATTCTGGAGCACCTATGGGCCACTAGGAGCTATCATTGCAAGCTCATGTACTACCAATATTAAGACCACAATGTACATTATGCCTGCTGCAACAACACATTTGACACTGGAACGTGTGTCCTCCTTCTAGTCAATGCAATTAGAGCGTGTATCGGCCAGGTAGCTTTCACTTTACAGCATGAAACTCTAATCAGCCCACACTCTACAGTTTGTGTATTATAATATAGTGTGCTGATGCTGGGATACCACAACTATTGAGTATGGACTATTCAACTGTTTAATTGCTACTAAGTCCTCATTTCAAACAGGTGTGCTACAAAACAGAGCTTGCATTCTGAAACATGTGTCTCATCACTACTGAGAATGCCATCTATAGTATCTGTACAGCAACTACTGAAATTCAATTCTGAATCACCCTTTCTGTCACTATGGAACCTATGCTTTGGAGCTGCTGTGCTGCAAATACTGATGTGGCATAGTACAGTGTATATACCACCAACGCTGATCCCATTATATTTAGCATATGCTGTGGCACTGATAAACCTGCACCCTATAGCATGCCTGCTGCAACAAACAAGTTTTCTTTGTGGATCCATCATTCCTGCACTATTGAAAATCAGTTCTGGTGCAACTGTCCCTCATGAACCTGTACTATAAAGCAGAAATGCCACAATTAATTCGCTTGCCATCTGAAATACAAGACTGGCCCCTATCGCCCTGTTTTCTAAGCCAGGTGTGCCCAAATAACTCTAGAACTTGCGCTCTGGAGCATTACTCTTGCCACACATGAATTTGCACTTATGAAGAAAGCAGTGATTTGAACACAGAAGCACATGTATCACCTCTATTTAGAGTGGATTCAAGTGCATGCATCTGGTTTCTATTGATACCTTGCTCCAGTCAGAATAACTGAAGTTGCATCAGGAGCACATATCTTACTACTACAGAGTGAACACTTAAGCACAGGTTTTGCACTACTGAGATTTTACTTGGAAGCATCCTTCCCAATATGACTGAGTTTACTTCTTAGGCCAGGTGTACAGACATTACAGTGCCTATGTTCTTTAGCAACCATGCCTGAACTACTGAATTACACATTGGATCATGCATCCACTACTATAAATCTGCATACTATAGACCACTTTTCAACATGTCTTACTTCTCAAACTAGTCAGGAATGGTACAATTCATGAAACAGTGGTCTAGAGCAGTGTGTTGCAATTACTGATATTTCATTCTGAGGGATGCATCCTGCCACTCCTAAGACAAAGTTCCAAAGCACTGATGCTGTTCCTCTTGATTTTGCACACTGGTACACTCCTGCTACATTCATGAGCCAATCTTGTAGAGCATGAGTTCCATCACTACTCTACCCGTGATTAATGGCTTGCATGCTGAAATTATTTGGTCCATATTCTACAGCTAGGATTTAGCAATAATTTAGTTTGCACTCTTTCGTGCAAACACACTTTCATGTGTTTCCCCACTATACTTCTCGTGCTCTAGAACAGGTGTGCCAACTAATTAGCTGCACTCAGAGACCACATTCTATCAAAACAGAGGCTGCATTCTAGAGCACATTCTCTGCCCACAGATATGCCTTCACTCTAGATCAAGTGTGTGGCCATTACTGACCTTGAACCCTGAAGCATGAATCTCACCTCTATGGAGCCAGTGCTCTAGATTATATGTTCCACCAAAAGCTGAGTCACTCTAGACCATCATTTGTTCTTGTATCAGCCAGCAGTCTAGATCATGCAAGCTGCAACTAGTGTACCTGTGTATAATAATTGATGTGCCACAAATACAGACTGGTTCTATCCATCATATTTACTACCTTGACTGATTCTGCATGTCAGTCACACATGCCACAACCATTGAGTTTCATCTCTTAAGATCTTGTCTTGCCACTAGAGTTCTTATGCTCTAGAGCAAGTACAAGAGTACTATACTTACTGAGCTTGTTCTCTGGACAATGCATCGAACACTATGTTCCAGCCATCCAGAAAACATGTCCCTCAATTACTGAGCTTACACTCTTAAGATAGTCCCCATTTCCTGAGATGACACTCTGAAACATGTGTCCTGACACAGCTGACTCAATGCTTTAGAGCATACGTGCCAAGTCTACTGAGCTTGCACTCATAAGCACGAATCTCATCATCACAGAACCCACAATTTAGAACATAGGCCAGTCACTAGAAACCAATGATGAAGAATACACTTACTTTAAGTACTGAGTCTGTGTTTTAGAAAAGACATGCCTCATCTTTTGAGCTGGCACTCTAGATCAATATTCCCAGCACGACTGAGGCTATGCACCAGAGAAGACATAACACAACTAATGGGATGGCACTCTGAAAACTGTCGCACCACTTCTGAGTCTGAGTTCTAGAGTACAAGTGATCAAACTACTGAGCTTGCAGTCTGGAGTGCAAGTCCTGCCACTAGTGTGCTTGCACTTTAGAGCAGGTTGTCTGAAATTACCCAGTTGGTACATGAAGCCACATTTTAGAGCACATTTCCTACCACTACTGAAACCTTGCTCCATATAAGAATGGCTAAAACCATTGTGGAGTACACATCTTTCCACTACTGATCTTGAATTCTTTAGTAAATGTTCTACAACTACTGAGCATGTGCTGTAAAGCTGGGATAAAATAGATACTTTTCTTGAGGTTTGGGGAATGTCTCCTGCCTACACTAAGCCAATTCTTTAGGTCAACTTTTCAAATTTCTCTGAGCTTTGACTCAGGAATATGTCTGAATCCACATTTTATAGCACATGTACTGCCACCACAGATTATGTTGCCTAAAACAATCATGTCAGAACTAGCGAACATGCATTCTAGACTATGTGTGCTACATACACTGAGTTTCCAAGTGGGACATGCATCTCACCACTACTGCAACCTGGCTTTAATGTATGCATACTGAAACACTGAGCTTCATTCTAGAGCACATATTGCACCACAACTAAGCTTGACCTTAAGCAGATATGCTGCCACTAATCACTCCACATATTAGATTATACATTCACAAATACTACTGTGCTCAACATCACATATTTCACCACTCCTTGACCTGGAGTTCTACACCACTGTCTGAATACTTTTTAGCTGAGAGTCTGTAGCATACATTCTGAGACTACTCATATTACCCTGTGTAACATGCGTCCAGCAACTATTGAGCTTGCTTTCTGAGGCATGCTTCTTACCAAAGTTGAGCCTGCCCCTCTAGATCCCTTTGCTGCAACAAATGATTTGGCACTCTGGAACACATGTAGCACTTCTAATGAGAACATGCTCAAGTGCATGCATCTGGTCCCTACAGAGACTGTGGTTCATAACTGTGATGCTAATAGAGAACTTGTATTCAGGATCATATGCCTTGGGATTGTTGAGCCTACAACTCAATAGTTTGCTGTCTGCTCATAATTTGCTGTCTGGAGCATTTCTTTAGAGACATGGAGCTTGTATTCCAAACCACATGTCCAGCCGCTTCTAAGACCATGTTCTAAAGCAGATAAGACGTAACTGCTGAGCTTGCACTCTGGAACATTTGATTTACTACTACTGAATTCACATTTTTGTTGCATACTTGCACCACTTGTGACCTTATAATCTAAGCTCCTGTGCAATAACTAAGTCAGCAGTCAAAAGTATACATTATGCAGATACTGAGCTTGGACTCTGTAGCTTGTGTCCTGCTTCAGTGGAGCATGTAACTACAGCAAGTAATTACCTTGCAGGCTAGAGTGCACATTACACCTCTAGATAGTTCACAATTTAGAATATGCTACCACAACTGACTCTGCCTGTAATTTATAGCTGCCATGCAACAACAATTGATGCACGCAGTATCCATCATGCATTTCACTACTACCAAGACCTAATACCAGTCCACACATTGTACAACTAAGCAAGCACTCTGGAACATATGTCTCATCATTGCTGATAAAATTGTCTGGAACAAACTTGATTCAACTACTTAGCTTATATTATGGAGCACACTCTGGGCCACTATTGAGCTTGAGCCATAGAGAAGGTGTGCTAAAAATAATGAATTTGCATAGTGCAGCATATATCCCAGCACTACTGAGTCAATATTCTTGACTATATTACCTACCAGTATTGAGCCTGCAATCTAGAGAACCCCTGCTGCAGCTATCAAGACTGCATTCTGTAGCTTGTATCACTCATGACTGAAATGCTTTCTACAGCAAGCTTGCAACACCTACAGAATCTGTGCTATAAATCAGGCACGCTGGAAATAATTAACTAGCTGTTCTATATGTTATCTGACCAGTAATGACTATGTAGCCTATTCAAGTATGCCTAATTGACAATTACTGAACAATTACTGACAATTACTGTACTTACATTCTGAAGTATGCATCTTTCCATAATAGAGTTTGCAGTCTTGCAGAAGTTTGAGTCTGAACTCTGGAGTACATGTGTCAGCATTAATGAGCACAATTGCTTAAATCTGTCCTCTACTAAGCCTAGGTTCTACTGCACACATACCACTATAACTGATCTTTCAATCAGGAGCATAGTTCTTACCACTTCAGAGCTTACTCCCTTGAGCATGTGTTTTACACTCCTTAGATTTTGCTCAGAAATATTCCTCCCACCACTAATGATTTTGCCTTCTAAAGTTACTAACTCCACTGAGACTATGCTGTAGAGCAGGCTTGCCGGAACTACTGAATTGCACGCAGATCATGGCTCCCGCAAATATGAATCATCATACTACAGCATACTGGCACTGCTGAATCCTCACATTAGGCAAGCATGCCACAACTACTGAGACCATGATCTAGAGCATTTGTGATGCAATTTTTGATCTTGCAGCCTAAATCATGAGACCTGTCACTTTTTCCCCATGCTGAGAAGCATCAGTGTTGAAACTACCTATTTTACACCCTGGAACACTGGTCATGAGCTCATGTGCCAGGCTTTTAGAACAGGGATTCCATCACTATTGAGGCCATGCTCCATTGCCTGCATGCTTGAAACTACTGAGTCTACATTCTTTACCTGGAATTCATGTATTTATCTTGCACCCTTTTGCATGTGTTTTCCCAACCAGACTTCCATTTATCTAGAGCAGTTGTGCCAACTATTGAGCCTGCACTCTGGAGTGCACATGCCACCACAATTGAGGCTGCATGCTATGGCACAAAATCTTTCAACAACTAAGCCCTCACTCTATATCAGCTGTGTGACTAATAATGAGCTTGAGTTCTGAAGAATGAATCTGACCTCCACTAAGTGAATACTGTAGAAGTCATTGGCCACAACTACTTAACTGGCACTCTACACCACACATTAAGCTGCTAGGAATTCAGCATTTTAGACCAAGCAAGCTGTAATTAGTGGACCTGGGCTCTAGAGTTCATATGCCATGATTACAGAGTTGGGGATACCTGTCATACTTCTGACCTATACTGATCTTATGTGCCTATGCATTCATTCCAAGACTCTTGAGGTTGCACTCTTGAGCACTTGTCTTGCCACAGTTGAAATCATTTTCTCCAGAAGGCATATCACATCTACTGAGTTTTCTCTCTGGAACATACATTGTAGCATGACTGTTCAGTTTTCAAAAGTTCGTGTCTAAACTACTGAGCATATTCTCCTTAGGTCTGAAGTATGCATTCTGCTGCCACTGATTCCACAGTTTACAGGATGCATATCACATCCACATAGATTGCATCCTGGAGTTTGCAACTCACTATCACTGAACTCAGAGTCTAGGATATGTTCCTGTCATTTTGGATCCATGATCTAGAACAGGCAGGCCACAGGTATTGAGCTAAACCACATGTGTACATCTGAACTTGCACTTTTGAGTGTTCTCTCCACCAATACTGAGCTCAGACTCTAGAGAAGAATTGTTGTTATTTTGAGTTGACAATCTGGAGCCTATGTGCAATTGTATTGTCTGAGTTTTAGAGCACAAATGCTAAAACTACTGAACTTGTACTATGGAGAATGCCTCCTTCCACTAGTGTGCTTGCACTTTAGAAGAGGCAGGAAAAAACTGCTTAGCTAGCTACTAAATAAGATGCATCCTGTCATTACTGGCCCTGCATTCTAGAGCACCGTTTGTACCACAATGAGCCTGTGTTCTAGAGCAAAGGTCTAGAACTACTAAGCTTACATTCTGGAGCTTGAGTCCTTCCACTACTGAATTTGCAGTGTCAAGTTCCCATAACCCCTGAGCCTGCATTCTAAAGCTGGCATAGCCCAAATATTGACCTTGTTCTCTAGAGTGTGTGCGTTGTTTTGATCATGCTAAGCCCATGCTTTGATCATGTGAGCTGAAAGTACTGAACTTGCTTCAAGAGTATGCTTGAATCCACATTTTATAGCACACAAACTGCCAATAGTGAGTTTGTACTCTGAAATTATCATGCCACAACTATTGAGACCACATTGAAGACTATGTATCGCAAGAACTGAGTTTCATCCTGAAGAATGCATCTGACCACCACAGAAAACTGGCTCCAAAGTATGCAGGCAAAATTACTGTGTTCACTCTAGAGTACAAGTACTATCACAACTGAGACTGACTCTAATCAGACATGCTTCAACTAACTGCCACTCTAATCACTCTAGGGTAAATATGCACATAACTATTCTTGCCCTCTGGAGCACACATTTCTCCACTATTGAGAGTGTGTTCTAGAACATCAAAACTGAAACTACTGAGCTTTAAATGTTAAATAAACATTTTAGCAGTATTGATAATGCATTATAGAGCAAGGATGTCACCTCTGTCGAATCTGCTCTATAAATCGGGCATGAACCATATAATTATTTGTTGCCTTAAACATAAGTCTGCTCACTACACACCCTGTCATTTTTAGCAGGTGTGCTGAAACTACAGACCTTGGACACTGAAACATACAACACATCACAACATAATCGGTGTTCTTGAGCATACGAAGTGATATTTCTGAGCTCTACTCCTAGAGCATGTTTGCTGAAACTACTGAGATTGCACTCTGGAGCTTACATTACATAACTACTAAAATTTCTTTCTAGAGTAAAACACCACACATACTGAACCTGTGCTATAAAGTATACATAACCCTAATACTTAGTTTTCTATCTTAAAGATAAGTCCTGCCACCTCTGACCTTGTCCTCTAGATAAAGTATAAAATGTGCCACCACTTTATCTAGGGCTTGCTCTCTGCATCATGTATCTTGCCAAAACTGAAATTGCAATCTAGATGAGTTGTGATAAAACTAGTGAGTCTTCACTCTGGAGTATGTGTATCATCAGTACTGAGTACAAGCTGAGGGACATGTATTCTACCTCTGCTGAGCCCATGCTCTATTGCACATGTGCCATAATAACATCTTTCAATTGGGAGCACACGTCCCACCACTGCAAAGTTTATGTCCTTGTGCAAAGATTGAGTTCCAGGTTGAGCACTACTGACATTTAACTCAAAAGCATGCCTTACACTACTACTGAGCATGCCTGCTAGGGTAGGTGTGATGATAGGACAAAACCTATAATCTAAATCAAGCATGAGAAAACTAGTGAATTGCACTCAGGAGCATGCATCCTTCCACTCAGATTGCTTACTACAGCACAATTATTGCCACTTCTGAGGCCTCACATTAGGCAAGCATGGCAAAACCAATAAGCCTGTGATCTAGAGTATCTGTGCTGCAATTATTGATCTTGTATTCTGAAGTTTGCATACATCCTACTCCTGACCACATATTCTATAGCACCCAGGCTTCAATTATGATCGTGTACACTGATACACTTGTTATATACTCATGTACTTGCCTTGTAGAACATGAGTCCAACCCTATTGGACTCAGGCTCCATAGCATGCATGCTACTCCTGATCCCATCTTCTAATGTTGGAAGTCCACTATGTCTTAGTTTGCACCCTGTTGCCTGGATTCCCCTACTCTACTTCCCATACTCTATAATTGATGGGCCAGGTACTGAACTTGCACTTTGGAGTACTCTCTGGCATCACTGAGGCTTCATTCTACAGCTTTTACCATGTCCAGAACAGATTCCTCATTGTAGATTAGGAGTGACACATGACTGGCTCCCTGAAATCTGAAACCTTCCACTACTGAACTTGCATTCTACAGCACTTGTTTCACAATACTGAGTCTCTGCTCTAAACCTGGTATACCCCAAGTGTTTTGTCCTCATTATTGATCAAGTGTGTTGCCATTACTGATCTGGTACTCTGAAGCATGAATCTTACCTTCATGGAGCCATTGCATGTAGATGCAGTTTGCCACCACTATTTAGCTGGCAGTCTAGATCATGTGTTATGCTATTATTTAGACATCACCCCAGATCTAGCAAGTTGCAAAATGTACCTGGGTTCTACAGCTGATGTGCCACACCCATGGTCCTAATACCACCCATCACATGTATTGCTTATGGTACCTGTGTTCCAATGTACATTGTGACAGTTCTTGAGTTTGTATTCTTTAGCACTTGTCCTGCCACTACTGAGCTCACACTCTAGAGCAGGAAATCCATACCTACTTAGCTTGCACTATGGAGCATGCATCCAAACATAACAGAATCAGCATTCAAGAGGTCATGTCCTGTAATTACTGAGCCTGTCCTCTAGATTGAGTGTGTAACAGCTACTGTAATGACACTCTGAAGAATGTCTCCCACCACTACAGGCCCCAAGCTTTACAGAGTTTATTTTGTGTCTATTGACCTTTCACCCTGGTGCTTGTATTTTACCTCCAGTAAACCAACACTCTAGAACTAACTCCCACCAATACTGTCGCCATGCTCTAGAGCAGGCATGCCGGAAGTATTGAAACCTTTCTTTAGAACGCACATACCACATCTCCTGAGATTACACTCTAGAGCATGACACTCATTCTACTGAGCCCCAGTTATTGAGCAGATATGCCACAACTACTGAGATGGCACTCTGAAGTCTGTGTCCCACCTCTATTGAATTTAAATTCTGTAGTATGAGTTCTGCAATTACTGAGGTTTCACTCTGCAGCATGTAACGTGCCACTACAATGCTTACATTTTAGAGCAGGAATTCTGCAATTATTCAGCTGGCATGCAAAGGTGTATCTAGCCACTACTCAACGTAAATTATTGATCGCATACCAACCTGTACTGAGCCGTACTCTATGAAGGAGTGACACAACTGTTAAGCTTGCATTTTGGAGCATACACATTTCCAACACTGAACTAGCATTCTAAAGCAAGTGTTCCGTAACTATGGAGACTGTGTTCTAAAGCTGACATACTCCAAATACCGACCTTGACCTCTGGAACATCTGTTGTGCCACTACTAAGCCTATCCTTTAGATCAGGTGGGCCACAATTGCTGAGTCTGTACTCAGGAGCATGTCTAAACACATTTTTTATAGAACAAATACTCAAATTACACTTTATGTACCCTAAAACTGTCATGGCAAAATCAGTGAGTCTGCATTCTAGACTATGTGTGGCACAGATACTGAGTTTACTCTGGAGAATGCATCTCACCACTACTGAACACTTGCTCTAAAATACCTATGCAACAAATCCTAACTTCAATCTGAAGCACATGTCTGAAATCATGAGTATTACCCTAAGCAGGAATTATAGGACTAACCAGCCCACACTGTCAACAATGCTATAACCACCACTATTGCAGTATGGAGCACACATTTCCCCCATACTGAGACTGTATTCTAGAATTCAGATACTGCAACTGTTGCATGTGAACTGTGGAACATACATCCCATAACTACTGAGCTAGCAGTCTAGAGCTGATGTGCTGTAACAACTTATTTTTCACTCTGTAAAACTGACACATCACTGCTCAGCTTACACTGTCTGCACACATGCTGATGTTTGTGAACCTGGTGGCTCAGTTGTTAGTGAATCTGTCTGCAATGTGGGAGGCCTGGGTTCAACTCCTTGGTTGGGAAGATCACTTGGAGAAGGGCACAGCAACTCACCCCAATACTCTTGCCTGGAGAATCCCCATGAACAAAGGTGCCTGGCAGACTGCAGTCCATGGGGTCACAAAATGTCAGACACAAGTGAACGACTAAGCACACGTGAGAAGACTGATTATCTGCCACTATTGTTCTAGCACTATGGAGCATGCATTCCACCACTATTGACACTGAGCTTTAGATGAGATGTGCTCCAACTACTGAGTTTGTGCCATGGGGCACATGTCCCACCAGTATGCAACTTGCACTCTAGAGATGGCATGTCAAAACTGTTAAACCCTCATTCTGATCCTCATATTCTACCCATACTGAGGATGTGATCTAAAAGAGTCATCCTGCCACTATTGAGCTCATTCAGTCACAACCTATGAGTATTATTGAGCCCACACTCTACAGAATACATTTCAAAATGACTTTGATTATGCTCTGTATCACATATTCAATAACTACAGAGCTTACACTGTACAGCATATTTCTTAATGCCACTGTTTCACATCTTAGAACACTTTTACTGCAACTAGTGAGCTGACATTCTGGAGAACATACACCACTACTACTGAGTCAAAGTGCACCCAGACCTTTCTGAGCCTGTGTTCCAGAACAGGCATACCACAGCTACTGAGTTTGCACTCTGAAGAATATACTTTATAGCTACTGAGCCTGTTGCCTTGAACATTATGCTACAAAAATAGGCTTTGCATTCTGGAGCCTTCCTCCTGTGATTATTTGGATTCCATGTCAAAGCACATGTACTACTACTCCTAACCACATGTTCTTAAGTAGCTATGACAGAACTACGGAGTAGACAGTCTAGAGAATGTGCCCAGGTACTACTAAATTTGCACTCTATTGGGCTCATACACCACTTAGTGTTTTAAGCTTTTGTGCCACAACTAGTAAGGCAACAATCTACACTATACATGCTGCAAAAAATGAGCTTGGACTCTAGAACATGCATCTTGCTTCTACTGAGCATGATTGGAACACATGTTTTATGAGTAATTATTTGCTCTATAGAGCATACATTACACCTCTATTCAGCCCACACTCTAGTGCATGTGTGCCACAATCAAGTGTGCCTCATCTCTTGAGCTGGAATGCCACAATCACTGAGCACACAATATCCTACATGCATTTTACAACTACTGAGACCTCACTTCAGATCATTTTTGCTACAACTATTGAACTTGTACTCTGAAGCATGTGTCCTGCCACTAGTGTGAATGAACATAGCAGGTATACTAAAAGTTGGGAGTCTGAAGATGCATCCAGCCCCGAAAGCACCTGCATTCTGGAGCACACTGTGCACCACAACTGAGCCCTTCTTTAGAGCAGCAGTGCTAGAATTGTTTAGCTTACATTATGGAGCATGTGTATTTGTACCACTGAGCTTGCATTCTGCAGCGAGTGTTCCACAACTGCTGCACCCTTGCTCCAAAGTAGCCAAACCTTAAATACTGATCATGATATCTGGAATATTTGGCTTGCCACTCCTAAGTCCCTGCTTTAGATTAGGTGAGCTGCAACAACTAAGTGTGCCCTCAGAAACATGACTAAACCCATGATTTAGGGTACACATATTTACCCAGATAAACCTTGAGAACCCCATGAACAGCATGAAAAGGCAAAAAGATAGGACAATGTAAGATGAGCACCCCATGTCAGTAGGAGACCAATATGCCACTGGAGGTCGGTGGAGAAATAGCTCCAGAAATAATGAAGTGATGGAACCACAGTGTGTGAGTGGGGGGGGGGGTGCAAAACACAGTTGTGGATGTAATTGGTGATAGAAGCTAATCTAATTCTATAAGAGTAATATTGCACAGGAAGCTGAAATGTTAGGTACATGAATGGAAGCAAACTGGAAGTGCTCAAACAAGAGATGGCAAGAGTGAAGGTCAATATTCTAGCAATCAGCAAACTAAAATGGACTGGAATGGGTGAATTTAACTCAGATGAACATTATATTGAATATTGTGGGCAGGAGTCCCTTAGAAGAAACGGAGTAGCCATGGTAGTCAACAAAAGAGTCCAAAATGCAGTATTTAGATGTAGTCTCAGAAATAATAATAATAATAATAATAATAATAATGATAATAATAATAACAGGATAATCTCTGTTCATTTCCAAGACAAACCATTAAATATCACAGCAATCCAAGGCTATGCCCTGACCAGTAATGCTGAAGAAATTGAAGCTGAATACTTACATGATAATCTACAAGACCTTTTAGTACTAACACCAAAACAAACAAACAAAAAACAAATCTTATCCTTTTCATTACAAGGGACTAGAATGCAAAAGTAGGAAGTCAAGAAACACCTGGAGTAACAGGAAATTATGGCCTTGGAATACTGAAGGAACCACGACAAAGGATAATAGAATTTTGCCAAGATAATGCACTGGTTATAGCAAACACCATCTTCCAGCAACCCAAGAGAAGATTGTACATATGGACAGCACCAGATGGCAATAGTGAATCGGATTGACTATTTTCTTTGCAGTCAAAGATGGAGGCAAAGCTGTATAGAACCAAAGATCTTTATAGTGAGCAAAAACAAGACTGGGAGTTAACGGTGGCTCAGAACATGAACTCCTTATTGCCAAGTTCAGACTTAAATTGAAGAAAAGAGGGGAAATCACTAGGCCATTCAGATATGATCTTTATCAAATTCCTAATGATTATACAGTGGAAGTGAGAAATAGATTTAAGGGACTAGACCTGATAGGGTGCATGATGCCCTTTGGGCTGAGGTTCATGGCATTGTACAGGAGGCAGGAATCAAGCACACCCACAAGAAAAAGAAATTTTAAAAGGCAAAATGGCTGCCTGAAGAGGCCTTCAATAGCTGTGAAAAGAAGAGAAGTGAAAAGCAAAGGAGATGAGGAAAAATATACCCATTTGAATGCAGAGTTCCAAAGAATATCAAGGAGAGATAAGAAAGCCTTTCTCAATGATCAGTGAAAAGAAATAGAGGAAAACAATAGAATGGGAAACATTAAAGTTCTCTTCAAGCTGGTTTTAGGAAAGGCAGAGGAACCAGAGATCAAATTACCAACACCAACTGGATGATCAAAAAAGCAAGAGAGTTCCAGAAAAAGATCTATTTCTGCTTTATTGACTATGACAAAGCCTTTGACTGCGTGGATCTCAATAAACTGTCAAAAATTCTGCAAGAGATGGGAATACCAGACCACCTGACTTGCCTCTTGAGAAACGTGTATGCAGGTCATGAAGCAACAGTTAGAACTGGACATGGAACAACAGACGGTTCCAAATAGGAAAAGGAGTATGTCAACGCAGTATATTCTCACCCTGCTTACTTAACTTCTATGCAGAAAAAATCATGGGAAACGCTGGGCTGCAAGAAGTGCAGCTGGAATCAAGATTTCCCAGAGAAATATCAATCACCTCAGATATGCAGATGACACCACGCTTATGGCAGAAAGTGAAGGGGAACTAAAAAGCCTCTTGATGAAAGTGAAAGAGGAGAGTGAAAAGTTGGCTTAAAGTTCAATATGCAGAAAATGAAGATCATGGCATCTAGTCCCATCCCTTCATGGTAAATAGATGGGGAAGCAGTGGAAACAGTGCCAAAATTTTTTTTTGGGGGGGGGCTCCAAAATCACAGCAGATGGTGACTGTAGCCATGAAATTAAAAGAAACTTGCTCCTTGGAAGAAAAGTTATGACCAAAGTAGATAGCATATTGAAAACTAGAGACAATACTTTGCCAACAAAGGTCCGTCTAGTCAAGACTATGGCTTTTCCAGTGGTCATGTATAGATGTGAGAGCTGGACTGTGAAGAAAGCTGAGCACAGAAGAATTGATGCTTTTGAACTGCGGTGTTGGAGAAGACCCTTGAGAGTCCCTTGGACTGCAAGGAGAGCCAACCAGTCCATTCGAAGGAAAATTTGATGGACGTGAGTCTGAGTGAACTCCCGGGAGTGGTGATGGATAGGGAGGGCTGGTGTGCTGCGATTCATAGGATTGCAGAGTTGGACGCGACTGAGCGATTGAACTGAACTGAACTGAAGCGGAGGAAACAGAGATCAAATTGTCAACATTTGCTGGATCATTATAAAAGCAAGATAATTCCAGAAATACATCTATTTCTGCTCTATGTCTACACCAAACTCTTTGTTTGTGTGGATCACAATAAACTGTGTTAACATTTTGAAAGAGATGGGAATACTAGACCACCTGACCTGCTTCTTGAGAAACCTATATGCAGGTCAGGAGAAACAGTTAGAACAGGACATAGAACAACAGACTGGTTACAAATAGGAAAAGTGGTACGTAAAGGCTCTATATTGTCACCCTGCTTATATAATTT
This sequence comes from Capra hircus, assembly GCF_001704415.2. Taxonomy (NCBI): domain Eukaryota; kingdom Metazoa; phylum Chordata; class Mammalia; order Artiodactyla; family Bovidae; genus Capra; species Capra hircus. The sequence continues at coordinate 54,978 of NW_017190137.1, forward strand.
ATATGCAGAGTACAGCATGAGGAATACTGGGCTGGAAGAAGCACAAGCTGGATTCAAGATTGCCATGAGAAATATCAAAACCTCAGATATGCAGATGACACCGCCCTTATGGCGGAAAGTAAAGAGGAACTAAAAAAGTCTTCATGAAAGTGAAAGAGGACAGTGAAATAGTTGGCTTCAAGTTCAACATTCAGAAGACAAAGATAATGGCATCTGGTCCCATCGCTTCATGGTAAATAGATGAGGAAACAGTGGAAACTGTCAGACTTTATTGGGGGGGGGGCTTCAAAATCACTGCAGATGGTGATTTCAGCCATGAAATTAAAAGACGCTTACTCCTTGGAAGAAAAGTTAAGACCAACCTAGATAGCATGTTCATAAGCAGAGACATTACTCTGCTAACAAGTCTGTCTAGTCAAGGCTATGGTTTTTCCTGTGCCCATGTAGGGATGAGAGAGTTGGACTGTGAAGAAAACTGAATGCCAAAGAATTAATGCATTTCAACTGTGGTGTTGGAGAAGACTCTTGAGAGTCCCTTAGACTGCAAGGAGATCCAACCAGTCCATTTAAAGGTCAGTTCTGGCTGTTCTTTGGAAGGAATGATGCTAAAGGTGAAACTCTAGTACTCTGGCCACCTCACGCGAAGAGCTAACTCATTGGAAAAAACAATGATGCTGAGAGGGATTTGGGGCAGGAGGAGAAGGGGACGGCAGAGGATAAGATGGCTGGATGGCATCACCCACTCGATGGTCATGAATTTGAGCCAACTCTGGGAGATGGTTATGGACAGGGAGGCCTGGCATGCTGCATTTCATGGGGTCACAAATAGTCGGACATGACTGAGCAACTGAACTGAACTAATGACATGTCTATGCCAAGGTTTTTAAATCATCTCCACACTGTTCTCCATAGACACTGTATCATTTTGCACTCCCAGCAACAGTATGACTGTTTTCTTTTCTCCATATCCCCTCCAGTTCACTCACTCAATCAGGTCAGACTCTGCGAATGCAGAAGCTCATGGAATGCAGGATGCCAAGCTTCCCTGTTTATCACCAGTTCCGGGAGCCTACTCCAACTCATGTCCATCGTATCAGTGATATCATCCAACAATCTCATCCTCTGTCATCGCCTTCTCCTCCCACCTTCAATTTTTTCCAGCATCAGGGTCTTTTCCAATGAGTCAGTTCTTTGCATGTGGCAACCAAAGTACTGGAGTTTTAGCTTCCTCATTAGCATTTCCAATGAATATTCAGCACTAATCTTCAGGATGGACTGGTTGGATCTCCTGGCAGTCTAAGGGACTCTTAAGAGTCTTCTCCAACACTGAAGTTCAAAAGCATTAATTCTTTAGTGCTCAGCTCTCTTTAGAGGCCAACTCTCACTTCCATACATGACTACAGAACAAAGAATAGCTTTGACTAAACTTTACTTTTGTTGGCATAGCAATGTCTCTGCTTTATAATATGCTCTCTAGGTCGGTCAAAGCTATTCTTCCAAGGAGCACATGTCTTAATTTCATGGCTGAAGTCACCATTTGCAGTGATTTTGAACTCCCCCCAAAATAAATTATTTCACTGTTTCCATTTTTGTCCCATCTATTTGCCATGAAATTATGGGGCCAGATACCATAAACTAGATTTCTCAATGTGGAGTTTTAAGCCAACTTTTTCATTTCCCTTTTTTACTTTCATTAAGAGCCTCTTTATTTCTTCTTGACTTTCTGCCATAGGTATTGTGTCATCTGCATATCTGAGGTTACTGATTTCTCACGGTAAACTTTACTTCAGTTTGTGCTTCATCCAGCCTGGAATTTTGCATGATGTATTCTGCATAAATTAGAGAAGGAAATGGCAATCCACTCCAACACTCTGATCCCATGGACAGAGGAGCCTGGTAGGCTAGAATCCATGGGTCGCAAAGAGTTGGATATGACTGAGCGACTTCACTTCATTCATTCTGAATAAACTGGGTGACAATAAACAGTCTTGAATTACTCCTTTCCTGAATTGGAAACATTCTGTTGTCCATGTCCAGTTCTAACTGTTGCTTCCTGACCTTCATGTAGAGTTCTCAAGAGGCAGGGCAGGTGATCTGTTATTACTAACTCTTGAAGAATTTTGAACAAATTACTGTGATCCACACAGTCAAAGGCTTTTAGGATAGATTTTTGTTGTTGTTGTTGTTTTTTCAAGAGGCTCATTTTATCTCATTTTACTTTTTAAAACTTTACTGTAAAAGTGTTTATTTTCTAAGAACTCATTACATCAGTTGACAAAATTCCAAAATAAAATTTAATGAAAATAGACATCACAACTTATTTTACAACAGGTGAGAAAAAACTCTGCAGTATAGAACAGAAGTAAAGGAACAAGAAGAAAGTGAAACTTTGGAGGGTAAACAGCATTCTGAATAGGAAAAATTGAAGTTAAGTAAAAAGATATAGCTGTGCATTATTTATTCACCCAGATTCACATTGGGTTACTGAAGGGCAAAATTAAAACCAAATTTTGTATTGTTTGGGGTAAATTTTAATAATTATAAATCTGAATTGAATTTATTTAGTTATTTTTATTAATTAATTTATTTAAATTGGATGCTAATTAATTTACTTTGTAAAGTAAATACTGTAAATATTGTTGTTGTTATTTTTCCATATATTGACATGAATCAGCGATAAGTTTATATATGTGCCCTATACTCACCCCCCTCCCACCTCCCTCCCCATCCCATCCCTCTGTATAATCCCAGTGTAGCAGCCCTGAGCACCCTGTCTCATACATTAAATCTGGACTGGTGATCTGTTTCACATATAATATACATGTTTCAATGCTATTCTCTCAAGTCATCCTACCATCACCGTCTACCACAGAGTCCAAAAGATTGTTCTATACATGCGTATCTCTTTTTCTGTCTCGTGTATAGTGTTACCATTCAGTCAGTTCAGTGGCTCAGTCTTTTTCAACTCTTTGTGACCACATGAATCGCAGCATGCCCACTTGACTTCACATTCCAGGATGTCTGGCTCTTGGTGAGTGATCATACCATCGTGATTTCTTGGTTTTGAAGTTCTGTTTTGTACAGTTCTTCCGTGTATTCTTGCCACCTCTTCTTTATATCTTCTGCTTCTGTTAGGTCCACACCATTTCTGTCCTTTATCAAGCCCATTTTTGCATGAAATGTTCCCTTGGTATCTTTAATTTCCTTGAAGAGATCTCTACTCTTTCTCATTCTGTTGTTTTCCTCTATTTCTTTTCATTGATTGCTAAGGAAGACTTTCTTATCTCTTCTTGCTATTCTTTGGAACTCTGCATTCAGATGCTTATATCTTTCCTTTTCTCCTTTGTTTTTCACTTCCCTTCTTTCACAGTTATTTGTAAGGCTTTCCCAGACAGCCATTTTGCTTTTTTACATTTCTTTTGCATGAGGATGGTCTTGATAAAGTTGTCATCTTTCTAAATTCCACATATATGCATTAGTATACTGTATTGGTATTTTTCCTTCTGGCTTACTTCACTCTCTATAATAGGCTCCAGTTTCATCCACCTCATTAGAATTGATTCAAATGCATTCTTTTTAATGACTGAGTAGTATTCCTTTGTGTATATGTAACAAAGCTTTCTCATCCATTCGTCTGCTGATGGACATCTAGGTTGCTTCCATGTCCTGGCTATTATAAACAGTGCTGCGATGAACATTAGGGTGCACATGTCTTTTTTGAATCTGGTTTCCTTGGTGTGTATGTCAAGCTGTGGGATTGCTGGGTCATCTCAGCAGTGGCCGCAGGACTGGAAAAGGTCAGTTTTCATCCCAATTCCAAAGAAAGGCAATGCAAAAGAATGCTCAAACTACTGCACAATTACACTCATCTCAAATGCTAGTAAAGTAATGCTCAAAATTCTCCAAGCCAGACTTCAGCAATATGTGAACCGTGAACTCCCTGAATTTCAGGCTGGTTATAGAAAAGACAGAGGAACCAGAGATCAAATTGCCAACATCTGCTGGATCATGGAAAAAGCAAGAGAGTTCCAGAAAAACAAACAAACAAACAAACATCTATTTCTGCTTTATTGACTATGCCAAAGCCTTTGACTGTGTGTATCACAAGAAACTGTGGAAAATTCTGAAAGAGATGAGAATACCAGACCACCTAATCTGCCTCTTGAGAAATCTCTATGAAGGTCAGGAAGCAACAGTCAGAACTGGACATGGAACAACAGACGGGTTGCAAATAGGAAAAGGAGTACATCAAGGCTGTATATTGTCACCCTGCTTATTTAACTTATATGCAGAGTACATCATGAGAAACGCTGGACTGGAAGAAACACAAGCTGGAATCAAGATTGCCGGGAGAAATATCAGTTACCTCAGATATACAGATGACACCACCCTTATGGCAGAAAGTGAAGAGGAGCTAAAAAGTCTCTTGATGAAAGTGAAAAGGGAGAGTGAAAAAGTTGGGTTAAAGCTTAGCATTCAGAAATCAAAGATAATGGCATCTAGTCTCATCACTTCATGGGAAATAGATGGGGAAACAGTAGAAACAGCGTCATACTTTACTTTCTTGGGCTCCAAAATCACTGCAGATGGTGATTACAGCCATGAAATACAAAGACACTTACTCCTTGGAAGAAAAGTTATGATCAACCTAGATAGTATATTCAAAAACAGAGACATAACTTTGCAAACTAAGGTCCGTCTAGTCAAGGCTATGGTTTTTCCTGTGGTCATGAATGGATGTGAGAGTTGGACTGTGAAGAAGGCTGAGTGCTGAAGAATTGATGCTTTTTAACTGTGGTGTTGGAGAAGACTCTTGAGAGTCCCTTGGACTACAAGGAGATCTAACCAGTCCATTCTGAAGGAGATCAACCCTGGTATATTTTTGGAAAGAATGATGCTAAAGCTGAAGCTCCAGTATTTTGGCCACCTCATGTGAAGAGTCGACTCATTGGAAAAGACTCTAATCCTGGGAGGGATTGGGGGCAGGAGGAGAAGGGGACGATCCAGGATGAGATGGCTAGATAGCATCATGGAGTCGATGGACATGAGTCTGAGTGAACTCTGGGAAATGGTGATGAACAGGGAGGCCTGGTGTGTTGCTATTCATGGTGTCACCAAGAATCGGAAAAGACTGAGGGACTGAACTGAACTGAACTGAACTATGGTAGTCCCATTTCCAATTTTTCAAGGGATCTCCACATTGTTCTCCATAGTGGCTGTACTAATTTTCATTCACACCAGCAGTGTAAGAGGGTTCCCTTTCTTAGTGCCCTTTACAGCATTTGTTGTTTGTAAACTTTTGGATCGCAGCCATTCTGACTGGTGTGAAATGGTACCACATTGTGGTTTTGATTTACGTTTCTCTGATAATGAGTGATGTTGAGCATCTTTTCATGTGTTTGTTAGCCATCTGTATGTCTTCCTTGGAGAAATGTCTATTTAGTTCTTTGGCCCATTTTTTGATTGGATCATTCGTTTTTCTGCAACTGAACTTCAGGAGTTGCTTGTATATTTTTGAGGTTAATTCTTTGTCAGTTACTTCATTTGCCATTTTTTTTTTTTTCCTCCAGTTTGGAAGGCTGTCTTTTGACCTTGCTTGTATTTTCTTTCATTGTGCAAAAGCTTTCAAGTTTCACTAGGTCCAATTTATTGATTTTTGCTTTTATTTCCATTACTCTGAAAGGTTGGTCATAAAGGATCCTGCTGTGATTTATGTTGGAGAGTGTTTTGCCTATGTTTTCCTCTAGGAGTTTTATAGTTCTGGTTTTATGTTAAGATCTCTAATCCATTTTGAGTTTGTTTTTGTGTATGGAGTTGGAAAGTGTTCTACCTTCATTCTTTTACAAGTAGTTGACCAGTTTTCCCAGCACCAGTTGTTGAAGAGACTGTCTTTTCTTCATTGTATATTTTTGGCACCTTTGTCAAATTGAAGGTGTCCATAGGTGCATGGATTTATCTCTAGACTTTCTATTTTGTTCCATTAATTTCTATTTCTGTCTCTGTGCCAGTACCATACTGTCCTGATAACTGTTAATTTTTAGTATACCCTGAAGTCAGGCATGTTTCTTCCTCAAGTTCCATTCTTCTTTCTCAAGATAGCTTTGGCTATTCAAGGTTCATTGTATTTCCATACAAAATGTTAAATCATCTGTTCTAGTTCTGTGAAAAATACCATCGTTAGCTTGATAGGAATTGCACTAAATATAGATTGCTTTGTGTAGTATATTCATTTTCACTATATTGTTTCTTCCAATCCATGATAGTGGTATATTTATCCATCTATTTGTGTCCTCTATGATTTGTTTTGGAGAGGGCAATGGCACCCCACTCCACCATTCTTGCCTGGAAAATCCATGGACAGAAACGCTTAGAAGGCTGCAGTCCACAGGGTCACAAAGAGTCAGACATGACTGAGCGACTTCACTTTCATGCATTGGAGAAGGAAATGGCAACCCACTCCAGTGTTCTTGCCTGGAGAATCCTGGCGAAGGCAGAACCTGGTCAGCTGCTGTCTATGGGTTCGCACAGAGTTGGACACTATTGAAGCAACTTAGCAGCAGCAGCAGCATTATTTGTTTTCCCAATGAAGTATACCTTTCTATATTAGGTCTTTTGTTTCTTTAGGTAAATATATTCCTAATTATTTCATTCTTCTCACTGCAATGGTGAATGGAATTATTTCCTTAATTTCTCTTTCTGTTTTCTCATTATTAGTGTATAGGAATGCAAGGGATTTCTATGTGATAATTTTATATCCTGGAACTTTACTATATTCATTGATTGCCTCTAGCAATTTTCTAGTGCAGTCCTTAGGGATTTCTATGTAGGGGATCATGTCATCTGCAAAACAGTGAGAAATTTAGTTCTTCCTTTCTAATCTGGATTCCTTTTATTTCTTTTTCTACTATGATTGCTGTGGCCAAAGCTTCCAAAACTACATTGAACACTAGTGGTGAGTGTGGGCACCATTGTCTTATTCCTGACTTCAGGGGAAATGCTTTCAATTTTTCACCATTGATGACAATGTTTGCTGTGGATTTGCCATATATAGCTTTTATTATGTTGAGTATGTTCCTACTATTCCTACTTTCAGAAGGGTTTTTATCATAAATGAATGTGCATTTTGTAAAAGGCTTTCTCTGCATCTATTAAGATAATATTTGGTTTTTATGTTTCAATTTGTTAATGTGGTGTATTATATTGATTGATTTGTGGATATTGAAGAATCCTTGCATTCTTCAATATTAAAGCCCACTTGCTCATGATGTATGCTCTTCTTAATATGTAGTTGGATTCTGTTCACTCGAATTTTGTTAAGGATTTTTGCATCTACGTTCATCAGTGATATTGGCCTGTAGTTTTCTTTTTTGTGGCATCTTTGTCTGGTTTTGGTATTAGGGTGATGGTGGCTTCATATAATTAGTTTGAAAGTTTATCTTCCTCTGCAACTTTCTGAAAGAGTTTGAATAAGATAGGTGTTAGCTCTTTTCTACATTTTTGTTAGAATTAAGCTGTGAAGCCATCTGGTCCTGAGACTTCGTTAGTTGAAATATTTCTGACTACATTTTCAATTTCCTTGCTTGTGATGTGTCTGTTAAGATTTTCTCTTTGTTCCTGGTTCAGTTTTAGAAAGTTGTACTTTTCTATGAATTAGTCTATTTCCTCCAAGTTGTCTAATTTATTTGCATATAGTTGCTGATAGTAGTCTTTTATGATCCTTTTTATTTCTGTGTTTTCTGCTATGATCTCTCTATTTTCATTTCCAATTTTGTAAATTTGATTCACCTCCATTTGTTTCTTGGTGAGTATGGTTAATGGTTTGTCGATTTTATTTATCGTCTCCAATAACCAGCTTTTAGTTAGGTAATAGTTGTCATGGTTTCTTTTGTTTCTTTTGCATTTATTTCTTCCTAATTTAAGATTTATTTCCTTCTGCTAATCCTAGGGTTCTTCTTTCTTCTTTTTCTAGTTGCTTTAGGTGTAGAATGAGGTTATTTATTAGACTTTTTGTTTGTTTGTTTGTTTCTTGAGATAAGCCTGTATTGCTATGAACCTTCCCCTTGGCACTGCTTTTATAATGTCCCATATGTTTCAGCAGCGAGTTGTTGAGTCTTCACATGGTGGAATTTTTAATAGTATTTCTAATGTAATTGATATCTACTCAGCGCATTGTTGTCAGAAAAGATTTTTGGAATGATTTCTTTTTTTTTTTTTTTTTTGGAATTTACCAAGGCTAGATTTATGGACTAGGAAGTGATCTATCCTGGAGAAGAATCCATGTGTACTTGAGAAAAATGTGAAATTCATTGTTTTGGGGTGGAATGTCCAATAGATATCAATTAGGTCTAAGTGGTCCATAGTATCATTTAAAATTTGTGTGTTTTCTTGCAAATTTTCTGTTTAGTTGATTTATCCATAGGTGTGAGTGAGGTATTAAAGTCTCCCACTATTATTGTGTTAATGTTAATTTCCCCTTCATACTTGTTAGCATTTTCCTAACTGGTTCAAAATAGAAAAGGGAGTACATCAAAGCTGTATACTGTCAACCTGCTTATTTAACTTATATGCAGAGTACAACATGAGAAACGGTGGGCTGGAAGAAGCACAAACTGGAGTCAAGATTTCCCGGAGAAATTTCAATAACCTCAGATATGCAGATGACACCACCCTTATGGCAAAAAGTGAAGAAGAACTAAACAGCCTCTTGATGAAAGTGAAAGAGGAGAGTGAAAAAGTTGGCTTAAAGCTCAACATCCAGAAAACAAAGATCATGGCATCTGGTCCCATCACTTCATGGGAAATAGTTGGGCAAACATTGGAAATGGTGTTATATTTTATTTTGAGGGGCTCCGAAATCAGTGCAGATGGTGAGTGCAGCCATGAAATAAAAGATGCTCATTTATTGGAAAGAAAACTTTCTAACCTAGACAGCATATTGAAAAACAGAGACATTACTTTGCCAACAAATGCTCATCTATTCAAGGCTCTGGTTTATTCCTGTGGATATGTATAGATGTGAGAGTTGGACTGTGAATAAAGCTGAGCTCTGAAGAATTTACCCTTTGAACAGTGGTGTTGGGGAAGACTCTTGAGAGTCCCTTGGACTTCAAGGAGATCTAAAAGAATCCAATCCATCCTAAAGGAAATCAGTGTTCCATGTTCATTGGAAGGACTGATGCTGAAGCTGAAACTCCAATACTTTGGGCACCTCATATGAAGAACTGACTCATTTGAAAAGACTCAGATGTTGGGAGGGATTGGGGTTAGGAGAATAAAGTGATGACAGACGGTGAGATGTCTGGATGGCATCACCAACACCATGGACATGAATTTGAGTGAACTCTGGGAGTTGGTGATGGACAGGGAGGCCTGGCTTACTGCAATTCATGGGGTCACAGAGAGTCGGACATGACTGAGTGAATGTAATGAACTGAACTGAACTGAACTGAACTGAACGACTGAGCTTGGATTCAAGCATGCTTCCTACATTTACTGAGCATGAAGTTAGAGTATGTGTACCACAAATAATCAGTTTGCATTCAAAAGCATACATTATCATCTAGTCAGCACACACACTACAGCATGTGTTCCACAAAACAATGTGCCTGCACGCTAGAGCTGGTAAGACAGAACTACTTAGCATGGACTATCCAAGATACTATTCACTGCTACTGCACCCTCATTTCAAACAATGTGTGCTGCAAATACTGAGCTTACACTCAGGAACACATATTGTATCACTACCTAGACCATTATTTAGAGCATATGTACTGCAAAATCTTCTGGAATATTTTCATATATCAAATATAGGAAATTCTATATTTTATGGAGAAAACCTTAGCTTCAGATTTTCATATGTGAAATAAAGGAAGTTTCAAACTTCATGAAATCATATATGTCCCTCAAGCATGTATAAGTTTATATAAACATATAAATTTTCAAATTTCTTAAAGGAAAGTCAGCATCCACATTATTTCTGAATATAGAGAATTCCATCAGATTTTCATATGCAAGATAAACAGAATTTCATGTTTCATTCAGAAAAATCTGCACTCAGAGCTTCATTTGTGAAACAGAGAATACCATATTTTATGTAGTAAGTGCAGTAACCAATTTTTCATGTGTTAAATATAGAGAATTCCATAGAATATGTTTGGAAATGGAGACCATATTTCTATATATAAAATATACAGAATTCCATATTTAACATAAAAAATCTGCAATCAGATTTTCAAATGTGAAATACAGAAAACCATATAATTAGTGTACGATAATCTATAACCAGATTTATATATGTGAAATATAGCAAATTCCTGCATTTTTCTACATATTTAATGTAGGAAATTTCCACCCAGACTGCCATGGGGAAAACATAGAATATTTCACAATCATGTCAAAAAATCTGCACCCAATCTTATGCACAATCCCATATATTATTTCAGAATAACTGTGCTCTGATTTTCATATGTGAAATAAAAAAAAAAATTCACACTAGGGGCAATCCTAAGATGGCAGAGGAATAGGACTGGGAGACCACTTTCTCCCCCACAAATTCATCAAAAGAACATTTAAACGCTGAGTAAATTCCTAAAACAACTTCTGAATGCTGGCAGAGGACATCACTCACCAAGAAAAGTAGCTGATTGTCTTTGAAAGGAGGTAGGAAAAAATATAAAGACCAAAAAAAAAAAAAAGAGGCAAAAGAGGTAGGGATGGAGATCTGTCCCAGGAAGGGAGTCTTAAAAAGAGAGAAGTTTCCAAACACCAGGAAACACTCTTACTGCTGAGTCTGCAGTGAGCCTTGGAAGCACAGAGGGCAACATAACGGGGAGGGAAAAAATAATAATAATTAAAACCCACAGATTATGAGCCCAATGGTAACTCCCCCAGTGGACAAGCAGCACAGATGGTTGCATCCTCCACTAGCAAGTGGGGGCTGGGCAGGGAGGCACAGGTTCATTGCTTACTGTAAGGAGTGGGCCTGAATGCCCCGAGGACAATCTGAGGGACCTAACTTGGGCTAGTAAACCAGACTGTGGGATAGCTACCACGTGAAAAGCCCTAATCTAAGACACTGCCAGGACTGCATACAGAACAATGAACTGAACAGAACCAGCCAGTTGCAGACCATCCCCTTCAGGTGACAGGCAGCCAGAGCCAGAAAGGGGCAATTGCAGCCCCAGAGAGACAATATCTACCAAACTGCAAGCAAGCTTCTTTGGTAATTAAAATTTCTTGGGGTTCTGGAGAGTCACCATCTGCCTGAGAAGGTGCACCAGTTGTACACCCAGAAAACCGAGTGGCTATGACAGGGGAAGTGATAAGTTACAGTGAGCGCACTCATCAAGTACCTCATCACATGAGCTGCTCGGACCTGGGAAGGGCACAAAGCACAGGCCCAATGGAGTCTGTGCCTCAATGGACTCCCCGAGTGCCTGAACCTGAGTGGCTTAGACCTGGCAGGTGCATGCAGCCCAGGGCCAGCCTCGGACGGTTCCTGGTGGAGCAACCTCAAGCCTGAGCAGTGTGGGAAGGGAGGGCACATGCTCTGTGAGTGGGAGCAGGCCCAGTGTTGCTGAGACACTACAAGCACAAGCCAGTGTTGTTTGCAGCATCCCTCTCTTCCCACAGCACAACTGAAAAAGTGAGCCTAAAAAAATGTCCATCAGCGCCCTCTTTGTGTCAGGGAGGAAACTAGACACTGAAGAGACCAACAAACAGAACAAGCTAAAAAAAAGTGAACTGCCTTGGAAATGACATGTGCAATAGATTAAAACCCTGTAATTAGTACAGACTGCATAGGAAGGGGCCTATAGATCTTGAGAAGTATAAGCCAGACCAAGGAAATATCCAAAAACAAAACTGACTCCACAGTCTCAACACCACCAGAGAAAGTTCTAAATATATCATGACTATTTTTATGATCATCCTTTTTTTAATTAAAAAAAATTTAAGTACTCTGTTACTTCTCTAATTTTCATTTTTATAACTTACTTAAAAAATACCCTATTTTTTAAAGCAAACTTCATATATATATATTTAAATAATTATTGTGAATTTTTTCCTTCTTCTTTTCTTTAATATTTCATTTTTTAAATTCCAATCTCTACTCTATATTTTTATTTTTATTAGTTTTTATTTTTAATTTTTTTAAAATCTTTTTTTTCCTTGAAATATGGCATGATTAGGTTTTTTTTAAATTTTTATTTTTACTTTATTTTACTTTACAATATTGTATTGGTTTTGCCATACATTGACATGAATCCACCATGGGTGTACATGCGATCCCAACCATGAAACCCCCTCCCACCTCCCTCCCCACAACATCCCTCTGGGTCATCCCTGTGCACCAGCCCCAAGCATGCTGTATCCTGCATTGAATATAGACTGGTGATTTGATTCTTACATGATATTATACATGCTTCAATGCCATTCTCCCAAATCATCCCACCCTGTCCCTCTCCCTCTCCCTCTGAGTCCAGAAGTCCTCTATACACATCTGTGTCTTTTTTGCTGTCTTGCATACAAGGTCATTATTGCCATCATTCTAAATTCCATATATATTTGTTAGTATACTGTATTGGTGTTTTTCTTTCTGGCTTACTTCACTCTGTATAATCGGCTCCAGTTTTATCCATCTCATTAGAACTGATTCAAATGTATTCTTTTTAATGGCTGAGTAATACTCCATTGTGTATATGTACCACAGCTTTCTTATCCATTCATCTGTTGATGGACATCTAGGTTGTTTCCATGTCCTGGCTATTATAAACAGTGCTGCAGTGAACATTGTGGTACATGTGTCTCTTTCAATTCTGGTTTCCTCAGTGTGTATGCCAAGCAGTGGGATTGCTGCGTCATAAGGCAGTTCTATTTGCAATTTTTTAAGGAATCCTCACAGTTTTTCATAGTGATTGTATTAGTTTGCATTCCCACCAACAGTGTAAGAGGGTTCCCTTTTCTTCACACCCTTTCCAGCATTTATTGCTTGCAGATTTTTGTATCACAGACATTCTGACTGGTGTGAAATGGTACCTCATTGTGGATTTGATTTGCATTTCCCTAATAATGAATGATGTTGAGCATCTTTTCATATGTTTGTTAGTCATCTGTATGTCTTCTTTGGAGAAATGTCTATTTAGTTCTTTGGCCCATTTTTTGATTGTGTGTTTATATTTCTGGAATTGAGTTGCATAAGTTGCTCGTATATTTTTGAGATTAGTTGTTTGTCAGTTGTTTCATTTGCTATTATTTTCTCCCATTCAGAAGGCTGTCTTTTCACCTTGCTTATATTTTCCTTTGTTGTGCAGAAGCTTTTAATTTTAATTAGATCCCATTTGTTTATTTTTGCTTTTGTTTCCAGAATTCTGGGTGGTGGATCATAGAGGATCCTGCTGTGATTTATGTCGGAGAGCGTTTTGGCTATGTTCTCCTCTAGAAGTTTTCTAGTTTCTGGTCTTACATTTAGATCTTTAATTCATTTTGAGTTTATTTTAATGTGCGGTGTTAGAAAGTGATCTAGTTTCATTCTTTTACAAGTGGTTGACCAGTGTTCCCAGCACCACTTGTTCAAGAGATTGTCTTTACTCCATTGTATATTCTTGCCTCCTTTGTCAAAGATAAGGTGTCTATAGGTGTGCGGATTTATCTTTGGGCTTTCTATTTTGTTCCACTGATCTATATTTCTGTCTTTGTGCCAGTACCATACTGTCTTGATGACTGTGGCTTTGTAGTAGAGCCTGAAGTCAGGCAAACTGATTCCTTCAATTTCATTCTTTCTCAAGATTGCTTTGGGTATTTGAGGTTTTTTGTATTTCCATACAAATCTTGAAATGATTTGTTCTAGTTCTGCAAAAAATATCACTGGTAGCTTGATAGGGATTGCATTGAATTTGTAAATTGCTTTGGGTAATATACTCATAGTCACTATGTTGATACTTCCGATCCATGAACATGGTATATTTCTCCATCTATTAGTGTCCTCTTTGATTTCTTTCATTAGTGTTTTATAGTTTTCTGTATATAGGTCTTTAGTTTCTTTAGGTAGAAATATTGCAAAGTATTTTTTTCTTTTCGTTGCAATGGTGATTGGAATTTTTTCCTTAATTTCTTTTTCTACTTTCTCATTATTAGTGTATAGGAATGCAAGGGATTTCTGTGTGTTGATTTTATATCCTGCAACTTTACTATATTCATTGATTAGCTCTAGTAATTTTCTGGTGGAGTCTTTAGGGTTTTCCATGTAGAGGATCATGTCATCTGCAAACAGTGAGAGTTTTACTTCTTCGTTTCCAATTTGGATTCCTTTTATTTCCTTTTCTGCTCTGATTGCTGTGGCCAAAACTTCCAGAACTATGTTGAATAGTAGCAGTGAAAGTGGGCACCCTTGTCTTGTTCCTGACTTTAGGGGAAATGCTTTCAATTTTTCACCACTGAAGATAATGTTTGCTGTGGGTTTGTCATATATAGCTCTATTATGTTGAGGTATGTTCCTTCCATTCCTGCTTTCTGGAGATTTATTTTATCATAAATGGATGTTGAATTTTGTCAAAGGCCTTTTCTGCATCTATTAAGATAATCATATGTCTTTTATTTTTAAATTTGTTAATGTGGTGAATTACATTGATTGATTTGCGGATATTGAAGAATCCTTGCATCCCTGGGATAAAGCCCACTTGGTATTGGTGTATGATCTTTTTAATGTGTTGTTGGATTCTGATTGCTAGAATTTTTTTGAGGATTTCTGCATCTATGTTCATCAGTGATATTGGCCTGTAGTTTTCTTTTTTTGTAGTATCTTTTTCAGGTTTTGCTATTAGGGTGATGGTGGCTTCATAGAATGAGTTTGGGAGTTTACCTTCCTCTGAAATTTTCTGGAAGAGTTTGAGAGGGATAGGTGTTAGCTCTTCTCGAAATTTTTGGTAGAATTCGGCTGTGAAGCCATCTGGACCTGGGCTTTTGTTTGCTGGAAGATTTCTGATTACAGTTTCAATTTCCGTGCTTGTGATGGGTCTGTTAAGATTTTCGATTTCTTCCTGGTTCAGTTTTGGAATATTGTACTTTCCTATGAATTTGTCAATTTCTTCCACGTTGTCTTTTTTATTGGCATATAATTGCTGATAGCAGTCTCTTATGATTCTTTGTATATCTGTGTTGTCTGTTGTGATCCCTCCATTTTCATTTCTAATTTTATTGATTTGATTTTTCTCTCTTTGCTTCTTGATGTGTCTGGCTAATGGTTTGTCAATTTTATTTGTCCTTTCAGAAAACCAGCTTTTTCCTTTGTTAAGTTTTGCTATGGTCTCTTTTGTTTCTTCTGCATTTATTTCTGCCCTAATTTTTAAGATTTCTTTCCTTCTACTAAATCTGGGGTTCTCCATTTCTTCCTTTTCTAGTTGCTTTAGGTGTAGAGTTAGGTTATTTATTTGACTTTTTTCTTGTTTCTTGAGGTATGCCTGTAGTGCTATGAACTCTCCTCTTAGCCCTGATTTATAGTGTCCCACAGGTTTTGGGTTGTTGTGTTTTCATTTTCATTAGTTTCTATGCATATTTTGATTTCCTTTTTGATTTCTTCTGTGATTTGTTGGTTATTCAGAAGTGTGTTGTTCAATCTCCATATGTTGGAGTTTTTAATAGTTTTTCTTCTGTAATTGAGATCTAATCTTAATGTGTTATGGTCAAAAAAGATGGTTGGAATGATGTGGATCTTTTTAAATTTACCAAGGTTAGATTTATGGGCCAGGATGTGATCTATCCTGGAGAAGGTTCCATGAGCACTTGAGAAAAAGGTGAAATTCATTGTTTTGGGGTGAAATGTCCTATAGATACCAATTAGGTCTAACTGGTCTAATGTATCATTTAAAGTTTGTGTTTCTTTGTTAATTTTCTGTTTAGTTGATCTGTCCATAGGTGTGAGTGGGGTATTAAAGTCTCCCACTATTATTGTGCTATTGTTAATTTCCCCTTTCATACTTGTTAGCATTTGTCTTACATATTGCGGTGCTCCTGTATTGGGTGCATATATATTTATAATTGTTATATCTTCTTCTTGGATTGATCCTTTGATCATTATGCAGTGGCCTTCTTTATCTCTTTTGACAGCCTTTGTTTTAAAGTCTATTTTATCGGATATGAGTATTACAACTCCTGCTTTCTTTTGGTCTCTATTTGTGTGGTATATCTTTTTCTAGCCCTTCACTTTCAGTCTGTATGCTTCCCTTGTTTTGAGGTGGGTCTCCTGTAAGCAGTATATAGAGGGGTCTTGTTTTTGTATCCATTTGGCCAATTTTTGTCTTTTGCTTGGGGCATTCAACCCATTTACATTTAAGGTAATTATTGATAAGTATGATCCCATTAAAATTTGCTTTATTGTTTTGGGTTCGGGTTTATACACCCTTTTTGTGGTTCCTGTCTAGAGAATATCATTTAGAATTTGTTGGAGAGATGGTTTCTCAGCTTTTGCTTGTCTGTAAAGCTTTTGATTTCTCCTTCGTATTTGAATGAGATCCTTGCTGGGTACAGTAATCTGGGCTGTAGGTTATTTTCTTTCATCAGTTTAAGTATGTCTTGCCATTCCCTCCTGGTCTGAAGAGTTTCTATTGAAAGATCAGCTGTTATTCTTATGGGAATCCCCTTGTGTGTTGCTTCTTGTTTTTCCCTTGGTGCTTTTAATATTTGTTCTTTGTGTTTGATCTTTGTTAATTTGATTAATATGTGTCTTGGGGTGTTTCGCCTTGGGTTTATCCTATTTGGAACTGTCTGTGTTTTTTGGACTTGGGTGATTATTTCCTTCCCCATTTTATGGAAGTTTTCAAATATTATCTCCTCAAGGATTTTCTCATGGTCTTTCTTTTGGTCTTCTTCTTCTGGGACTCCTATAATTCGAATGTTGGAGTGTTTCATGTTGTCCTCGAGGTCTATGAGATTGTCCTTATTTCTTTCAATTCATTTTTCTTTTTTTTCCTCTCTGATTTATTTATTTCTACCATTCTATCTTCTATTTCATTAATCCTATCTTCTGCCTCCGATACTCTACCATTTGTTGCCTCCAGAGTGTTTCTGATCTCATTTATTGCATTATTCATCATATATTGACTCTTTTTTATTTCTTCTAGGTCTTTGTTATACCTTTCTTGCATCTTCTCAATCCTTGTCTCTAGGCTATTTATCTGTGATTCCATTTTGATTTCAAGATTTTGGATCATTTTCACTATCAATATTTAGAATTCCTTCTCAGGTAGATTCCCTATCTCTTCCTCTTTTGTTTGGTTTGGGGGGGGGGCATTTCTCCTGTTCCTTAACCTGCTGAGTTTTCCTCTCTCTCTTCATCTTGGTTATATTGCTGTGTTTGGGATGCCCTTTTAATATTCTGGTAATTTGTGGAGTTCTCTTTATTATGGAGCTTCCTCACTGCGGGTGGGGTTGTATCAGTGTCTTGTCAAGGTTTCCTGGTTAGGGAGGCTTGTGTTGGAGTTCTGGTGGGTGGAGCTGGGTTTCTTCTCTCTGGAGTGCAGTGGAGTGACCAGTAATGGGTTATGAGACATCAAAGGTTTTGGAGTAGCTTTGAGATGCCTGTAT
Organism: Capra hircus; assembly: GCF_001704415.2. Taxonomy (NCBI): domain Eukaryota; kingdom Metazoa; phylum Chordata; class Mammalia; order Artiodactyla; family Bovidae; genus Capra; species Capra hircus. Next base: position 72,555 of record NW_017190137.1, read on the forward strand.
ATTGAAGCTCAGGGGTGTGTTCCTGTGTTGCTGGAGAATTTGCGTGGTATGTCTTACTCTGGAACTTGTTGGCCCTTGGGTGGAGCTTGGTTTCAGTGTAGATATGGAGGCTTTTGATGAGCTCCTATTGCTTAATGTTCCGTGAATTCAGAAGTTCTCTGATGTTCTCAGGCTTTGGACTTAAGCCTCCTGTTTCTTGTTTTCAGTTTTATTTTTAAAGTAGCCTCTAGATTTCTCCATCTATACAGCACTGATGATAAAACATCTAGGTTAAAGATGAAAAGTTTCTCCGCACTGAGGGACACCCAGAGAGTTCACTGAGTTACATGGAGGAGAAAAAAGGGAGAGGGTATTTAGAGGTGACTGGAATGAGGTGTGGTGAGATCAAAAGAGGAGAGAGCAAGTTAGCCAGTAGTCACTTCCTTATGTGTGCTCCACAGTCTGGACCGCTCAGAGGTATTTATGAAGTTATACAGGGAAGAGGAGAGGGAGGAAGTAGACAGAGGTGGCCAGGAGGATAAGAAAGAGAAATGAAAAGGAGAGAGACAAATTCTGCCAGTAACCTGTTCCTTAGGTGTTCTCCAGCGTCTAGAATACACAGAGATTCACAGAGTTGGATAGAGAATAGATGGGGGAGGAAAGAGACAGAGGCCACCTGGTGGAGAAAAAGGAGAGTCCAAAGGAGGAGAGAGTGGTTAAGCCAGTAATCTCACTCTCAGGTAAAATTGGGTAGTGAAGTTTGGGTTTTCAAATGCACAAAATTGACAACAAAAAAACAAAAAGCAAAGATTAAAGATCTAGAGTAGAGGCTGGATTTTCAAAAATACAATATTAAAAAAAAGAAGCAGAAGGAAAAAAGAAGAAAGAAAGAAAATAAAAAAAGCCACCATAATTATTAAAGTACTCCAACAACAACCACATAAAGACTATATATAGTGTTTGCCTTAAAAAAATAGTCTTTTTTTTTGAAAAGTGATAGAAGATTATAGAAATAAAAATTAGAGGAGAAATAGAAGACTTAACAATTTTTTAAAAAGTTAGAAAAAAAAGAGAGAGAAAAAAAAAAAGGAATGATTTTAAAAATAGTAAAGCTATATCTGACCCTTCTCTGAGGTTGTGGGCAGTGTGGGGTTACTTCCAAGGTGGTTCCCTTTGTTTAACTTCTTCTGTTTGCTGGTTTTTTAGACTCACTAGTTCAGTCGCACTGTGGGCAGGGGGGGATGCTGCAAACAAATAGCATTGAGTGCACACAGTGTCTCAGCCCGGCTGGACCTTTCGCTTCTCCCGGTACACAAACCACTCTGGTTCTACGATCCTCAGGTGGGAAAAGTCTGGGGCGGGCACTAGGCTGCGTGCACCTCCCTGGTCTAAGCAGCTCAGGTTTGGCCCTCAGGTAGCCTTCAGAGGCTCAGATTCGATTGGGACTGCGTTTTGTGCCCTTCCCAGGTCCGAGTGGCTTAGGAGTTTAGTGAGCATGGTTGCTGGGACTTGTCACCTTTTCCGTCTCTGCTGCTCAGTTTTCTGGGTGTATCGCTGGTGCCCCTTGTGAGGCAGATGGTGACTGTCCAGCACCCCCAGAAGTCTTAGCAAAGAAGCCTGCTTGCAGTTTGGTAGGTAGAGTCTCTCCACGGCTGCAATTGCCCCTTTCCAGCCCTTATGGCTCTGGCTGTCTGTCCCCGGTGGGGGATGGTCTGCAGCCGGCTATTTCCATTCCATCCTTTGTTCTGTGCATGATCCTGACAGTGTCTTATGTTCGAGCTTTTCAAGTGGTAGCTATCCCACAGTCTGGTTTGCTAGCCCAAGTTAGATCGTTCTGGTTACACGTGGGGCATTCCTGCTGGATTCTTACAAATCTCTGCAGCCCGGGCCTCCCACGCTTCCCTGCCCTACCCCCGCTTGCTAGTGGCAGATGCAGGTATCTGTGCTGCTTTTCCACTGGGGGAGTTACTGTTGGGCTTGTAATCTGTTGGTGTCAATTATTGATTTTTTTTTCCTTCCTGTTATGTTGCCCTCTGTGTTTCCAAGGCTCACCACCAACTCGGCAGGGGGAGTGTTTCTTCGTGTTTGGAAATCACTCTTTTAAAAATTTCCTTCCTGTGACAGGCTTCCCTTCCTGGGATGGAGCTCCCTCCCCACCTCCTTTGTCTCTCTATTGATCTTTTATATTTTTTCCTATCTGTTTTCGAAGACAATGGTCTGCTTTTCTGGTTGCCTGATGTCCTCTGCCAGCATTCAGAAGTTGTTTTGTGGAGTTTGCTCCGTGTTGAAATGTTCTTTTGAGGAATATGTGAGGGAGAAAGTGGTCTTCCTGTCCTATTCCTCTGCCATCTTAAGACCGCCCCCCCACTCTATATTTTTAATCTTTGCTTTTTTGTATGTGTTATCAATTTTGTACCTTTAAGAACCCAATCTTCAATACCCATTCTTACTTGGGAGCGAGATTGCTGGCTTGAATGCCCTTTCCCCCTTTGGACTCTCTTTTTTGTCCACCAGGTCACCTCTGTCTCCTCCCTTCCCCTTCTCTTCTCTACTCAACTCTGTGAATCTCTCTGTGTGCTAGATGGTGGAGAACATTTAGGGAACTGATTACTGGCTGGATCTGTCTCTCTCCTTTTATTTCCCCCATTTTATCTTCCTGACCACCTCTGTCTCCTTCCTCCCTCTTCTCTTCTCTGTATACCTCTGTGAACATCTCTGAATGGTCCAGACTGTGAAGAGCACATAAGGAAGTGATTACTGGCTAGCTTGCTCTTTCCTCTATTGATTCCACCTTATCTCATTTGGGTCACCTATTACTCCCTTCTCCCTATTCTCTTCTCCATGTAACTCTCTGAACCTCTCTGGGTATCAATAACTGTGGAGAAACTTTTCATCTTTAACCTAGATGTTTAATCAATGGTGCTTTATAGAAGAGAAGTCTTGAAACTACTGCAAAGATAAGCCTGAAAATAAGGAGCAGGAGACTTAAGTCCAAATCCTGAGAACACCAGAAAACTCCTGAGTCCAAGGAATATTATTCAATAGGAGCTCATCAAATGCCTCTATACCTACACTGAAGCCAAGAACCCACCAAGATCCAACAAGTTCCAAAGCAAGACATATCATGCAAATTCTCCAAGAACACAGGAACACATCCCTGAGATTCAATATACAGGCTGCCCAAAGTTACTTCAAAAGCATTGCCATCTCATAAGTCATTACTGGACACTTTATTGCACTACAGAGAGAAGAAATGCACCTCCACCCAACAGTAAACTGAAACAAGTTACCCTAACCAGGAAATCTTGAGAAGCCACCTGTAAAACCCCACCCACAGCGAGGAAACTCAGCAATAAAGAACTCCACAAACTGCCAGAATACAGAAAGTGAAGTGAAATCATGACGTCGCTCAGTATTGTCCCTCTCTCTGCAACCCCATGTACTGTAGCCTATCATCCTTCTCTGTCCATGGAATTTTCCAGGCAACAGTGCTGGAGTGCATTGCCATTTCCTTTTCCAGGGTGTCTTCCAGACCCAGAAAATGAACCTGAGTCTCCTGCATTGCGGGCAGATGCTTTATCGTCTGAGCCACCAGGGAAGCCCAGAATACAGAAAGACTACTCCAAACTCAGCAATATAAACAAGAAGAAGAGACAGAGGAATAAACAGCAAGTAATGGGACAGGATTTTGCCCACCAAACCAAACAAAAGAGGAAGAGATAGGGAATCTACCTGAGAAAGAATTCCAAGTGATAAAGAAACAGATCCAAAATCTTGAAATAGAAATGGAATCACAGATAAATAGCTTGGAGACAAGGATTTAGAAGATGCAAGAAAGGTTTAAAAAGGACCTAGATGAAATAAAAAAGAGTCAATATATAATGAATAATGTAATAAATGAGATCAGAAACACTCTGGAGGCAACAAATAGTAGACTAACACAGACAGGCAGACTAAAGCCATGAAATTAAAAGACACTTACTCCTTGGAAGAAAAGTTATGACAAAAGTAGATAGCATATTCAAAAGCAGAGAAATTACTTTGCAGACTAAGGTCCGTCTAGTCAAGGCTATGGTTTTTCCAGTGGCCTTTTATGGATGTGAGAGATGGACTGTGAAGAAATAGAGCACAGAAGAATTGATGCTTTTGAACTGTGGTGTTGGGGAAGACTCTTGAGAGTCCCTTGACTGTGCAAGGACATCCAACCAGTCCATTCTGAAAGAGATCAACCCTGGGATTTCTTTGGAAGGAATGATGCTAAAGCTGAAACTCCAGTACTTTGGCCACCTCATGCGAAGAGTTAACTCATTGGAAAAGATTTTGATGGTGGGACGGATTGGGGGCAGGAGAAGAAGGGGACGACAGAGGATGAGATGGCTGTATGGCATCATTGACTCGATGGACACGAGTCTGAGTGAACTCCAGGATTTGGTGATGGACAGGGAGCCCTGGTGTGCTGAGATTCACGGGGTCGCCAAGAATCGGACATGACTGAGCGTCTGAACTGAACTGAACACAGGCAGAAGATAGGATTAGTGAAGCAGAAGATAGAATGATAGAAATAAATGAATCAGAGAGGAAAAAAAGAAAAAAAAAACGAATTAAAAGAAATGAGGACAATCTCAGAGACCTCCAGAACAATATTAAATGCTCAAACATTCAAATCGTAGCAGTTGCAGAAGAAGAAGACAGAACCATGACAAGATATTTGAGGAGATAGTATGTGAAAACTTCCCCAAAATGGGGAAGGAAACAATAACCTAAATCCAAGAAAGCCAGAGAATCCCAAACAGAATAAACCCAAGGTGAAACACCCCAAGACACATATTGATCAAATTAACAAAGATCAAACACAAAGAACAAATATTAAAAGCAGTAAGGGAAAAACAATAAATAACACACAAGGGGATTCCCATAAGGATAACAGCTGATATTTCAATAGAAACTCTTCAGGCAAGGAGGGAATGGCAAGACATACTTAAAGTGATGAAATAAAATAACTCATAGCCCAGATTACTGTATCCAGCAAGGATCTCATTCCCATATGGAGGAGAAATCAAAAGCTTTACAGACAAGCAAAAGCTGAGAGAATTCAGCACCATGAAACCAGCTCTCCAAGAAATGCTAGATATTTTCTAGACAGGAAACACAAAAAGGGTGTATATACTCGAACCCAAAACAATAAAATAAATGGCAATGGGATCATACTTATCTATAATTACCTTAAATGTAAATGGGTTGAATGCCTCAACGAAAAGACAAAGTCTGGCTGAATGGATACAGAAACAAGACCTCTATATATGTTGTCTACAAGAGACCCACCTCAAAACAAGGGACATATACAGACTGAAAGTAAGGGGCTGGAAAAAGATATCCCATGCAAGTAGAGACCAAAAGAAAGCAGGAGTGACAATACTCATATCAGATAATATAGACTTTAAAACAGAGGCTGTGAAAAGACACAAAGAAGGACACTATGCAATAATCAAAGGATCAATCCAAGAAGGTATAATGATTATAACATATATGCAACCAACACAGGAGCAGAGCAATATGTAAGACAACTGCTAGCAAGTATGAAAGGGGAAATTAACAATAACACAATAATAGTGGGAGACTTTGATAACCCACTCACACCTATGGATAAATCAACTGAACAGAAAATTAACAAGGAAATACAAACTTTAAATGATACAATAGATCAGTTAGACCTAATTGATATCTATAGGACATTTCACCCCTAAACAATGAATTTCAACTTTTTCTTAAGTGTGCACGGACCTTCTCAAGGATAGATTATATCCTGGGCCATATATCAAGCCTTGGTTATAAAAAATAAAAATTAAAAAAAAAAAAAAAGAATCAGTCTAAGCATCTTTTCTGACCACAATACAGTAAGACTAGATCTCAATTACAGGAGAAAAACTACTAACAATTCCAACATATGGAGGCTGAACAACATTCTGCTGAATAACCAACCAACCATAGAAGAAATCAAAAAAGAAATCAAAATATGCACAGAAACGACTGAAAATTTAAACACAAGAACCTAAAACCTATGGGACACTGTAAAAGCAATGCTAAGGGGAAAGTTCATAGCAACACAGGCAAGCCTCAAAAACAAGAAAAAATCAAATAAATAACCTAACTCTACACCTAAAACAACTAGCAAAGGAAGAAATGAAGAACCCCAGGGTTAGTAGAAGGAAAGAAATCTTAAAAATTAGGGCAGAAATAAATGCAAAAGAAACAAAAGAGACCATAGTAAAAATCAACAAAACCAAAAGATGGTTCTTTGAAAGGATAAAATAAAACTGACAAATCATTAAACAGACACATCAAGAAACAAAGGGAGAAAAATCAAATCATTAAAATTAGAAATGAAAATGTAGAGATCGCAACAGACAACACATAAATAGAATCATAAGAGACTACTATCAGCAATTATATGCCAATAAAATGGACAACGTGGAAGAAATGGACAAATTCTTAGAAAAGTACAACTTTTGAAAACTGAGCCAGGAAGAAATAGAAAATCTTAACAGACTCACCACAAGCATGTAAATTGAAACTGTACTCAGAAATCTTCCAGCAAATAAAAGCCCAAGTCCAGACTGCTTCACAGATGAATTCTACCAAAAATATAGAGAAGAGGCTGATACCTATCCTACTCAAACTCTTCCAGAAAATTGCAGAGGAAGGTAAACTTCCAAACTCATTCTATAAGCCCACCATCACCCTAAAACCAAAACCTGATAAAGATGCCACACAAAAAGAAAACTACAGGCCAATATCACTGATGAACATAGATGCAAAAATCCTTAACAGAATTCTAGCAATCAGAATCCAACAGCACATTAAAAAGATCATACACCATGACCAAGTGGGCTTTATCCCAGGGATGCAAGAATTCTTCAATATCCGCAAATCAATCAATGTAATTCACCACATTAACAAATTGAAAAATAAAAGACATATGATTATCTCAATAGATTCAGAGAAGGCCTTTGAAAAAATCCAACATCCATTTATGATAAAAACTCTCCAGAAAGCAGGAATGAAAGGAACATACCTCAACATGAAAAAAAGGTATAAATGACAAACCTATAGCAAACATTATCCTCAATGCTGAAAAATTGAAAGCATTTCCCCTAAAGTCAGGAACAAGAGAAAAATGCCCACTTTCACCACTAATATTCAATGTAGTTCTGGAAGATTTGGCTATAGCAATCAGAGCAGAAAAAGAAATAAAAGGAATCCAAATTGGAAAAGAAATAAAACTCTCACTGTTTGCAGATGACATGATCCTCTACATAAAAACCCTAAAGACTCCACCAGAAAATTACTAGAGCTACTCAAAGAATATATTAAAGTTACAGGATATAAAATCAACACACATAAATCGTTTGCATTCCTATATACTAACAGTGAGAAAATAGAATGAAAAATTAAGGAAACAATTCCATTCACCATTACAACAAAAAGAATAAAATACTTAGGAATATATCTACCTAAAGAAACTAAAGACCTATCTATAGAAAACTATAAAATCTGGTGATAGTAATCGAAGAGGACACTAGCAGATGGAGAAATATACCATGTTCATGGATTGGAAGAATCAATGTAGTGAAAATGAGTATACTACCCAAAGCAATCTATAGATTCAATGCAATCCCTATCAAGCTACCAATGGTATTTTTCACAGAGCTAGAACAAATAATTTCACAATTTGTGTGGAAATACAAAAAACCTCCAATAGCCAAAGCAATTTTAAGAAGGAAGAATGCAACTGGAGGAATCAATCTGCCTGATTTCAGGCTCTACTACAAAGCTAGTCATCAAGAAATTATGTGTCTGGCACAAAGACAGAAATATAAATCAATGGAACAAAATAGAATGCCCAGAGATAAATCCACACACCTATGGACACCTTGTCTTTGACAAAGGAGGCAAGAATATACAATGGGAAAAGACAATCTCCTTAACAAGTGGCTCTGGGAAAACTGGTCAACCACTTGTAAAAGAATGAAACTAGAACACTTTCTAACACTATACACAAAAAATACACTCAAAATGCATTAAAGATCTAAATGTAAGTCCAGAGACTATAAAAATCCTAGAGGAGAACATAGGCAAAACACTCTCCGACATAAAACACAGCAGGATCCTCTATGACCCACCTCCCATAATATTGGAAATAAAAGCAAAAATAAACAAATGGGATTTAATTAGGAAACTGTCAGGAATGTGAAAAGACAGCCTTCAGAATGGCAGAAAATAATAGCAAATGAAGCAACTGACAAACAACTAATCTCAAAAATATACGAGTAACTTATGCAACTCAAGTCCAGAAAAATAAATGACCCAGTCAAAAAATGGGCCAAAGAACTAAATAAACATTTCTCCAAAGAAGACATACAGCTGTCTAACAAATACATGAAAAGGTGCTCAACATCACCTACCATCAGAGACCTGCAAATCAAAAGCACAATGAGGTACCATTTCATGCCCCTCAGAAAGGCTGCCATCCAAAAATCTACAAGCAGTAATGCTGGAGACAGTGTGGAGGAAAGGGAACCCTCTTACACTGTTAGTGGGAATGGAAACCAGTACAGCCACTATGGAGAACAGTGTGGAGATTCCTTAAAAAAATGGAAATAGAACTGCCTTATGACCCAGCAATCCCACTTCTGGGCATACACGCTGGGGAAACCAGAATGGAAAGAAACATGGGTACCCCAATGCTCATCACAGCACTGTTTATAATAGCAAGGACATGGAAGCAATCTAGATGTCCATCAGCAGATGAATGGATAAGAAAATTGTTGCTGGGGTCCAGCCCTGGTGGATCCAGGGAATTTGAAGCGTGAACGGCGTAGGCGAGGAAAGCTTATTGATTTAATTAGAAATATAAAGAGATTAGGAAGAAATAGTATAGTAGGGAAATTTAGTGGGGGAAAGAGCCTGAATAACTTGGTTAACATGGAAAGCCAATAAAGTTCCAGATAAGGAGCTTGCACCGTCTACGTTAGTCCACTGGAGTCCTCTTGAATAGCGGGGCGTGACCCACCTTGGGCTCCCTCTTGCGTGGATCTTAGAAGCTGCAGCAAGTAAGTAGACATGGATAATATAAAATTAGGTATTGTGAGCAGCCCTGACTCTTATCAAGACCAGGCATTTTCTTTGCATACTTAGTTGTATACAAAAGTCTTAGGTGATTTACATCATCTTCTGCCCAGAAAGCCAATTAACATTTTACGGCCCTTTTCTGATAAGGATTTGTCAACCAGAAGATTTATTTGTGTTGTTCTTCCAAAGCCTGGTGCCACTCTCAGAAAGCACTAAATAAAGTTACATTCTTACATAGCTAAGGCACAACAATTTACAACAAGTAAAAGGAGTACAGTGATTTATAACAAAAGAAAAGTAATTACCTCAAAAGTCTAGTGTTGCTAACATCAAAACTACTATTTTCCTTTTTCTATATCCGAATTGCATTGATTGAGATCCTTCAGGTGTTAAAAGATAAAGAATATGGAGGCTTGGCAGCAGTCATTGAGTCAACAGTGAAAACCTATCACCAATATGATTTTTAGCTCTTTAGAAAAGGCTCTGTATCTTTAAGATGCTTTAAGCTTTGTGTCTTTTGTGGTTGGGGGGCTGTAAATTCACAAATTGTAAAAAGTCTGGGGGAATCAGTTAGGCAAGTTTGAGAGCCATCCAATGGAGTTCAGATCGAGACATTCTTTTTGTATGCAATAAGGCTGGCAGACTCTGGTTTTTGTGGGTAGATGTTCAGAAAAACTCAGGGGGACCCCCTGAAGCTATATCACAACTTTGCCTTTTGTCGGGCTTCCTTCCTCATGACCATTACCATGGGTGGGATTCCTCACCCTGGGTCCCGGCAAGTTGTGGTACATATACACAATGGAGTATTACTCAGCCATTAAAAATAATACATTTGAATCAGTTATAATGAGGTGGATGAAACTGGAGCCTATTATACAGAGTGAAGTAAGCCAGAAAGAAAAACACCAATACAGTATACTAAAACATATATATGGAATTTAGAAAGATGGTAACAATAACCCTGTATGTGTGACTGCAAAAGAGACATAGATATATAGTTTGACATTTTTTCCACTATTTCCCCAACTATTTCTCATGAAGCGATGGGACCAGAGGCCATGAATTTAGTTTTCTGAATGTTGAGCTTTAAGTTAAGTTTTTCACTCTCCTCTTTCACCTTCATCAAGATACTTTTTATTTCCTCTTCACTTTCTGCCATAATGGTGGTGTCATCTGTATATCTCAGGTAACTGATATTTCTCCTGGAACACTATATTTCAGCTTGTGCTTCTTTAGGTCCAGCGTTTCTCCTGCTGTACTCTACATATTGTGTGGATCACAAAAAAATGTGGAAAATTCTGAAAGAGATAGAAATACTAGACCACCCAACCTGCCTCTGGAGAAAACTGCATGCAGGTCAGGAAGCAACAGTTAGAACTGGGCATGGAACAACAGATTCATTTCACATAGGGAAAGGAATACATCAAGGCTGTATATTGTCACCCTGCTTATTTAACTTATATGCAGAGTACATCATGAGAAACGCTGGACTGGAAGAAACACAAGCTGGAATCGAGATTGCCAGGAGAAATATCAATAATCTCATATATGCAGATGACACTACCCTTATGACAGAAAGTGAAGAGGAGCTTAAAAGCCTGTTGAAAGTAAAAGAGGAGAGTGAAAAAGTTGGCTTAATGCTCAACATTCAGAAAATGATGATCATAGTATCTGGTCACGTCACTCCAAGGGAAATAGATAGGGAAACAGAAGAAACAGTCTCAGACTTTATTGGGGGGGGGGCCTCCAAAAACACTGAAGATGGTGATTGCAGCCATGAAATTAAAAGACGCTTACTCCTTGGAAGGAAAGTGATGACCAACCTATATAGCATATTCAAAATCAGAGACATTACTTTGCCGACTAAGGTCTGTCTAGTCAAGGCTATGGTTTTTCCTATGGTCATGTATGGATGTGAGAGTTGGACTGTGAAGAAGCTGAGCACCAAAGAATTGATGGTTTTGAACTGTGGTGTTGGAGAAGAATCTTGAGAGTCCCTTGAACTGCAAGGAGATCTAACCAGTCCATTCTGAAGGAGATCAACCCTGGTATTTCTTTGGAAGAAATGATGCTAAAGCTGAAGCCCCAGTACTTTGGACACCTCATGCGAAGTGTTGACACATTGGAAAATACTCTGATGCTGGGAGGGATTGGGGGCAGGAGGAGAAGGGGACGACAGTGTCTGAGATGGCTGAATGGCATCACGGACTGGATGGACGTGAGTCTGAGTGAACTCCAGGAGATGGTCCGGAGTTCACTCAGACTCAGGTCCATCGAGTCTGTGATGCCATCCAGCCATCTCATGCTGGGTCATCCCCTTATCCTCCTGCCCCCAATCCCTCCCAGCATCAGAGTCTTTTCCAATGAGTCAACACTTCACACGGTGGCCAAAGTACTGGAGTTTCAGCTTTAGCATCATGCCTTCCAAAGAACACCCAGGACTGATCTCTTTTCAAATGGAATGGTTGGATCTCCTTGACAAGCCAAGGGACTCTCAAAAGTCTGCCCCAACACCACAATTCAAAAGCATCAATCTTCTGTCCTCAGTTTTCTTCACAGTCCAACTCTCACATCCTTACATGACTACTGAAAAAACTATAGCCTTGACTAGACGTATCTTTGTTGACAAAGTAATGTCTCTGCTTTTGAATATGCTAACCAGATTGGTCAAAACTTTCCTTCCAAGGAATAAGTGTCTTTTAATTTATCTGCTCCAGTCACCATCTGCAGCGATATTGGAGCAAGCCCCCCACCCCCCACCCCCAAGAAAATATTCTGACACTGTTTCCAATGTTTCCCATCTGTTTCCCATGAAGTGATGGAACCAGATGCCATGATCTTCGTTTTCTGAATGTTGAGCTTTAAGCCAACTTTTTTACTCTCCTCTTTCACCTTCATCACGTGGCTTCTTAGTACCTATTCACTTTCGGCCATAAGGGTGCTGTCATTTGTATATCTGAGTTTGTTGATATTTCTCCTGACAATCTTGATTCCAGCCTGTGCTTCTTCCAGCCCTACAATTCTCATGCTGCATACTCTGCATACAGTTTTCCTGGGGCACAGCCCTGGTGGATCCCAGGTAATTCGAAAGGGAGAAGGTGTAGGTGTCCTATGAAAAAAACTTATTTAGTTACAGATATATAGAGAGGTTAGAAACAGATAGTGTAGTAGGAAAATTAGTGGAGAAAAAGAGGCTGAATAACTTAGTTTACGTGGTATACCAATCACCACCTACGTAGGCCACAGGCATCTTTCCATTTGCCTGAAGGAGAGGAGGCACTGAGGTCTCACCCGTCCAATCTTAGAAGCCCAGGCAGAATTAGTAGGCTTGGTGAGTACTCACGAATCAGATGGGAATTCAGCCAGAAGGGAAGAAAATGACACACGGGAATCAGTCTTTCAAGAAACTGATCTGATTTCTTTATGTTTTAGGTTTGATTATATACCTTTTGTTATACATAAGGATGAATACAGAGTCACGCAGGCGTCAGCAGACCTGACTCTTGTCACAATCAGGTGCTTCATATATAAAATTATGCAAAGGCCTTATGGGATTTACATCATCTTCTGGCCATGAGGCCTGCTGACATTTTATGATCCTTTCTTTCTGATAAACAAAACACATGTTTTCCAAGGGTGCTTTTTCTTAAACCAGGCACCACCCTCTGAAGGTAGCAGATAAAGTTGCATTCCAATAGGGCGAGGGTGTAGTGGGTTACAGTCAAGAAAGGAACTTACATAGACTAAGGTTTAACATGATTAATCTTAAAGGTTGATACTTATTTTTCCTATATGCTGGTTGTATTCATTATAAGGGCAGGGATTATGGAGATTTAGCAGCGAATATTGGTGCAACAAATGAAAATCCTTCTCCAGTGTTCCCCTTAAGATCTATTTAGTCTTAAGATAGTGATAAGGTTACATATTTGCATAGCAAGGACAAAGTGATTTATAACAAGTTACAGTGATCTATAACAAAAGAGAAAACTCGTTAACTCAAAAAGTCTAGTATTGCTAACCTCAAAAACTACTATATGTCCTTTTCTATATTCCAAATACATTGATTAATATATTCCCAAGTGCCTAAGGATATGGAGGCCTGGCAGCAATCATTGACTCAACAATGAGAAAAGACCTATGCTAATTGAGACTTTCTAATACTTTAGATTCTCTGTGCTGTTTATGGTTGAGAGGTGGTCACACAAGTTAGTTTGTCAGCAGAGAGGTTTGACCTGAGACACCCTAGTCACACCCAGGGCAGGGAATTAGCAGTTATTATTGACACAACAAATGAAAAACCCTTCACTAATATAATTCCTAATCAACCCACTATACTATACAATAATTTTCTAACTTTTCAAAAGAGTCTGCATATAGAAAGTTTATTTATTTTTTTTCTATTTTTGTGATTTTATTTATTTATTTTTTTATTTTAATAATCTTTTTTTTTTAATTTTTTAATTTTTTTTATTTTTTTAAATTTAAAATCTTTAATTCTTACATGCGTTCCCAAACATGAACCCCCCTCCCAGCTCCCTCCCCACAACATCTCTCTGGGTCATCCCCATGCACCAGCCCCAAGCATGCTGCACCCTACGTCAGACATGGACTGGCGATTCAATTCTTACATGACAGTATACATGTTAGAATTCCCATTCTCCCAAATCATCCCACCCTCTCCCTCTCCCTCTGAGTCCAATAGTCCGTTATACACATCTGTGTCTTTTTTCCTGTCTTGCATACAGGGTCGTCATTGCTAAAGCATCTCATGCCTCTCACAGTTGGGAGGCTGTAAACAATCACATGTGGCTGGATGAACCCGCTCAGGCAGGCTAGAGAAACTTCAGAGAAGTTTGTAAGTTGAAACACCCTTGTCATGCCCAGGAATTTTTATTAACTGGAACTGCAAGCTAACTCCTTCTACTAGAGAAATGGTGATAGGGGAGAGCCACTGTAAAGTCAGAGGTATAGGTGAGAGCATAAAACAGACTCTGATTTTGGGGGTAGATGCTCGGGAACAGGGTGTTTCCTGAGGCTTGATCATGCCTTTGCATATATCAAGCCTTCTTCCTCATGACCGTTGCCATGGTGGAGTTCCTCACACTAGCTCCTGGCACAAGTTAAATAAGCAGGGGAAGAATGCTCAAACTACTGCACAATTGCACTCATCTCACATGCTAGCAAAGTAATGCTCAAAATTCTCCAAAACAGGCTTCAGCAATATATGAACCATGAACTCTCTGATGTTCAAGCTGGTTTTAGAAAAACAGAGGAATATAGAGATCGAATTGCCAACATCTACTGGATCATGGAAAAAGCAAGAGAGATCCAGAAAAAATATCTATTTCTGCTTTATTGAGTATGTCAAAGCCTTTGACTGTGTGGATCACAAGAAACTGTGGAAAATCCTGAAAGAGATGGGAATACCAGACCACCTAACCTGCCTCCTGAAAAATCTGTATGCAGGTCATGAAGCAACAGTTAGAACTAGACATGGAACAACAGACTGGTTTCACATAGGAAAAGGAGTACATCAAGGCTGTATATTGTCACTCTGTTTATTTAACTTCTTTGTAGAGTACATCATGAGAAACGCTGGACTGGAAGAAACACAAGCTGGAATCAAGATTGCTGGGAGAAATACTATTAACCTCATATATGCAGATGACACCACACTTATGGCAGTAAGTGAAGAGGAGCTAAAAAGCCTCTTGATCAATGTGAAAGAGGAGAGTGAAAAACTTGGCTTAAAGCTCAACATTCAGAAAACAAAGATCATGGTATCTGGTCTCATCACTTCATGGGAAATAGATGGGAAAACAGTCAAAGCAGTGTCAGACTTTATTTCTGGGGGCTCCAAAATCACTGCAGCACCTTGGAAGAAAAATTATGACCAACCTAGAGAGTATATTCAAAAGCAGAGACATTACTTTGCCGTCTAAGGTCCGTCTAGTCAAGGCTATGTTTTTTCCTGTGGTTATGTATGGATGTGAGAGTTGGACTGTGATGAAGGCTGAGCGCTGAAGAATTGATGCATTTGAACTGTGGTGTTGGAGAAGACTCTTGAGAGTCCCTTGGACTGCAAGGAGATCCAACCAGTCCATTCAGAAGATCAACCCTGGGATTTCTTTGGAAAGAATGATGCTAAACCTGATGCTCCAGTACTTTGGACACCTCATGCAAAGAATTGACTCATTGGAAAAGACTCTGATGCTGGGAGAGATTGAGGGCAGGAGGAGAAGGGGACGACAGAGGATAAGATGGCTGGATGGCATCAAGGACTGGATGGACATGCGTCTGAGTGAACTCCGGGAGATGGTGATGGACAGGGAAGCCTGGCGTTCTGTGATTCATGGGGTCGCAGAGAGTCGGATACCACTGAGCGACTGAACTGAACTGAACTGATAAGATAAATAAACAGCTTTGACGTACTGCTTTTCCTATTTGGAACCAGTCTGTTGTTCCTTGTCCAGTTTTACCTGTTGCTTAAAAGATGATTCAGTTCATTTCAATCGCTCGGTCGTGTCTGACTCTGCGACCCCATGAACTGCAGCATTCCAGGCCTCCCTATACATCACCAAATCCCAGAGTTCACTCAGACTCACATCCATCGAGGTGGTTATGCCATCCATCTATCTCATCCTCTGTCTCTCTTCTCCTGCCCCCAGTCCTTCCCACCATCAGTGTCTTTTCTAATGAGTCAACTCTTCACATGATGTGGCCAAACTACTGGAGTTTCAGCTTTAGCATCATTCCTTCCAAAGAACACCCAAGACTGGTCTCTTTTCAAATGGAATGTTTGGATCTCCTTGCAGGCCAAGGGACTCTCAAGAGTCTTCCCCAACACCGCAATTCAAAAGCATCAATTCTTCTGTGCTCAGCTTTCTTCACAGTCCAACTCTCACATCCTTATATGGCTACTGGAAAAACCATAGCTTTGACTATACTTATCTTGGTTGGCAAAATAATGTCTCTGCTTATGAATATGCTATCCAGGAAAGTCAAAACTTTCCTTCCAAGGAATAAACGTCTTTTAATTTATTGGCTGCAGTCACCATCTGCAGTGATATGGAGAACCACCACCCCCGCAAAGAAAAAAAAAAAAAAATTCTGACACTGTTTCCACTGTTTCCCATCTATTTCCCTTGAAGTGATGGAACCAGATGTCGTGATCTTAGTTATCTGAATGTTGAGCTTTCAGTCAACTTTTTCATCCTCCTCTTTCACCTTCATCAAGAGACTTTTTAGTACCTCTTCACCTTCTGCCATAAGGGTGGTATCATCTGCATATCTGAGTTTATTGATATTTCTCCTGGAAGTCTTGATTCCAGCTTGTGCTTCTTCCAGCACAGCATTTCTCATGATGTACTCTGCATATTAGTTAAAAAAGCAGGGTGGCAATATATATCCTTGACGTACCTCTTTTCCTATTTGGAACCAGTCTGTTCCATGTCCAGTTCTAACTGTTGCTTCCTGACCTGCATATAAGTTACTCAAGATTCAGGTCAAGTGGTCTGGGAGGAGGGGCGAAATCACAATTATAATCAAACCCAACACCTGCCAGAGATGCTCAGATGGCTCAAACATAACTTGTGTGCACCAGTAACCACAGAGCTCATAGAGACTGAGACAGAAATGTGTTTGGGTGACTCCTGAGTAGCTTTGAGTCAGCACTGGACTGCTGCTAAGGCAGAGGCTCTGGGTACAGTAGACATGGGTATGACATAAGCCCTCTTGGAGGAGATCACCATTAAACCACCATTGAATTTACATGAGCACCCCCTGCAGTATTCTGGCCTAGAGAATCTCAGGGATGGAGGAGCCTGCTGGCAGCCATGTACAGGGTCGCATAGAGTTTGACATGACTGATGTGACTTAGCAGCAGCAGCAGAGCTTACACAGGACTGGGGGAAAAGACTCCAGGCGGGCACAAACAAAACCTTGCATACACCAGGACCCAGGAGAAAAGAGCAGTGACCATACAAGAGACTGACCCAAACTTCCCCGTGAGTGTCCAGGAGTCTCTGTTGGAGATGTGGAATGGTGACGGTTTGTTTCAGGGTTGGGGGCACTGAGTGTAGCAGTGCCTGCATGGGACATTTTGAAGGAGGTCTCCATTCTCTTCATTACCTCCACTGTAGTTTGGCACAGATCAAATAACTGGGAGGGAACACAGCCTCACCTTTCAACAGCTGCTGCTGCTGCTGCTGCTGCTAAGTCACTTCAGTCCTCTCCGACTCTGTGTGGCCCCATAGGTGGCAAACTACCAGGCTCCTCCATCCCTTGGATTCTCCAGGCAGGAACTCTGGAGTGGGTTCCCATTCCCTTCTCCAATGCATGAAAGTGAAAATTGAAAGTGGAACCCAGTTGTGGCCTACTCTTCCTGAAAGCATGGACTGCAGCTTACCAGATTCCTCTGTCCATGGGATTTTCCAAGCAAGAGTACTGGATTGGGGTGCCATTGCCTTCTCCCATCCTTAAATAGAAAATTGGATTAAAGATTTACTGAGCCTGGCCTCACCCATCAGAAGAAGATCCAGTGTCCCCTTCAGTCAGTCTCTCCTATCAGGAAGCTTCCATAAATCTCTTACCTTTCTCCATCAGAGGGCAGACAGACAGAAAAATCACAATCATAGAAAATTTACCCATCTGAAACATGGACCTCCCATCTGAAACATGGACCTTTTTATAACCTTGTTAGCCTTATCTAACTCAGTGAAAATGTGATCCATCCTGTGTATGGCCCTCCAAGATGGATGGGTGGTAGTCGAGAATTCTGACAAAATCTGGTCCACTGGAGAAGGGAACAGCAAAAGAGTTCAGCATTCATGAACAGTATGAAAAGGTAAAATAATAGGAAACTGAAAGATGAACTCCCCAGGTTAGTAGGTTCCTACTATGCTACTAGAGATCAGTGGACTACTCATAAAACTAATAAAACTCGGCAGTGGCCACAGGACTGGAAAAGGTCAGTTTTCACTCAAATCCCAAAGAAAGGCAATGCCAAATAATTATCAAACTACTGTACAATTGCACTCATCTCACATGCTAGCAAAGTCATGCTCGAAATTCTTCAAGCCAGGCTTCAAAAGTACATGAAGTGTGAATTTCCAGTTGCTCAATCTGGATTTAGAAAAGGCAGAGGAGCAATAGATAAAACTGCCAACATCAGTTGAATCATAGAAAAATCAAGAGAGTTCCTGAAAAAAAAATATCTACTTTGTCCTTATTAACTATGTCAAAGCCCTTGATTGTGTGAATCACAGCAAACTGTAGAAAATTCTTAAAGATATGGGATTAGCAGACCACCTGAACCGCCTCCTGAGAAATCTGTAAGCAGGTCAGGAAGAAACAGAACTGGACATGGAAAAACACCCCAGTTCCTATTTGGGAAAGCCATACGTCAAGGCTGTATAATGTCACCCTGATTATTAACTTACATGCAGCATATATCATGAGAAATGTTAGATTGGATGAAGCACAAACTGTAATCAACATTACTGGGAGAAAAATAAATAACCTCAGATACACAGATTTCACCACCCTATGGCAGAAACAAAGAAGAAGGAAAGAGACTCTTGACCAAACTGAAAGAGGGGAGTGAAAAGGTTGTCTTAACTAAACATTGAGAAAACTAAGATCATGACATCTGGTCCAATCACTTCATGGCAAATAGATAGGGAAACACTGGAAACAGAGAGAGACATTATTATTATTTGTGCTCCAAAATCACTGCAAAATATGTCTGCAGCCATGGTATTAAAAGACCCTTGCTCCTTGAAAGGAAAGGTATGACCAACATAGACAACATATTAGGAAGCACAGACATTTATTTGCCAACTATGGGCCATCTAGTCAAAGCTATGCTTTTTCATGTAGCCATGTATGGATGTGAGTGTTGGACTATAAAGCTGAGCACCGAAGAACTGATGCTTTTGAACTGTCCTGTTAGTGAAAACTCTAAAGAGTTCCTTTGATTGCAAGGAGATCCAACCAGTCCTTCCTAAAAGCAATCAAACCTGAGTATTTGATGTTTAAGCTGAAACACCAATACTTTGGCCACCTGATGCAAAGAACAGATTCATATGAAAAGATCCTTATGCTGTGAAATATTGAAAGTGAAGTCGTTCAGTCGTGTCCAATTCTTTGCAAACCTGTGAACTGTAGCCTACCAGGCTTCTCTGTCCATGGTATTCTCTAGGCAAGAATACTGGAGTGGGTTACTATTTCCTTCTCTATGGGATCTTCTAGGCCCAGGGATCGAACCTGGGTCTCCTGCATCGGAGGCAGACGCTTTAACCTCTGAGCCACCAGGGAAGCCCAGGAAAGACTGAAGACGGGAGTATAATGGAATGACAGTGTATGAGATGGTTGGATGGCATCACTGATTCAATGAACATGAGTTTGAGTTAGCTCTGGAAATTGGTGATACACAGGAAGGAAGGCCTGGCATGCTCCAATGTATGAGGTCACATAGAGTGAGAAACAACTGAGGGACTGAACTGAACTGAACATTATACTAAAGGTATAATGCTTTGTTCTTTGAACATGCCAGGTGCCGCAGTGTGAAGTTAGAGAATTTCTGCAGGAAATAGCCTTTTCATGGGAAAGCACCCATTTTTTCGTCTCTCTGGTGTTCCCAGAGTTTGGGTTGCTGTGTCACATTAGTTACCTCATAATATCTTCAGGGCATTCAACCCCAGTCCTGACACTAAGGACTGACGATGAAGCCCGCACCTCTGCATACAGCCTCTGCTTGCTGCGATCAAATGTGAGCATGTTAACTGATTCTTGGCTGTTAATTGTGATTTGCAATTAACTGAAATTCTATGGTGATTTCTTTCTTTCTTTCTTCACTTATGCTGGCCTCTGAGATTCCGAAGCTTCCACTGACCCCATCTGTGACAAGGTTCCCTATTGTGTGTAAACTTCCCTTCCGTTAACTCTCTCTCCTGAGGATGGGTGGTTTGTCTCTTTTTTCATCTTTATCTTTTGTCCTACCTCATTTGGAAAGATTACTTTTACTTTCTGGGTATTGGGGTCCTTCACCAGCATTCACAAGTTGTTTTGAATTTTGTCCACATGTAGAAAATCTTATGCTGTATTTGGGTGAGAGAAAGTGGTCCCCTTGTCCTGTTATTCTGCCATCTTGGGACTGCGTGCCAGAAAATTCTATATTTCATGTAGGAAAATTTGTAAACAGATTTTCATAGGGGAAATGTAGAAAAAGCCATAGTTCATGTTGGAAAATATTCCAAACAGATTTCCAAATGAAAATATATAGATTTTAAAAATTAATAAAAGAAAAAGTCCAGATTTTCATATGTGAAATATAGAAAAGTCTACATTTCATATAGAATCTGAACTCAGATTTTCACATGTGAATTATAGAGAAATCAAGAGTTCTTATAAGAAAAACTGTGTCTGAGTTTACGTATGTAAATTATAGAGTAATCCAGGAAGCAGGTAGAAAATTCTGATAGCAGAAATTCATATGTGAAATTTCATATGTTATGTGGAGAATCTATGATACATGTAAAAAATACGTACATACATTACATGTAAAAAATATGCGCTCATATTCTCATAAATGATATATACAGAAAAATGCTTATCACAAGTGATAAACAACACTTAGATTTTCAGTAGTTGAAAATAGATAAGTCAATATTTCACGTTGGATTAGATGCATATCTTAAGTGTAAAAAACAGACAATTCCATATTTTATGTATAAAAAAGGATGGCCACATGTTCACATGTGAAATATATTGAATTAAATACTTCATGAAGAAAAATAAGACCCATACATCAATATGTAAAATAAGTCAATCAGTTTAGTCGCTTAGTCGTGTCCAACTCTGCGATCTCATGAATTGCAGCACACCAGGTTTCCCTGTCCATCACTAACTCCCGGAGTTCACTCAGACTCACGTCCATCGAGGTGGTGATGACATCCTGCGATCTCATCTTCTGTCGTCTCCTTCTCCTCCTTCCCTCAATCCTTTCCAGCATCAGAGTCTTTTCCAATGATTCAACCCTTCGCATGTGTTGGCCAAAGTACTGGAGTTGCAGCTTTAGCATCATTCCTTCCAAAGAACACACAGGACCGATCTCTTTTAGAATGGACAGGATGGATGTCCTTGCAGTCCAAGAGACTCTCAAGAGGCAGAAGCATCAACTCTTCAGTTTTCAGCTTTCTTCACAGCCCAACTCTCACATCCATAAAGGACTATTGGAAAAAACATAGCTTGATTAGACGGGCATTTGCTGGCAAAGTAATGTTTCTGCTTTTCAATATATGCTATCTAGGTTGGTCATAACTTTTCTTCCAAGGAATAAGCGTGTTTTAATTTCTTGGCTGCAGTTACCATCTGCAGTGATATTGGAGCTGCCCCCCCCCAAAAAAAAAAAAAACTAACACTGTTTCCGCTGTTTCCCCATCTATTTCCCCTGAAGTGATGGGACCAGATGCCATGATCTTTGTTTTCTGAATGTTGAGCTTTAAGCCAACATTTTCACTCTTTCACTTTCATTAACAGGCTTTATAGTACCTCTTCACTTTCTGCCATAAGGATGGTGTCATCTGCATATCTGAGGTTATTTATATTTTTCCTGGCAATCTTGATTTTAGCTTGTGCTTCTTCCAGCCCAGAATTTCTCATCATGTACTTTGCATATAAGTTAAATAAGCAGGGTGACAGTATACAGCCTTGATGTATTCCTTTTCTTGTTTAGAACCAGTCTGTTGTCCATGTCCAGTTCTTTATTTTTAATTTTTATTTTTACTTTATTTTACTTTACAACACTCTATTGGTTTTGCCATACATTGACATGAATCCACCACAGGTGTACATGAGTTCCCAATCCTTAACCCCCCTCCCACCTCCCACCCCATATCATCTCTCAGGATCATCCCCATGCACCAGCCCCAAGCATCCTGTATCCTGCATCGAACATAAACTGGCGATTCATTTCTTACATGATATTATACATGTTTCAGTGCCATTCTCACAAATCATCCCACCCTCTCCCGCTCCCTCAGAGTCCAAAAGTCTGTTCTGTACATTTGTGTCTCTTTTGCTGTCTCACAAATAGGGTCATTGTTACCATCTTTCTAAATTCCATATATATATATATATATATATATATATATATATATATATATATATATATATATATATATGTTAGTATACGGTATTGGTGTTTTTCTTTCCGGCTTACTTCACTCTATATTATTGGCTCTGGTTTCATCCATCTCATTTCAACTGATTCAAATGTATTCTTTTTAATGGCTGAGTAATACTCCATTGTGTATATGTACCACAGCTTTCTTATCCATTTATCTGCTGATGGATATCTAGGTTGTTTCCATGTCCTGGCTATTATAAACAGTGCTGCAATGAACATTGGGGTACATGTGTCTCTTTCAATTCTGGTTTCATCAGTGTGTATGCCCAGCAGTGGGATTGCTGGGTCATATGGCAGGTCTATCTGCAATTTTTTAAGGAATCTCCACACTGTTCTCCATAGTGGCTGTACTAGTTTGCATTCCCACCAACAGTGTAAGAGGGTTCCCTTTTCTCCATGCCCTCTCCGAAGGTTCCCTTTTCTCCATGCCCTCTCCAGCATTTATTGCTTGGAGACATTTGGATCACATCCATTCTGACTGGTATGAAATGGTACTTGATTGTGGTCTTGATTTTCATTTCACGGATAATGAGTGATGTTGAGCATCTTTTCATGTGTTTGTTAGACATCCGTATGTCTTCTTTGAAGAAATGTCTATTTAGTTCTTTGGCCCATTGTTTGATTGGGCCATTAATTTTTCTGGACTTGAGCTACATAAGTTGTTTGTATATTTTTGAGATTAGTTGTTTGCCAGTTGCTTCATTTGCTATTATTTTCTCCCATTCCGAAGGCGGTCTTTTCACCTTGTTTATAGTTTCTTTTTTTGTTCAGAAGCTTTTAATTTTAATTAGATCACGTTTGTTTATTTTTGCTTTCATTTCCAGTATTCTGGGAGGTGGATCATAGAGAATCCTGCTGTGATTTATTACAGAGAGTGATTTGACTATGTTCTCCTCTAGGATTTTTATAGTTTCTGGTCTTATATTTAGATCTTTAATCCATTTTGAGATTATAGCTTTCTGTGGTGTTGGAAAGTGATCTAGTTTCACTCGTTTAATAGTGGTTGACCAGTTTTTGCAGCACCACTTGTTAAAGAGATTGTCTTTGCTCCATTGTATCTTCTTGCCTCGTTTGTCGAATATAAGGAGTCCATATGTGTGTGGATTTATCTCTGGGCTTTCTATTTTGTTCCATTGATCTATATGTCTGTCTTCGTGCCAGTACCAAACTCTCTTGATGACTGTGACTTTGTAGTAGAACCTGAAGTCAGGCAAATTGATTCCTCCAGTTCCAGTCTTCTTTCTCAAGATTGCTTTGGCTATTCGAGGTTTTTTTGCACTTCCACACAAATTGTGAAATTATTGTTCTGTGAAAAATACTGCTGGTAGCTTTATAGGGATTACATTGAATCTGTAGATTGCTTTGAGTAGTATACTCGTTTTCAGTGTATTGATATTCCAAACCATGCATATGGCACATTTCTCAGTTTATCAGTGTCCTCTTTGATTTCCTTCTTCAGTGTTTTATAGTTTTCTATATTCAGGACTTTAGTTTCTTTAGGTAGGTATAATCCTAAGTATTTTATTCTATCAATGGCAATGGTGAATGGAATTTTTTCCTTAATTTCTTTTTCTACTTTCTCATTATTAGTGTATAGGAATGCAAGGGATTTCTGTGTGTTGATTTTATATCCTGCAACTTTACTATATTCATTGGTTAGCTCCAGTAATTTTCTGGCCGGGTCTTTAGGGTTGTTTATGTAGAGGATTGTGTCATCTGCAAACAGTGAGAGTTTTACTTCTTCTTTTCCAATTTGGATGCATTTTATTTCCTTTTCTTCTCTGATTGCTGTGACCAAAACTTCCAGAACTATGCTGAATGTTGAACTATCTTCATTTTCTGAATGTTGAGCCTTAAGCCAACTTTTTCTCTCTTCTCTTTCACTTTCACCAAGAGTTCTTTTTTTTTTTTAATTCCTCTTCACTTTCTGCCATAAGGGTGGTGTCATCTGCATATCTGAGTTTATTGATATTTCTCCTGGCAATCTTGATTCCTGCTTGCGTTTCTCCCAGGCCAGCGTTTCTCATGATGCACTCTGCATATAAGTTAAATAAGCAAGGTGACAATGCACAGCCTTGACATACTCCTTTTCCTATTTGGAAGCAGCCTGTTGTTCCATGTCCAGTTCTAACTGTTGCTTCCTGACCTGCATACAGATTTCTCAAGGGGCAGGTTAGGTGGTCTGGTATTCCCATCTCTTTCAGAATTTTCCACAGTTTATTGTGATTCACAGTCAAAGGCTTTGGCATAGTCAATAAAGCAGAAATAGATGATTTTCTGAAACTCTTTTGCTTTTTCCATGATCCAGTGGATGTTGGCGATTTGACCTCTGGTTCCTTGCCTTTTCTAAAACCAGCCTGAACAAGGTGTAGAGTTAGGTTATTTATTTGACTTTTTTCTTGTTTCTTGTGTCATGCCTGTATTACTATGAACTTTCCTCTTAGCACAGCTTTTATAGTGTCCCACAGGTTTTGGGTTGTTGTGTTTTCACTTGTTTCTATGCATATTTTGATTTCTTCTGTGATTTGTTAATTATTTAGAAACATGTTGTTCAGCCTCCATATATTGGAATTTTTAATAGTTTTTCTCCTGCAATTGAGATCTAATCTTAATACATTATGGTCAGAAAAGATGCTTGGAATGATTTAGATTTTCTTGAATTTATCAAGGTTAGATTTATGGCCCAGGATATGATCTATCCTGGAGAAGGTCCGTGCACACTTGAGAAAAAGGTGAAATTCATTGTTTGGGGGTGAAATGTCCTATAGGTATCAATTAGGTCTAACTGGCCTATTGTATCATTTAAAGTGTACGTTTCTTTGTTAATATTCTATTTAGTTGATCTGTCCATAGGTGTGAGTGGGGTATTAAAGTCTCCCACTATTATTGTGTTACTGTTAATTTTCCTTTCATATTTGTTACCATTTGTCTTATATATTGTGGTGTTCCTATGTGTGTGCATATATATTTATAATTGTTATATCTTCTTCTTGGACTGATCCTTTGATCATTATGTAGTGGCCTTCTTTGTCTCTTTGGACAGCCTTTGTTTTAAAGTCTATTTTATCAGATATGAGTGTTGCTGCTCCTGCTTTCTTTAGGTCTCTGTTTGCGTGGAACATCTTTTTCCAGCCCTTCACTTTCAGTCTGTACATGTCCCTTGTTTGAGGTGGGTTGCTTATAGCCAGCATATATAGGGATCTTGTTTTTGTATCCACTCAACCAGTTTTTGCATTTTGGTTGGGACATTCAACCCATTTAATTTTAAGGAAATTATTAATATGTATGATCCCCTTCCCATTTACTTTGCTCTTTTGGGTTCAGGTTTATATGCCCTTTTTGTGTTTCCTGTCTAGAGAATATCCTTCAGCGTTTGTTGGAGAGCTAGTTTAGTGGTGCTGAATTCTCTCAGCTTTTGCTTGTCTGTAAAGCTTTTTATTTCTCCATCATATTTGAATGAGATCCTTGCTGGGTAGAGTAATCTGGGATGTAGGTTATTTTCTTTTGTCACTTTAAGTATGTCTTGACATTCCCTCCTGGCCTGAAGAGTTTCTATTGAAAGCTCAGCTGCTATCATTATGGGAATCCCCTTGTGAGTTATTTGTTGTTTTTCCCTTGCTGCTTTTAGCATTTGTTCTTTGTGTTTGGTCTTTGTTAATTTGATTAATATGTGTCTTGGGGTGTTTTTCCTTGGATTTACCCTACTTGGAACTCTCTGGGTTTCTTGGACTTGGGTGATCATTTCCTTCCCTATTTTAGGGAAGTTTTGAACTATTGTCTTCTCAAGGATTTTCTCATGGTCTTTCTTTTGGTCTTCTTCTGGGACTTCTGTAATTCAAATATTGGAGCATTTCATATTGTCCTGGACGTCTCTGAGATTGTCCTCATTCCTTTTAATTCGTTTTCTTTTTTCCTCTCTGATTCACTTATTTCTACCATTCTATCTTCTATTTCACTAATCTTATCTTCTTCCTCCGTTATTCTACTATTTGTTGCCTCCACTAATCTTATCTTCTTCCTCCGTTATTCTACTATTTGTTGCCTCCAGAGTCTTTCTAATCTCATTTATTGCATTATTCATTATATATTGACTCTTTTTTATTCCTTTTTTTTCCTTGTTAAACCTTTCTTGCATCTTCTCAGTCCTTGTCTCCAGGCTATTTATCTGTGATTCCTTTTTGATTTCAAGATTTTGGATCATTTTCACTATCAATATTCGGAATTTTTCTCAGGTAGATTCCCTGTCTCTTCCTCTTTTGTTTGGTTTGGTGGGCATTTCTCCTGCTCCTTTACCTGCTGGGTATTCTTCTGTCTCTTCATCTTGGTTATATTGCTGCGTTTGGTTTTGCCTTTCTATATTCTGGGAATTTGTGGAGTTCTCTTTATTATGGAGTTTTTTCACTGTGGGTGGGCTTGTATCAGTGGCTTGTCAAGGTTTCTTGGTTAGGGAGGCTTCTGTGGGGGTTCTGGTGTGTGAGGCTGGATTAATTCTCTCTGGAGTGCCATGAAGTGACCAGTAATGGGTTATGAGACGTCAATGGTTTTGGATTAACTTGAGCTTCCTGTATATTGAAGCTCAGGGGTGTGTTCCTGTGTTGCTGAAGAATTTGTGTGGTATGTCTTGGTCTGGAACTTGTTGGCCCTAGGGTGGTGCTTGGT
This sequence comes from Capra hircus, assembly GCF_001704415.2. Taxonomy (NCBI): domain Eukaryota; kingdom Metazoa; phylum Chordata; class Mammalia; order Artiodactyla; family Bovidae; genus Capra; species Capra hircus. The sequence continues at coordinate 99,511 of NW_017190137.1, forward strand.
TTCAGTGTACCTATGGAGGCATTTGATGAGCTTCTATCGATTAATGTTCCCTGGATTCAGGAGTTCTCTGATGTTCTCAGGATTTGGACTTAAGCCTTCTGCTTCTGGTTTTCAGTTTAATTTTTGCAGTAGCCTCAAGACTTCTCCATCTATACAGCACCGATGATAAAACCTCTAGGTTAAAGTTGAAAAGTTTATCCCCATCGAGGGACACCCAGAGATGTTCATTGAGTTACATGGAGAAGAGAAGAGGGAGGGGGTAGGTAGAGGTGACTGTAACGAAATGAGGTGGGCTCAAAAGAGGAGAGAGCAAGGTAGTCAATAGTCACCTCCTTATGTGAACTCATCAATCTGGACTAGTCAGATGTGTTCACAGAGTTATACAGGGAAGAGGAGAGGAAGGAAGTAGACAGAGGTGGCCAGGAAGATAAAAGAGGGAAATGAAAAGGAGAGAGACAAATCCAGCTAGTAACCAGTTCCCTAAGTGTTCTCCACCGTCTGGAACACACAGAGGTTCACAGAGTTGGGTAGAGAAGAGAAGGGGGAGGGAGGAAACAGACAACCTGGTGGAGAAAAAGGAGAGTCCAAAGGAGGAGAGAATGGTCAAGCCAGTAATCTTGCTCTCAGGTAAAAGTGTGTACTGAAGATTGGGTTTTTAAATTTACAAATTTGACAACAAATACCAAAAAGCAAAGATTAAAAATCTAGAGTAGAGGTTGGATTTTCAAAGATACAATATTAAAGAAAAGAAGAAGGGGAAGGGGAAGAAAGAAAGAAATAAAGAAAAAAAAAAAGACACAAGAATTATTTTAAAAACACAACAACAACCACCAAAAGAGTATATACAGTGTTTGCTTTAAATAGAGGGTCTTTCTTATCCTTACAGTAGCCTCAAGACTTCTCCATCTATACAGCACTGATGATAAAACATCTAGGTTAAAGATGAAAAGTTTCTCCACATTGAGGGACACCCCGAGAGGTTCACTGAGTTATATGGAGAAGAGAAGAGAAGAGGGAGGTAGGTAGTTAGAGATGAGATGAGGTGGGATCAAAAGAGGAGATTCATGCTAATGTATGGCAAAACCAATACAGTATTGTAAATTAAAATAAAGTAAAAATTAAAAAAAAAGAAAAGAAAAGAAAAAAGTAAATCAATTAGAAAATAAAAATATGGTCTTTTTTGAAAAGTAAGAGTAGGCTATAAAAATAAAAAAGGAGAAATAGAGGACTTAAAAATTTTAAACGGTAAGAAAAAAAGAAGAGGAAAAGAAAAGAAAAGGAAAAAACAAACACACAAAATCTACAACAACACCAAAATTGATAGTAAAAATAGTAAAGATATATCTGGCCCTTTCTCTGGTGTTGTGGACAGTGTGGGGTCATTTCCAAGGCGGTTCCCTCTGTTTAACTTCTTCTGTTTACTGTTCTCTTCAGTATCTGATTTCCGCCCTGTCACCAAGGGGGTGGTGGGGGCCACTTTTTTTTTTTTTTTTTTTTAAGGCTCACTTGTTCATTCGTGCTGTGGGGAGGGAGGGATGCTACAAATGAGTTACACTGGCGTGTGCTTGTAGTGTCCCAACCCCACTGGTCCTGCCCCTGCTCATGGCACACACCACTCAGGCTCTACTTTGCTCCGCTGGTAACCATCTGAGGGGCAGATTCAGTTGGGACTGCATTTTGTGTCCTTCCCAGTTCTGAGTAGTTCAGGTGTTTGGCAAGCACGGTTGCTGTAAATTATCGCCTCTCCCGTCTCTGCTGCTCAGTTTTCTGGGTGTATCACTGGCATCCCATCTCCGGTGGCTGATGACAGTAGAACCCCCAGAAGTCTTAGTTAGCAAAGTAGTCTGCTTGCATTTTGGTAGGTAATGTCTCTCTTAGGCTGCGATTGCCCCCTTCCAGCCCTTATGGCTCTGGCTGCCTGTCACTGGAGGTGGATGGTCTGCAGCCGATTATTTCTGTTCCATCTTTCTTTCTGTGCACAGTCCTGGTGGAGTCTTATGTTCAAGTTTTTCACGTGGTACCTATCCCACAGTCTGGTTTGCTAGCCCAAGTTAGTTTGCTCCGTTTATGCGTGGGGCATTCTGGCCAGAATCTTACAAAACACTGCAGCCCGTGCCTCCCGCACCTCCCTGCCCAGCCCCCACTTGCTAGTGGTGGGTGCAGGCTTCTGCGCTGTTTCTCCACTGGGGGAGTTACTGTTGGGCACATAATCTGTTGGTTTTAATTTTTTTTTTTTCCCCCCTTTATGCTATGTTGCCCTCTGCGCTTCCAAGGCTTACCATAGACTCAGCAGTGAGAGTGTTTACTGGTGTTTGGAAACCTCTCTTCTTAAGATTCTCTTCCTGGGATGGAGCTCCCTCCATATCTCCTTTGTCTCCTTTTTCGTCTTTTATATTTTTTCCTACCTGTTTTTGAAGACAATATTCTGCTTTTCTGGGTGACTTATGTCCTCTGCCAGCATTCAGAAGTTGTTTCGTGGAATTTACTCAGCATTGAAATGCTCTTTTGATGAATTTGTGAGGGAGAAAGTAGTCTCCAAATCCTATTCCTCTGCCATCTTAGGACCGCCCCCCCCCCGACCATGTCCAGTTCTAACTGTTGCTTCCTGACCTCCATATAGGCTTCTCAAGTGGGAGGTTTGCTGGTCTGGTATTCCCATCTCTTTCAGAATTTTCCACAGATTACTGTGCTTCACAATGTCAAAGGCTTTGGCATATTCAATAAAGCAGAAATATATGTTTTTCTGGAACTCTCTTGCTTTTTCCATTATCCAGCAGATGTTGGCAATTTGATCTCTGGTTCCTCTGCCTTTTTGAAAACCAGCTTGGACATCTAGAATTTCACATATTGCTCCATTCTGTATTCCAAGGTCAAATTTGCCTGTTACTCCAGGTGTTTCTTGACTTCCTTCTTTTGCATTCCAGTCCCTTATAATGAAAAGGACATCTTTTTTAGGATGTTAGTTCTAAAACTTTTTGTAGGTCTTCATAGCACCGTTCAACTTCAGCTTCTTCAGCATTACTGGTTGCAGCATAGACTTGGGTAACTGTGATGTTGAATGGTTTGCCTTGGAAATGAACAGAGATCTTTCTGTCGTTTTTGAGATTGCATCCAAGTACTGCATTTCAGACTCTTTTGTTGACAATGATGGCTACTTCATTTCTTCTAAGGGATTCCTGCCCACAGTAGTAGATGAAATGGTCATCTGAGTTAAATTCACCCCTTCAAGTCCATTTTATTTCGCTTATTCCTATAATGTTGACATTCACTCTTGCTGTTTGACCACTCCAATTTGCCTTGATTCATGGACCTAACATTCCAGGTTCCTATGCAACATTGTTCTTTACAGCATCAGTCCTTGCTTATGTCACCAGTCATATCCACAGCTGAGTATTGATTTCACTTTGGCTCCATCCTTTCATTCTTTCTGGAGTTATTTATCCACTGATCTCCAGTAGCATATTGGGCACCTACCAACCTGGGGAGTTCCTCTCTCAGTTTCCTATCATTTTGCCTTTTCATACTGTTCATGAGGCTCTCAAGGCAAGGATACTGAAGCGGTTTGCCATTCCCTTCTCCAGTGGAACACATTCTGTCAGAGCTCTCCACCATGACCCACCTGTCTTGAGTGGCTCCACATGGCATACCTTAGTTTCATTGAGTAAGACAAGGCTCTGGTCCATGTGATTAGATTGACTAGTTTTCTGTGATTATGGTTTCAGTGTGTCTGTCCTCTGATACCCTCTTGCAATACCTACCATCTTACTTAAGTTTCTGTTACCTTGGACGTGGAGTAGCTCTTCATGGCTGCTCCAGCAAAGCGCAGCCATTGTTCCTTACTTTGGATGAGGGATATCTCCTCACCGCTGCCCCAATTTCAGGTAGGAAAATTACCACCAAGGTTTTATAATATGAAAGGAAGAGCTTAACTCTTTTTCATTTAGGAACATCTGCATCTGAAGATTTTCATTTACAAAATAGAGGTAGCACCATATTTTACGTTTAAATATTTGAAATCATATTTTCACATAAAATTTTCAAAAAGTTTATTTAAATTATGAATATATGTGTCCTATTTTATTGAAAATTAGCAAAAATTTTAAATTATATATATATTGCAGTGTCAGCTCAGATGTTTATGTATAAATTAAAATCTATATTTCATTAGTGAATATTTATCCCTACATAATTGTATTAAAAATATAGAAAATGTCATACTTATCTATGCAATCACCCAGATTTTCACAATAAGCCTTTGAGAAATTCATTTTACATATTTATAAGTGAAAATAGAATAGCCAGATTTCATGTCGGAAAATATATGTGCAGTTTTTAAATGAAAAATATAGTAAATTTTTTATTTAGCATGAGAAAATCAGTACCCAGATATTCCTATGTGAATTCGAATTCCTCCTTTCATATAGCAAAATCAGCTCCAGATTTTCATATATAAATATAGAGGATTCTATATAACCTTTAAGAAAATCTGCACACAACTGATAGGTTAAATACAGATAATTCCATATTCATTATGAAAACTGTCACATAGATTCTCTTAAGTGAAATACAGACAATTCCATATTACATTTAGGAGAAATCTAAAGCCAGATTTATAAAGGATTCTATTTGTTTACCTGTGAAATATAAAGTATTGTATATTTCATGTAGGAAAATCAGCCCCCAATGTCACATGTTAAATAGAGAGAATTCAGTATTTCATCAGTTAAAATCCTGTTCCAGAATTTTTTGTTTGTAATAAAGAGAGCTTCATCTTTCATGTGCAAAAATCTGCACCTAGATTTTCTTTGGGAAATATGGGAAATTCCACATTTATGAAGCAAAGTCTGTCCACAAATTTTCAAATATGAAATACAGACATTACCATATTTCATGTAGAAAAATATGCAGCCAGATATATAGGAGATTCTATAACTCACATGTGCTTCCCTGGTAGCTCAGCTGATAAGGAATAAGCCTTCAATGCAGGATACATTATTTTGATTCCTGGGTCAGGAAGATAACTGGGAAAGGGACAGGCTCCCATTCCTGTGTTCTTGGGATTCCCTCATGGCTCAGATCATTTTCTGTCAGCAATGCAGGATACCTGGGTTCAATCCTTGGATTGGGGCAACTCCCTGGAGGAGGGCACACCAACACAATGGGCTTTCCTGGTGGTTCAGACAATAAAGGATCTTCTAATGTGGGAGACCTGGGTTGGATCTTTGGGTTGGGAAGATTCGCTGGAAAAGGGAATGACTAGCCACTCCAGTATTCTGTCCTGGATAATTCTGCATAGGTCACAAAAATTGAGACACAATGGAACCACTTTCACACATAAGCCATGGAATATCTACTATCAGATGTTCATATGTGAAAAACAGAGAATTCCATATTTCGTGTTGAAGAATTAGTTCCTATATTCTCAGATGTGAAATAGGCATAGTCAATATTTCAAATGTGAAAATCTCACCTGATGGTCTTATTTGAAATAAAGAAGCAACTATCTTTCATGTAGAAATCTCTGTGCCCAGTGCTTCATATGAAATACAGAGATTTCCTCATTTCTTATAGGAAAATCTCCATTCTTATCTTCAGCTTTGAAATATACAGAAGTCCAACATTCATGAAAGAGAATTAGCCCCTTGATTTTGATGCATGTAATGTATAGAATTACTATTTCATATTAGAATATGCACCAAGTCTATATATATGTATATATGCATATGAGAAATACAAACAATTCCATTTTTCATGAACAAATAGTGGTGTCCAGATTTTCACTTACTTGTGAAATAGAGATAATTCCATATTTTTTGTCAAAAAAAAAAACCCATGATTTTCATATGTGAAATATAGGAAATTCCTTATTTAATGTAAGGAAATCACCATTCAAATTTTATAAAGTGAAATACAAAAAATTCAAAATTTCATTGAGTAAAATCAGCATTGAGATTTTCATATGTAAAGTATCAGTTCAGTTCAGTTACTCAGTCATGTCCAACCCTTTGCAACCCTATGAATTGCAGCACATCAGGCCTCCCTATCCATCACCAACTGGCAAACTCTACCCATCCCATGTCCATCAAGTTGGTGAAGACATCCAATCATCTCATACTCTGTTATCCCCTTCTCCTTCTGCCTTCAATCTTTCCCAGCATCAGGGTCTTTTCAAATGAGTCAGCTCTTCGCATCAGGTGGCCAAAGTATTGGAGCTGCAGCTTCAACATCAGTCCTTCCAATGAACATTCAGGACTGGTTTCCTTTAGGATGGATTGATTGGATCTCCTTGCAGTCCAAGAGACCCTAAAGAGTTTTCTCCAATGCTGCAGTTCAAAAGGATCAGTTTTTCAACACTCAGCTTTCTTTGTAGTCCAACTCTCATATCCATATGTAAAGTATAGAGAATTCCATATTTAAATGAGCAAAATAGTCACCCTGATTTTCATATGTGACATATACATAATTCCATAATTTTAATATTTATTTATGTATTAGGTTTCCGCAGATTCTAGTTGCAGCACTCAGGATCTCTATTGCAATATACATGATCTTTTGTTTGGAACATGGACTTTCTAGTTGTGGTACGTGGGTTCCTGAGTACATGGGCTTCAGTAGTTGTAGCATGCAGGTGCTCTAATAGTGACATGTGGACTCTGGAGTGCACAGTCGTTTTTGCTCTGTGGCAAGTGGGATCTTAATTTCCCAACCAGGGATCAAACCAGCATCACTTTGCACTGCAAGGTGGATTCACAACCACTGACCACTCGGGAAGTCCCAGAATTGCATATTTTGTGTAGCAAAATCAGTGGACAGATTTTGACATCTGAAATGTACAAAAGCACAGATTTCATGTAGGGCAGTTGGAGCTCAGTTTTTCGTATGTGATATACATAGTATTCAATACTTCTTTCAGGAAATATTGACAGAGATTTTCATATGTGATATACAAGGTGGTTTATATTACAGTTTCACAAAAAAAAAAAAAAATGCGAGTAATTCTTAAAGAGGTGGGAATACTAGACCATCTTACCTCTTCTGAAAAAGCTGTATGCAATTCCAGAAGAAGCAGTTAGAACTGGATGTGGAACAATAAATTGGCTGAAAACTGGGAAAGAAGTATGTAAAGATGCATATTGTCACTCTGCTCATTTAAATTATATGCAGAGAACATCATAAGAAATGCTGGGCTGGATGAAGCAAAAGCTGGAATTAAGATTACTGGGAGAAATATCAAAAACCTGAGTTATGCAGATGAGACCACTCTAGTGGCAGAAAGCAAAGAGAAATAAAAGAACCTCTGGATAAAAGTGAAAGAGAAGAGTGAGAAAGATGACTTAAAACTCAACATTCATAAAACTAAGATCACGGCATGCAGTTCCAAAACTTCATGGCTGATAGATGGGGAAACAAAGGAAATAGTGGCAGACTTTATTTTCCTGGGGTCTTTCAGGAAAAAAAAAAAAAAAAAAAAGGTTTTAATTTCATGTCACCTGATGAAGCCACAAATCTATACTTAGCTTATCAGAAATTCATCCTGATTTACATTTCTCTGAAGATGAATGTTTACAAGATATCCTAAGTAGTCTCTGGCTCACATAGGCAACTGAAGTTGGGTTGCAACTGAGTGAAGAGCCTGTGTGCATTACCTGGAAGAAAAATAATTCAGTTACATTAGTAGCTGAGTCAATACACCCTCTCTGGAGATGCAGAGTGATGAATTAACCTTATGATAGAAAGTCTCTCACAGCTGGTGTACAAGAGTGTACTTCCTTCCCCCATTGACACTTCTATCTTGCTAATAAACCAAAAAAAAAAAAAAGGAAAACTTGACTGATACAGAAATTAGATCTATGAAATTGTGCAAGATCAAAGAGCCACAAACTGTTGTTGTGAATCCTCCTCACTCTTTAGAATTTAACCCAGAAATATTATGAGTCTCCTTCAACATTTTTCCCAAGTTCTCAAAGCCACCATATACCGGGTTGGATCCAGGGATACCCTCAGTGGAGACGGCGTCAGCGAGAGAGAAAGAGAGAGAGAAAGAGAAAGAAAGAATGTTGCAGTTAAGAAAATAAAGGAGAGAAAGAAGTTGATATTCCTTGGTTTACACAAAGAGCCAATAAAGCTCCAGCATGGAACTTGCTCTGTTCACATAGGTCACAGCACCTTCTTGGTGTAGTGAAGGTGCCCCACCTTGGGCACCTTCTCGAGAGGGTCCTAGAAGCCCGGGGAGGAAAGTGAACTCAAAGGGCCTCTGCAATTCAGGGAATTAACTTGAAAAAGAAAGAAAGAGAGAAAAAGAGAGAAAAATGACACTGGATGACCAAGCTTCAGTGAGCAAGGCCTGCAACTTTATTTTCCAAAAGAGCTTATGTACCTTAAGCGGTATATAGAAAATAATGGAAGATGCAGAGTCATGCAGGGTCAGCAGTCCTGACCCTTATGAAGACCAGAATTTCTCTCTGCATACCTATCTGTATACACAGGTCTTAGGTGATTTACATCATCTTCTGGCCAGGAGGACTGTTAAAATTTTATGACCCGTTTTTCTGATAAAGGTTAGTCAACCAGAAAACATAATTTCTCTAAAAATGTTTGTTTGTTTCTTTGTTTGTTTTATCTAAAGTCTGGCCCCACTCTCAGAAAATACTGAATAAAGTTACACCTTTCATAGATCAAGGATACATTGGGTTACAACAAAGAGAGAGAATTTATTAACTTAAGGTCTAATGTTATTAACGCCAAAGCTACTACTTTTTTTTTCTATATATCAACTATATTAATCAATGTACTCTCAGGAATACAACAAATAAGATATATTTAAACTCGGCAGCAAGCATTGGCTCAATAATGAAACCCTTGACCAGTACTATTCTTATAATTTTAACTCCTCAAAAGGCTTTATTTAAGCTTCCCATGTCTCTCGCGGTTGGGAGGCTGTAAACAAGCATAAGCATAATTGTAAAAAATCGGATAAACCTGTTAGGTAAGTTAGAGAGACATCAGAGGGGTTTGAATTGAAACACTCCTATTATGCCCAGGGGCCTTATCAACTAGAGCCCTTAGTTGATTTTCTTCAGAGAAAGGTGGTCAGGGATAGCTCCCCATTGGTATCAGAGGAGTTGGTGGAGGGCATAAATTAGCAAGACAGACAGACTCTGGTTTTGGGGTAGATGCTTGAGCAGGTCTAGGTGGTCCCTCGAGTTCTGATTTGCCTTTGCCCGTCAGGTCTATTCCACATGACCTTTGTCATGGGTGGGATTTCCCATGTTGGTTCCCGGCAACCATACAGTGTATGGTCTTCACCCTTGACTACATACTTACCTAGTGGATTGAGGCCATTTTACTTGCAACTGAACTAAGCAGGGATCATTTATAGTTTACCTCATTCTATTAAGAACACATGCTTGAGGCCATGTATCCCTCAGATCTAAACTCCAAGATCTAAACAACTGTCACTTGCTTAAGACAGGAAATGTCAAAGAATGTTCAAAGGGTCACCCAAACCCTGCCAATCCATTGTATCCATCACCTCTGCCCAAATTTAAAGCAAAAACAGACAGTTGTGTAAGGGCAGAGGTCAGCTTCTACCAAAGTGTTCTACATTTGGAACCCCTTGGTATCCATCTATATGGGTTGTCTGGAGAAGTCTTTTGACTTTTAGATATACCTTTGGTCCTATTTCTCATGCCACATAGACCCTCTGTCATTAGGACTACATCCCTGCTTACACACCACAGCTTCCATATTTCTTGACAAAGGCAATTGTCTAACAATAGAGGATGGGCCAGTCACTGGAAAGACTGGTTTCCCCCATGTCTTTAATCTATTTTCAGTCTGAATTCCCATCTGGACCATGGAGGCTCACCATGTATACTTACTTGTTCCGGCTCCTAAGACCCACAAGAGAGGGAGCCCAAGGCGGGGCACCCTCTGCTATTCAAATGGGCACTGGTGACCTAATGTAGACGGTGCAAACCTCTTGTCCTGAGGTTTTATTAGTTCCCCATATAAACAAAGTTACTCAGCCTCTTTTCTCCACTAAATGTTCATACACTATTTCTTTCCTAATCTCTCTTTTACACTTCTAAATAAGTAAGTTTTTCCTCGCCTACTCCATCTACCCTTTGAATTACCCTGGATCAACTGGGGAAGGACCCCGGCACTGCAGTACCTCTCCATATGTTGGAAAGAGAGGACATCTAAAACAGGCCATGTTAAACAACCCTCCTGCCACCTTATATTGATGTTACATTCCAAATCCAGCTTTTTCTCTATACCTTCCAGAACATGGAGACCCCATTTCATTCCATGCAATTGCCTTGCCACCAACAAAATGGTCTCAGTCTCACAATAGGATATCTCCAACATACCTTTAGGCAAACCAGAGTTACGTTTATTTTATAAGGGCTCTATAAACCAAATTTCCAGTGAAACCTCATAACTGGCTATGCCATAGTTTTTCCACATAAGTACTCAAATTTCATGCACCACCCATTCTGAAATCAACCCTAGTTGCTGAACTCATAATGCTTACTAGAGCTTGTACATTGGCAGGAGGGGAAATTGCCACTCTTTGACAGACTCCAGATATGGAATCTGAAATGATTTAGCACAACTTGGAAATCCCAGGGAATCTTAACATCTACTGCTAAAGGGGATAAAGTTGCTGCCCTTTAACACATGATGGAGTCACCTCCTTTTCTAAGATTGTTATTATTCATTGTTTAGCCTGTACTGAAGAGTTGACTGTTTGGAAAAGTCTCTGATTCTGGGAGGAATTGGGGGCTGGAGGAGAAGGGGACGACAGTGGATGAGATGGCTAGATGACATCACTGACTCAATGGACATGAGTCTGAGTGAACTCCAGGAGTTGGTGCTGGACAGAGAGGCCTGGCGTGCTGTGATTCATGGGGTCGCAAAGAGTCGGCCACGACTGAGCAACTGAACAGAACTGAACTGAAGGTTGAAACATGCTAAACATGAAGAACAACTGGAAATGTTCTTCCATCAAATTCTCACACCTGTTCTTACCCCTGACCAATATTCTTGACTATCACCCAAACATCCCACAATCTGAAATAGACAAATGGATACAAAAAGATGTGAGTTACCATGTGAATTAATGGAAGTCAACAGTGAATACTTGTTGGAAGAACTTATCCTGAAGCTGAAGCTCCAGTATTTTGGATATTTAATGCAAAGACCCAACTTATTGGAAAATTCCCTGAGGTAGGGAAAGATTGAGACTAGGCGGAGAATAGGGTACCAGAGGATAAGATGGTTGAACTTGGGCAAACTTTAGCATCACCTATGCAATGGATATGAACTTGGGCAAACTTTGGAGATGGTGAAAGATAGGGAGACATGGATTGCTGCAACCCATGGGGTGGCAAAGAATAAGACACTACTGAGCTACTGAACAACAATCATGTGAATTACACATATGACCAAATGGAAGTTCTGTTAACTCTTTTTCTTTGACTTTTTGCCTTTTACTTATCTCACATCCAAGGGAAATAATGTACAGATTGGGGATAGTTGAGAAACTGAATGATACTTGGTTTTGGCCTGGCAACCACAAAGTTTCTGATCAAGTCATATCCCAGTTTGCCACTTGTAAAGTTCATTAAATTTCCAGAAGAAATAAATTTACCCCAGGAAATGCCCGCAAGCTCACATTGCCCTTAGCAGAATTGAAAGTGGACTATATACATTTTGGCGACAGAGATGGCAACCCATTCCTGTATTCTTGCCTGGAAAATGGCATGGATGGAGGAACCTGGTAGGCTACAGTCCCTGGGTTGCAAAGACACGGTCACGACTGTTTGACTTCACTTTCATTTTATGCATTTGTCATAGCTTTAGGCTGTTCTACTTAAATATTATTTCTATATTTAATGGATGGACTGAATGTTGTATGACTAGAGTGTCTATGTCATAAGTGTGGTGAAAAATTATCACTTATGAGTGCAATCTAAGAAATAAAAGAAACAAATACATATAACAAAATAGGAACAGATATACAAATGTAGAGAACAAACTGGTGGTTATTAGTGGGAAAAGAGAAGGAAACAGGGTTATAATAGGGGTATAGTATTCAAAGAAAGAAAACAGGATATCCTGTACAGTGCAAGAAATTATAGCCAATGCTTGTAATAACTTTAAATTGAGTATAATTTATAAAGCTTTTAAATCAGTGTGTTGTACAACTGAAACAAATATTATGTTATCAAAAAGAGAAATTAGTCACCAAATTTATTCCTCACTTTGCCATTCCTTAAGGACTGAATCAGAACAAGAATCTGTAACATACAGTAGAGACAAAATTCCCACTTGCAAAAACCCTCAGGTATCCATACAACTTCTTCTTCCATACAATGCTCAATCACTATTTTAACTGGAATGTTAAAATACAGATTTCAAAAGGACTTCCGGGAATATCTGTCAAGAGACTAGACTTGACGAAGATCTTCTATACTTCAAGTAGGAAATATGCTGCTAACCCATTTTGAAATACTGTAGTGTTTGTACACCTAGAGTTTGGATACTGGTCTTTGCAAATTTTCCATCAATGAATTAACTGAACATAAATGGGAACTTAGTGGGCAATTTGGTGGTATAATTTGCTACATAAAAGAGCTGACTATGCACATGAAGCGTATCACCTCCAGCTAAAAGGACCATGGCTTCCACCAAAGGACAAGCTTACTTTTCATTTGAACTGAAGACTACATGTGAAGGTTGATAGAAGAAACTATGGTCATCTCATTAGGAAGGCATTCACTTCTGACAACCTACACACCTATAAAGAAAGCTGAGTGCTGAAGAATTAATGTTTTTGAACTGTGGTATTGGAGAAGACTCATGAGTACCTTGGACAGCAAAGAAGCCCAACATGTCCATCTGGTGCCCTATTCTCTGCTGACTCATTTGAAAAGACCCTGACATTGGGAAAGATTGAGGGCAGCAAGAGAAGTGGATGACAGAGGAAGACATGCTTGGATGGCATCACTGATTCAATGCACATGAGACTGAGTAAACTCCAGGAGTTAGTGAAGGACAGGGAGGCCTGGCATGCTGTGGTCCATGAAATGCAAAGAGTTGTACACGACTTAGTGACTGAACAGAAATGAACTTACTAGTTGGTCATGAATCCCCTCTCACTGGCCTATAGAGGGCCACTGACAACAAGAATTGTTTTAACAATTTTCTCTTCATAGAAACACGAGCTCCAGCTCCTATCTGCCTGGTTGATGCTTATGTAAACTCATGAAGAAATTCTGCATGCATATGAACCACAGCACACCAGACCTTTCTGTCCATCACCAACTCCCAGAGTCCGCAAAAACCCACGTCCATTGTGTCAGTGATGCCATCCAACCATTTCATCCTCTGTCGTCCCCTTCTCCTCCTGCCTTCAGTATTTCCCAACATCAGGCTCTTTTCAAAAGCGTCAGCTCCCAACATCAGGTGGCCAAAGTAATGGAGTTTCAGCTTCAACATCAGTTCCTTCAATGAACACCCAGGACTAATCTCCTTTAGGATGGACTGATTGGATCTCCTTGCAGTCCAAGGGACTCTCAAGAGTCTTATTCAACACCACAATTCAAAAGCATCAATTATTCTGTACTCATCTTTCATTATAGTCCAAATATCATATCCATACATGACTACTGGACAAACCACAGCCTTGGCTAGATGGACCTTTGTTGGCAAAGAAAAATCTCTGCTTTTTAATATGCTATCTGGGTTGGTTACAAAGAATCAGACAGGACTGAGTGACTGAAGTCAACTGAACTGAATGCCACTTTAATGACCAGTGCAATAATAAGAGAAAATATGAGTCAATTCCCTTCATTCCCTTACTAGTATATATAGAACACTAAAAATCGACCCCAAATTTTTCCTGACAGATGGAAATTTTCCTGACAAATACGTTCTCTCAATATCTTTGCCCTCTGTAGTTATAATTATTATCATCTTAACCAGTGATATTATTCCTCCTTGGAGATTTCTGTAATGCATGAGTATTCTTGCTTCCAAATCTGTGTCACTGTTAACTATACCTGAAATAAAGCATTTCTTGTTGTTCATAAAGACAATGGAACTCATTAAAGAAGTCAAAACTCAAAATTGGTAGAAGCATTAAATCCGAGAATGAAGAAGTGCCGAATTCTCATGCAAATCCATGAAGACATAAGACTTAAAAAAAAATAAAGAATTAAATAAGACCAACAAAATTCATGTATAATGAACAGGAAAGTTCAAAGACTGAAACAACTACAGCAACAGAGCTGTGCATATAGGCACAAGCATGGGTGCAACATCAAAGAAAGGAAGGCATAGTCAGATCCACAGGAAGAAAATCAACTCACATCAGAGTGATAGTTCATAGGCAAACACAACACAGACACACAATCTTTATTATAAACAGAGGAAAACATGAACAAGTCCAGAGACAAGGAAACAAATGAAGCTCAGAGTGGCTGAGCCAGAATATTTTGAAATTTCTCAGCAAATTGCTGAGTCTGACATGCATTGATATCCAGGGGAAGAAAACCTTTATACATGTCCAAATGTGCAGTCAAATCTAATAGCACCTGCACTTTAGGGCCCAAGTGAAAGTCCTAATGAGGCTAGGATACAAACCATGCCAAATTTCCAGAGAATGACAACCAAGGCAACCATTCACAATTAAGTTTTACTACCTGATCCATGCATACCTCTGCACTGTTCACTCCCGGATTGGCTAGAGCTAAACCTACCCTTTGTAGGGAAGCACTGGGCAAGAGATTTTAGGTGCCAGGGGATGCCATCTCAAACTTTTGTCTTTAAGTTCTTTGCACGACCTTATTAAATCTTCTAAACGTGGATAAATATTGTATTGTCTCTAAAATGATCTCAGTCTAAGGTCCCCAAAACCATGCTTCAATATGCCATTTCACTCCCACTGCAGAGTTATTAGAGAATAGTTTGTGTTTTTGCTCTATATTTTTTACCACCCTGAGGGAGCCCCATGGGTTCGTGGAAGTTTACAGATTAAGGAACTGACAAGACATGTTTCCACAGTGCTTCTAGGATGGTTGTGAGAATAGTACCCAGAGAGCGCCAAGCCTTGACTCCTGGAGCTTCAGATTCTCCTTTGTAGAAGGGGCAGAGGGATGTAGATATTCAAATGCAAATGCTGACACTGAGTAGCAGATCTAATTCAGTGCACCTTTCAGGAAATGCCCATAAACCCATAAACTTTTACAATTAACCCTTGGTTGTGGAATGAGAACTCCATGTGTGATAGAAATGTCACCCTCAGTCATGCCCATGTTAGAGCCATTGTATCTGGGGTGAGAGGAGAACACTGTGGGGCAAATGTCAAACCGCCCTACTCCATGTATGGCAGTCTGTCCTTTACACAGTCCAGAGATGGATATGTTTCTGGGAAGCAGTCATCTACTTGGCAAGGAAAACTCTAAGCACTAGCCAGTTCCTGGGTGAGCTCCTTATGCACCTGTGTTTCCTTGGGCCTTAGATCACAGAATAGTGACAAAGCCCTAGAAGAATGGCAATGCCTTTGTTCTTGAAAGGGGTCTGTGCCCAGACATTCAAGAAGAGAACTCCCTAATGAGAGGGTTAATGAGAAAAAATGTTTATATTTCTGGACTGATAAAGGGTCTTGAGCAGAGTTTAAGCCTTCCTGGAAATAGGGATATTAATTGCTGAGCCATTGTGTGACCCAGATCATATAGATGGTTAGGCTGGACCTTGTCTATTTAGCATCCCCATCCCCATCCCCCTCTCTTCTGCCCGTGGAAATTTTATACCTAAACTTATTTCCTGGAAAAAAAGAATGGAGCTCAAATGAGCTCAAAAATATATGATGAAATCTGCTTTTGTTTGTTTATCTGTTTCTTGGACATTTATCTTTGTACCTGGTCACTTTTGCCAAAAACTAACATTCTCACTGCCTTCCTACCTATCTCTCCCCTTAGGCCACAGTCCCTCCATAAACCTTTTCCTCCTATTCTTTAAGATGCTGCCTGTAACCCTAGATCTAGGAAGCTGACTGTCTTAGCAAAAGACCACGCGTTCACATACTCAAGGAGGCTATCTGGTTCATAGTGAATTGAATGTTTCAGGCTTTTTCTTTGTTCTATACTGTTAAACTGTCTGATGTCATCCAACAGAGAGGATACTTGGAGTACCACCATCCAACAAAATTGAGTTCCACCATTTTGATTTCTGTCCCTTGTTCACCAGGCACTTTCTATGAACTTCCACATGGAAGTGAACTTACTCATGCCCTTGTAAAATTGATAGACCCACTGTTAATGGTCCCTTTTCTTATTTCTCCTACCTCCCCTACTCCCACCCCATAGGAAGAACTGTGTCCTCTGACACAATCCCGAAGTATGATTTAGCCCATTCTACAGCTATCCATGGACAGGTAATTCCCACACAGTAAATTAAGAAGCCTACATGGAGATGAAATATTAATCTTGATTTCCTTCCCAAAAAATACACACGCACACAGTTGATGCTGTTTATTTATCTTTTGGTACTTCTCCAGGTTTACTGGAGTCTCCCTCTCTATACATTTGTTACTTTCCTGTGCATGAGAACTACGCTGACCATTGATCTCCTTGTGAAGCAGCTTCTTAGGTTTTCAATTTTAGGTAAAATTAATGTTTCTCAAAATCATAAGTTTCTCTAAATCAGGGGATTCCTTTGAAAACAGAAACAGATGTAGAAACCTATCCTCTCTGAACAACATTAAAGGCTGTTTTCATTTTTCAAGTCAATTCCAAGGAGAGAGAGTCTGTGATGTCTTAAATTTCCTCTAAGCACATACTTAAAGACAATGTTCATTGTAGCACAATTTATAATAGATGAGACATGGAAGCAACCTAGATGTCCATCAGCAGAAAAATGGATACAGATGTTGTGGTACATACACAGTGTGTTATCTTACTCAGCTATAAAAAGAAATGCATTTGAGTCAGTTCTAATGAGATGGATGGACATAAAGCCTATTATACAGAGTGAAGTAAGTCAGAAAGAGAAAGAAATACTGTATACTAATGTATATGTATGGAATTTAGAAAAATGGTACTGATGATACTGCTTGCAGGGCAGTAAATAAGATATAGACATGAGGAACAGACTTTTGGACTCCATGGGAGAAGGCAAGGGTGGGATGATTTGAGAAAAATAGCACTGAAGCATACACATTACCATACGTAAAACAAATAACCAGTGTGAATTCAATGCATGAGGCAAGGCACCCAAATTCAGTGCTCTGAGACCACCTAGGTGGGGAAGAAGGTGGGAGCAGGGTTCAGAATTAAGAGGGACACTTGTATAGCTATGGTTGATTCATGTTCACCAATATATGGCAAAAAAACTTCCAGTATTGTAAAGTACCTATCTTCCTACTAAAATAAATTGTCATAAAAATACTATCTTACCATATGTAAAATAAATTACCAGTGTGAGTTCCATGCATGAAGTGAGGCACCAAAAGTTAGTATCTGTAACAACCTAGGTCTAGAGGGAGGTGGGAGTGGGATTTAGAATGGTGAGGTGTGGGGGACATATATATACCTATGGCTGATTCATGCTGGCAGATGTATGCTAAAAACATAACCCATGGTGGATTCAAGTTAATGTATGGCAAAACTGATACAATATTGTGAAATAAAATAAATAAATAGAAAAAAATCACGATATCATAAAGTAATTATCCTCCAATTAAATTAATTATTTAATAAAAGACTATTTTTGTAATATCTCACAATGGCCAATATTCTCAAAATGATTGTGGTATGTGAAAGAGATTCAAAATAAAAAAGCTAAGTGTGATAATCATAAAATAAGCAAATGATGGACAGTGGGTTGCAGTTTTACAGAAAGGAGACTCACAGGCTTTTGTCATGAGCAATAGATGCTATTTGGCATGACATAACTAAATATAAATATTAATAAACAAAACTAAATATAAGCAACAGAGTTGGTGAGTCTTAACAGTGTAGCTCTTAAGCATGTCTTAATAGCTGCAGAGGACACCTGGATGCTCTTTTGTCATGCGAAATGGCATGCTATTTCGCATGACAGAACTACATATAGATACAACTTAACATAACTAAATATAAGCAACAGAGTTAGAGAATCTTAAGAGTGCACTAACAACAACAACAACAACAACAACAACAACAAAAACGTACAACATTCTCTGCATGCCTTAATTAGAAACCATCATCTTTTCCACATCATATTTCATCAAAATCCCTTGCATGTCTTTCAGGAAAAACAAATCTTAGCTGTTTACATTCTCTTCTTGTCTCAGAACAGGAAGTATCTCATATAATTCATCTGATTCACTTGCTTAAGCCATACATGAAATTACATCTGTAAAGAAGCAATCTTTTCCTAAATAAAGCAGTTCTCTTCCATGTGAGTTTTTTCCCCCTCCTGATTTCATTTAATAAAAACAAGCCTGATCTTTGTGCATGTGTTAATATAAATTTATTTTTTTTAATTGGAGGCTAATCACTTTACAATACTATTTTTTTTTCACCCTCAAGATTTTACATAATAAAAATGAAGGACAACAGCTCAAGCAAGTCAACATCTGCCCAATAGGGTCTACTCTGTTTTAACAAGAAAGCAGGCATAATGGTCGAAGACCATAAGCCCCCAAACCCTCAAAACAGGAAGTTTTTCCCTGAAATGTGAATGATGGCACTCAGACCACTCTGCAGAAGCATCCTGAGTAAGACCGATACCCCAAACACACAGACTTTCTGCCCCTGGAGGAGCTCTCCAGGAGAGGAGGGGGACATGGGGGAGGGGGAGAAGGAAGGGGATAAAGGAAAGGAATGGGCAAATGGGAGAGGGAGTAGAAGGAGGGGGAGAATAGGGGAAACAGATGGGAGAAGGGGGGTAGATAGAGGAGGAGAAGGAGGGAGGGAAAGAACAGAGGGGAGGGGGAGAATGTAGAGGAATTTAAGAAGAGACTGAAGATGCGATTGTTGGTCTTGGAATGACAGTTCAGAGATGTGCAGCTGAGATAGTTTTAAATCTGAGTGACTTTGGAAACAGGCTGCTTCATCTACCTTGCTATTTCCTCCTTCAAACCTCTTTCTCACTGCAGTTTTCCACACTTACTATTTCATAGTGATGCCCTCATGTCACTTTGTATTCCACAGAGTCTTAATTTCATCATAAGTTAAATAAATGACCAATGATTCTGGAAAAAACTATGTCAGTTCCCAGGCCCTGGTCTCCTCACCTGTCCTCCACCCACTTACCTCTCAAACCTTCCTCCTCACATAGTACTATAAAGGATTTGTCCACAGATCCTTAATGATGATCTGCCAGGAAAAGGAGCAAAGTCAATACAGGTCTGACCAGACTCCAAACCTTTCATGGGCCACCAAGAACTCAAACATCAATCATCAATATTGCAGAGGCCCAGTGGAACCACACCTCAGCAATCCTGTTAAATCCTGCAAGTTGTGGTCAGAGAAGTAATTGAAGATGTTAATGGTCCTGTTGTGGTACCTGTGGCTGTATGCCTCATGTGCAAATATCTGGTACCACTGAACTGAAGTGAAATAAGATGCTCTGTAAATCTGCAGGAAAAGGAGTATGGAAGAGGAGCCTAAACACATTTCAAGTTAAACTTACCCCTTTCTGCCTCTATTCCACAAGTGAGATACTTCTTAACAATCACTTCCTTCTGGAAATACCTGCTATTCCAAAAGAAAGTGATCTTCCATCAATCAATGGGATATCAGAGTTCTTCTACCTGCCAGGACAGAGTGGAGCAGGGGGAAATGAAACCTCTTTACAGGAGAGCTGTCTTTTCCTGTTTTCAAGTGTAAATCATTCCCCTTCCCCTTCCCAGTCATCTGCTTTCACAATATCATTGTCCCCAGCCTTACCTTCAAATTAGTCATGTAGACAAGCATGTCTGCATCTTGGTGACTCATTATGGCTGACATTTGGTGGTGGTTCACAGACTGCTATAAGTCAACGAGGCTCTAGATGCTTGAGGTGAAGAGGCTGCAAGAACAAAGCTGTCCTAAAGAGTATCCTGTCATTGCCTGACTTCAAATTGTTATTAGTAACTAGACACATTGCATCAATGCAGACTGTATGATAAGCTCCAGGCCTGTGCATATTAATGCACTAACACAAGGGTTTTCTCTTTCTAACAGGTAGGCCCTAAGCTCTATCTCAGCCTCCTAAAAAGCAGCTTATTTCTGGAAAACAAACACTCTTAGCTACAACTAGCATGAGCACTTAGAAATCCCAAACTCAGCCCCAAATTCATTCAGTGTTTTGGAGAAGACTTCTTTAGCTGACAACTATTTTCTCTGAAGAGTTCCTGGTGCTAATGAAAATTCTGATTTGGATCCCTGCAAGTAAAGCCCAAGCATTAATTTGTGTTAAAGAGAAAAACAAGGACATCACCCATAATATCAGGAAGAGATTTGCAGGACTTTAGCCAATACCCATAATCCAACAAATGGTCTCTGTACCAGAACTTCCAGATCTGTTAAACGGCTTTTGTAATAGCCTGGATGGATCTGAATCCTGTGAATAAGAAAGTCGAAAGGGCCTACCCTCCACTGAAACAAAGATATGTCAGAGGAGGACCCTCCATCTACAACACAGAAGTGGCATCATTTGGGGAATCCATGGCTTCTGGGCCAAAATCATTTCCCTTCTATGGTGCTTGTGAAATTGGCTTTATCTCAGTTCATTTCTGATGATGCCACTTCTGTGTTATAGATGGAAGGTCCCCCTCTGACAGATCTGTGTTTCAGTGGAGGATAGAATTCAGATCCACCTCCAGTCACTCAGGAAACTGGGCCTTTGATGTTCCTGGCCCTGTTCCTCCAGCTTCTCTTCTTGCTCCTCTTAGGACATCTGCTCCTGCTCCTCGAACAACACCACTTCCCCTTCATCTATGATGTCTTCCACCAGCAGCTGGAAATCCTGCCCAATCCCCCCACAACTTTGCAATCCTCCAGCACCCACCTTCCTCCAGTGCCTCCATCCTGAAGAGGCAGGCCTTCTCACCTGGCATTCCACTTGTGGCCTGCATTGTTCCCACTGCCCCCACCATGCTGTTAGGCCTCAGGGCTCCTTCCCCTTGAAAATATGGTCTCACAACTAAGAACATCCAGGGTCCCAGGTCGTTCCCACCTTCCTCTGGCCTCATCTCATTTTCCACATTGCCCTGGCCATGGACACCAGCTGCAAAGGGGCTGGACACAAAAGTACAGCAGGTGGCTCACAGGTTGCAGTCAGTGTGAACCAACTACTGGCTACTTGTCTATATGCAGGCACAGAGCCTTGTGATACCACGCATACCTAATAGCTTGGCAGAAAGGGGCTGCCTTCTACACCCTGACCTCTAGACCCCATCACTGAACCAATCAAATGGGCCCCAAAACCACTTCACCATGGGACACACAAGGGACAAACACCTTGGCATTCTGGCAGCAGTAACACAGATGTTAATTTTAACTCGACACAAAGCATGTAACCACGGAAGCTGTTTGCATGACCAACAGTTCACAAGTGCCTGACCCATGCTTGAGAAAGCCAGGCTAGTTGTGAGGTGAAGACAAGGAACCTGAACTTGATGCTGTAACCCTCCTCAAACTTGAAATTGCCTCTGGGGCAGCAGGAAACCTGAAGAAGAAAATGGCAACCTCATTCTAGTATCATTCCCTAGAAAATCCTGTGGACAGAGGAACCTGGTGGGCTGCCATTTATGGGGTCACACAGAGTCTGATATGAATGAAGCAACTTAGCAGCAGGAGCAGCAGCAGAAGCAGGCAATTATCTTTTCTCAGGAGTCCACACAGGAGAGACAGGGTTCCTGGGAAAACCAGGGATAAAGATGCTCAGATCCAACCGGCAAGCCATGCAGAGGGTTTGGGGTCACACACTGAGCTCACTGTGGCTCAAATGCTGCAGAGTCCGTCCCTAAAGTGTCTAAGGCTACAGCAGTGTCGGGAATCCAGCCATCCTTGAGGAAGGAGCACACCAATGCCCTCTACTCTCTGTCTGCCCCCCACACTGCACCTGCAAACCAAATCATCCTGGGGCCCATGGCCCAAGGTCTGTCAGCCCCAGGCCTTTCCCCTTTATAAAGCCATGTATACCATGTACTTAAAGTGGGCAAATCACATAGTATTTTGCTGTTCATATATTCATTAATAAGTTAGTTTTTACACAATCTGTAAATGTCACCTTTTTGTTGTAAAGAATCTTACTGTTTCATTTTCTTAAATACATGCTAATTTTTTAAATTGTATATATATATATATGTATATATATTGCATGGAATAATATGTGGTATTATTATGAATTTCCTTATTTTATAAGCATTTATTTTCTTAATGTAGGTATCAGGAATTATCTGTCATTTTTCAATTGAATTGTACTTACTGGTTTGAAGAGCAAGCTATTTTTTTCCTGTTTCATAGTTTTTATTTTCCAAATTTTGTGCTTACATTTTTGTTGATGGTACATGTTTAAGTCCTCTTACAGTTTCAATATTTAGCAAAACAAAATTAATTTTTAAAAACAATGCAAAGGCTAGGAATTATCTTAAAACTTAGTTTATTCATAACATATATTCCTAAGTTGCATAGGGCCTTATTTTTTTTAACGTTAACATTTTTATTATGAATAGTTTGAATAGATTAGCCCTGCATTATTTTTGCAATGAGTTATTAAAGCCTTTGTAGTATAACAATTATTGTTGAATAAAATGGCAGAGTGGTTGGCTGTTTCATGATACTAGAGGACTTAGGCTTTTCCATCCAAGGCATGAGTGCATGGCTTAATGGATGTCCTGCCTTTGATGAAGTGGATAATATCCATGAGAAGTGGGGGCTCACAATGGTAGCCAGTGCCTTCAGACTAGTGAGGCCTATCTGTCTCCAGCTTCCATTCCTAGACATTGGTCTGCACATGACAGCACTGCCTGGACTCACCGGTTCCTGTGAAATTAAAGTAGAATTTAGATTCAACTCACCATCTCTGATTCTTCATTCTACATGTTCAAGCTGGTATTCAGAGAAATAGCAAGACTTTAAATAGGTATATAGGCAAATAAACTTTATGACCAAACACATTAATATTACGGGTGACACTACAAGTAAGAATCACTGAGTAATGGGGCATAAAGATTTCGTTGTAAGTGGAATTTTTTTTTTAATATTTTTTTTAATGTGATGGGATTTTAGAAGCAATAAATTTATAATTAAAAGTACAAGAGTTAAATGAGATGTCAATTTGCTGGGAGACCACCAAATCAGTTGCTAAGATTGGATAGAGAAGAGTAAAAATGTGAGATAAGCCAGAGGTTAGACACATAGTCTGTGAACAATTTTTATAGTTAGAGATCATGTGCTCCTTAATAGAAAATTTGGACATAAGTTGAAGAAAGTAGGGAAAACCACTAGACCATTCAGGTATGACATTAATCAAACCCCTTATGATTATACAATGCAAGTGAGAAATAGATTTAAGGGACTAGATCTGATACAGTACCTGGTGAACTGTGGATGGAGGTTCGTGGCATTGTATAGAAGACAGGTATCAAGACCATCCCCATAGAAAAGAAATGCAAAAAAAGGAAAATGGTTGTCTGGGGAGGCTTTACAAATAGCTGTGAAAGGAAGAGAAGCGAAAAGCAAAGGAGAAGAGGAACAAAATAATCATCTGAATGCAGTGTTCCAAAGAATACCAACGAGAGATAAGAAAGCCTTCCTCAGGGATCAGTGCAAAGATGTAGAGGAAAACAACAGAATGGGGAAGATGAGCGATCTCTTCAAGAAAAGTAGAGATAAAAAGGGAATATTTCATGCAAAATGGGCTTGATAAAGGACGGAAATGGTATGGACCTTACAGAAACAGAAGATATTAATAAGAGGTGGCAAGAATACACAGAACTGTACAAAAAAAGATCTTCATGATCAAGATAATCATGATGGTGTGATCACTCAACTAGAGCCAGACATCATGGAATATGAAGTCACGTGGGCCTTAGAAAGCATCATTATGAACAAAGCTAGTGGAGGTGATGGAATTCCAGTTGAGCTATTTCAAATCCTGACAGATGATGCTGTGAAAGTGCTGCCTTCAATATGCCAACAAATTTGGAAAACTCAGCAGTGGCCACAGAACTGGAAAAGGTCACTTTTCATTCCAACTCCAAATGAAGGCAATGCCAAAGAATGCTCAAACTACTGCACAATTGCACTCATCTCAAACGCTAATAAAGTAGTTCTCAAAATTCTTCAAGCCACTCTTCAGCAATATGTGAACTGTGAACTTCCAGATATTTAAGCTGGTTTTAGAAAAGGCAGAGGAACAAGAAATCAAATTGCCAGCATCCACTGGATCATTAAAAAAGCAAGTGTGTTCCAAAAAATCATCTAGTTCTGCTTTATTGCCTATGCCAACGCCTTTGACTTTGGAACACAATAAACTGTGGAAAATTCTGAAAGTAGTGGGAATATCAGACGACCTGGCCTGCCTCTTGAGAAACCAATATGCAGGTCAGGAAGCAACAGTTAGAACTGGACATGGAACAACAGACTAGTTCCAAATAGGAAAAGGAGTACATCAAGGCTGTATATTGTCACCCTGCTTATTTAACTTATACACTAAGTACATCATGAAAAAAGCTGGGCTGGAAGAAGCACAAGCTGGAATCAAGATTGCCAGGAGAAATATCAATAACCTCAGATATGCAGATGACACCAGGCTTATGGCAGAAAATGAAGAGTAACTAAAAAGCCTCTTGATGAGAGTGAAAGAGGAGAGTGAAAAAGTTGTCTTAAAGTTCAACATTGAGAAAATGAAGATCATGGCATCCAGTCCCACCACTTCATAGGAAATAGATGGGGAAACAGTGGAAACAGTGTCAGACTTTATTTTTGGGGGCTCCAAAATCACTGCAGATGGTGACTGAAGCCATGAAATTAAAGAATGCTTGCTCGTTGGAAAAAAGTTTTGACCAACCTAGATAGCATATTCAAAAGCAGAGACATTACTTTGCCAACAAATATCCATGTGATCAAGGCTATGGTTTTTCCCGTGATCATGTATGGATGTGAGAGTTGGATGTGAAGAAAGCAGAGTGCAGAAAATTTGATGTTTTTGAACTGTGGTGTGGGAGAAGACTCTTGCGAGTTCCCTGCACTGCAAGCAGATCCAAGCATCAATTAAAAGGAGATCAGCCCTGGGTGTTCTTTGGAAGGATTGATGCTAAAGCTGAGACACCAGTACTTTGGCCATCTCATGCAAAGAGTTGACTCATTGGAACAGACTCTGATGCTGGTAGGGATTGGGGGCATGAGGGAGAGGGGACGATAAAGGATGAGATAGCTGGATGGCATCAATGACTCAATGAATGTAAGTCTGAGTGAACCCTGGAGTTGGTGATGGACAAGGAGGCTTGGCGTTGTGCAATTCTTGGGGTCATAGAGTCGGACACGACTGAGTGACTGAACTGAACTGATAGTTAAAGATATTTTGTTTAACTATAGGTTGGGACACAGGTCAACACCTCACTTTCTTATTTTTATCATTTACGGATGCTTTAGTTTACATGATTACACATGGGAAATTTGTAGTTTCTGTCGAATTTTAAAGGAAGAAACCCTGCTCACCACATTTGTGTCAGCATCTTTGTCTTGTGTAATGAAGCACACAATAGAACTACCTATATCAGGGTAAAGGTGGGCACAGCTTGATGCTCCTATCACCTGCATCTGTAATATTTCTGGATTTTCATCTGTCTCTCCTAGAACAGTTGGAAAAAAAATCTCAATGGAATAGTTTATCTTGAAGCATCAGCTTTTGAGAGAAGACCACAATCTCTATCATTACTTAAGTTCTAAGTTTTTAAGCTAAGATATTTTATCACTGTCATAATCGGCAACTTATTCTACAAATGTATATGTTCCAACCTTTTCACTCATTTTTCAAATGCCACCATTGTTAGTTAACAAGCACCATTTTATTTGTAAGTTCAGAAATTTCAACTTAAGTCCAGTTTCTCTGTCTTAAAAAGAACAAATTAAAGGGCACAAAAACATCTTCCTATGTTCTATAGATACAAAACTGTTTGATTACCTATTTTCTCTATCTTGTTTATAAAATTTAGCTGTACACAGAAATATCTCCCATGTACTATCATTCATCTTTAAAATTTTATGGATTCATCATAAAGCCATCATTGTATGAAATATTAATTTCATATAAAATGATAAAAGTCTTAAAAGGAGGAGTAATGGAGACAATAGTGAAGGAAGAACTGTAATCACTATTGTCTCCATTACTCCTCCTTAAGGAGTGGTATCTGTGCTACCATGTTTACTGCAGCATTACTCACAATAACCAGGATAATGAAACAACTCTAATGTCTATATACAAATAAGTAAAAAGCTGAGGCATACTTATGCAATGGCAAGTATTCAGTCTTAAAAAAAGAAAAAAAATTCTTAGTTATACTGCATGAAGCTGGAGGACATTATGCTAACTGAAATAATCCAGTTATTGTAAGATTAAATACTCTGATTCCACTTATATAAGTTATCTCATAGAAGTGACTGAACAACGACAGGGTATCTCAAGTATTCAAATTGGTAGAAGTGGAAAGTAAAATGATGGTTTTCAGGGCCTGGGTACACAAGAGAGATGGAGTGTTGTTTGAAAGTCATGAAGTTTCTGTTAAGCAAGGTGATTAAGTGCTAGAGACCTGCAAAATCCCTTTAGGTACAAAAGTACCCCTAAATTTACAAATATTGTATTATGCATTTAAATTTTTTAATTATGAAAGTAGTTCTCACATCAAATGTTGTTATCACATACACACAAAGTAGGGTATAAAGCACCTTTTGGAAATGATGGGTATGTTTATTAGCTTAATTAAATGATTTCACATTTGTATTGCTGTTGTTTAGTCACTTAGTCATGTATGAGTCTGTGTGACCTCACAGACTGTAGACTACTGCCCCGCTTGTCTGTCCCTGAGCTTCTTCAGGCAACAATACTGGACTGGGTTGCATTTCCTCACCCAGGAGATCTTTCTGACCCAGGGATCAAACTATGCTTTGTAGCTGTATTCCGTACCAGTGTACAACTGGGCAGCTGCCTCATAGTTGTATGTATAATTTCAAATTCTTGAAATTGTATGGATTAAATATGCACCATTTTTATATGTTTATTATATCTTAATAAAGCTATTAATTCTAAAAAGAAATGCTTTTTCCTTAAATTTTTATCATCAAAAATATGGACCAGGAGTGGGATTATTGGCTTATATTATAGTTCCATTTTTAGTGTTCTGAGGAACCTCCATTCTAACCTCCACAGTGACTGTGGAAATTTACAATATCAGCACAGTGTAGAGGGTTTTCTTTTCTTCAGAGCATCTTCAGCACTTATCTGTTCTTTTCTTGATGACAGTCATTCTAACATGTACTACTTAATTTTGGTTTTGCTTTGCATGTCTCTAATGATTTTTCATGAACAAGCAAAAGCAAGGAGATGCAACTATGTAGAGACAGAGAACATGGAGTGGCTACCAGAGGAAGAGAGATGGAGGGAGAAGGAAAGGGATAAATGGACATTTTAAGTATACAGTGTTGGATGAAAACTAAATTTATGTTGTTGAACAGTGGTAGTATATACAAGATAGAAATATAATGTTGTACAGTGGTCCAATATTCTTCCCTGGAGAATTCCATGCACAGAAGAACCTGGTGGGTTACAGCCCATGGGGTCACAAAGAGTCAGATGCAGCTTAATGACTAAACCACCACCACCATTGTCTTATTTAAAATCAGTGCCCTAACAAACAAAGTAGCTACTAACCTGGCTTAAGAATTCGTGGCCCAGACAGCCAGCATTCTGAGCTGTTCAGGTTCTTCAGATGACCTAGCGGTGCTAAAATCTGAATAGGAGTCTGGACCTCTTGAAGGAGCAGCAATGCTAGATCGTTTCTTGCTGCCCTACTCACCAACCGAAATCTTTCATGCAGAAGAATGGTAGAGATCTTAACAACTCGCAGAGGTGCCCCAGGGTGCCTCAGGCCCAATATTACAGCTGTGTCTTCAGGATTCCTATGTGAGTATTTAGAGAATAATTAGAATAGACTCCCTTGGAAACTTGAGTCATTTAAATCTACCACATCAACTTTTACCATGTATTCATAGCCCTGATATGCCAACTTCATACTTCACATCAAGAAAAATAAAGCTGGGTTCACAGAGAATAGGATTAATTACAGAAACATTAAGTGACAGAGATATCAATCAGCTGAACAGAGTGGCATGCTTGCTTAGCTCGAAGCAAAGATTATATAAAGGATAAGAGAGAATGATTCAGTCATAATATGAAGTGAATGTGTTCAAAAAATGCTTCAACAAAGTAATTTGGAGATACTAGGTAATAGTACACTGGAAGATTCATGAGGTCAACTTACATATTCCTGACACAGTGGGCTGCAGTGAGTACCCAAGAGCTGCTAACAATGGAACCACTGCAAATTTGACTGCCACAACTGATGATCATGGCCTGCCAAGGCATGGCATATCTCAGAGAAATTCGATCTGCCAAAGCTGAGGAAAAAAAAAAAAAATAAGTAAAAATAAATTCAGCAGAATTCTCATTTATATCCCATTTATACATTTTTCACCTCTCACAGCTCTGCTAAGCATGTCTATTATTAAAATTGACTTGCAAACACAAACTTAGCATTTTTGTGTACACGTTATCTCCCTGGAAATTGTTATTCCCTTATTTTTGCCTTTTCAAATGTGCAATTTTTAATGGTCCAGGTTCAGGTTCCTCCAGCTCTCCCAACTGAGTTACAGCAATATAAGAAAACAGACTAGACAGCAATAAAAGACAATAATTTGATTTGAAAATGTTACAGAAATAAAAATTGTAGTTTAAGTGAACTGGAGGGGTGAGCTGACTAAATTTACAACTTAATGACATGGCAAATAGACATGCTAATTTGGAAATTTCAGAAAAAATGCTTATATTTTTAAAAATAGGAACTTAAAAAGTGAAAGTTGAAGCAAGGTATGCATGTGTGTATGTGAACGTGTGTGTGTGAAATGGTAGAGATAAGTTATTAAAAAAAAAAGCAAGGGCATAAGTGAAGATAAAAATCTGATCCTTCGCTGATGTACATTCTGAGATATCTATGTGAATGAACTGGAAGAATTTGACCATAAAATGAAATGATCTCTACATATTTTAACAGCATAATTCAGTATCAATATGGCAGTGTGAGCCAGGGCAAATGGCTTTAGGTAAAATGTAAAATGTAGGAATATTATTCAATCAAAATAGATCTAATTTACTTTGATGAGTGTAATTTGTTTCATAAGAGTCAATGAAAATAGAAATGATAATAATTAAAATATATCATTGTTGGGTACATAGGAAAAGAAAAAAAAAGTCAAAATTTCTCAGTCATTTCTGACTCTTTATGACCTCATGGACTGTAGCCTACCAGGCTTCTCTGTCCGTGGGATTTTCCAAGCAAGGGTACTGGAGTGGGTTGCCATTTTCTTCTCCAGGAGATCTTCCTGACCCAGGAATAGAACCTAGGTCTCCCACATTGCCACCTGAGGCACCAGGGAAGCGGGGTGCATCATACTCTCCAAAAATAATTACATATTCTCAACAAAACCAACATATTTAATATAAAATTACTTTTATAAAGCAATAATTAATAGTAAAGAACTTTGTATTCATTTCAGTTCAGTTCAGTCGCTCAGTTGTGTCTGACTCTTTGCGACCCCATGAATTGCAGCACGCCATGCCTCCCTGTCCATCACCAACACCCGGAGTTCACTCAGACTCACGTCCCCGTGTCAGTAATGCCATCCAGCCATCTCACCCTCTGTTTTCCCGTTTTTCTCCTTCTGTGCTATCACTATTCCCACTTTGATCTTTAACAAATGATGAATCAAGTGAACTACAGAATAATATATTAAGATGAATATAATAATCATGTCATGTATATCATATGGATACATAAGAAAGTTAAATAATGCGTCAAGGATGAAATCTATTTGCAAGCCATAGGAAAATAATTCCTGTCACTTCATTGACATAAAAATTCATGCATTACCAGGAAAAAAGCATTCTCTACATCCCCTTTTCTACTTTCATTATCCCTCTCTCTTCCTTTCCTTCTAATAAATCACTCACTACAATTTTCTTGAGCCTTACTCTGAGGCTGTGGCAGAGAGATGAAATGTGGCCGGACAGAAGCAGGCGTGGAAGTAAAAGCTGAGGCATTCATAGAGGTAGAGACTGAAAGGGAGATGGAAGCAGAGGTGGTCATGGGCCCTTGCTTGGACCAGGGTGCTTGGCTAGGTCGTGTAACTCCCTGGAGCCAGAAAAGGAAAGGGCTCACTTGGCTGAAGACGTAGGGCTTTGTGCAGTGTTCATCAAAGTGAGTCAAAATTCCCACCTGCACCCATGTGTCTTTTTGTTGCAGATGACACACAAGAGGTGCCCCCAGGTCACCCTGAAACAAACAAGAAAAAGGAATATTTTAAAGGAGGTTAGGAAATAACTTCTTATATTGAAGGATATACCTCTCTTTCTCCCTGCCTTTTGTGCCTTCAACTCATCCATCACCTTACAGCCAGCCTCCCCCATAGCTTTCTTGGCTGCCACACAGAAAGTAAATTCATTCAGTTTGGGCCAAAACTGGGCACATGTGATGGCTTGCAGGATGCTCAGGTGCCTTTTTTGCAAAATTCCAGGACTTCCTAGTGGAAAACAGAGAATAGAGAGTTTAAGCATTAGCCTAGACTAGAAAGAGAAATGTGACTAAAGAAAAAGATAACAAAAAGTCTACTATTACACACTACAAAATATTGCTGTTTCCAAATGTGTTATTGTCCCTCTGTCTTAGTTTGCTGCATTACTCACCTCTCATGAGGGACCAACTGGGTAGCCAGCAGTCATACAGTTGTATATTTTTCTCTTGCTCTAGGTTCTCCTCCAGGCAGATAGGAAGAACCAGGGGTTGAAAATGTAATGGTTGCTTCAAGAAGATTAGACCAGGTCCCAGAGGTCCTCTAGGGCCCAGGTAGGGCATGGCACGATGAATGCCTACAGTTTGAGCTTGAGCAGGGTCTTGAAGATCTATAAGCCCCACCTGGACATGGGCCAGTGCTTCTGAGTTTTTTCTGGGAGGAGAATTTAGCAGGTGTTTTATTGTTACATATTTCAGTGTGAAAAAAATAAATGTTTAGAGAGCATATGAATCAAATGAAATCTAGGTGAACACTAAATTACTAATTTTATTTTCTCTACTTTTTGCCAGCATATAATATCTTATTAGGCACAATATGTTTGGACACTTTCAATATTTTACATTCTACTATTTATATTGTTTAACATTGAGTGATATAGACTTGGAAAATATGAGCTGAGCCACAAGGGAAGCCCAAGGATACTGGTGTGGATAGCCTATCCCTGTCTAGCAGATATTCTTGACCTAAGAATTGAACCAGGACCTCCTGCATTGCAGTCAGATTCTTTACCAACTGAGCTATTAGGGAAACCCTGCAGTTAGGAGGTAAAATATCCCATATAATATATACCAGATCCACTCTCCTCTCTAACTAAGAAATAATAGCTTATATGAAGGAATATACCATTAATGAACTCAAAATTTTCATATTTTGTAATTATAATTTAACCTTTTGAAATGACTGACATGAAATTTAATACTCACATGAAATTTGCACATCTAGCTGTAGTGAGAATCCATTGTTCATTTAGTATAGAACCAGCACAAAAATGGGAGAAAGAGAGTTGCACAGAAACCATCCAAGGGAATTCACCCACTTCAGCCTCCCAGCAGTTGGGACAGTGTGGAACAAGGCCAGGGCGCAATCCACACTCTGTAGAAGGAATCCATATGAGGGACAAGGTGAAGTTAATGGTACCACCCTTCTTTCCCTGAACATATTGACTTCCTCCATTTAGAGTTTAGGAAAATGCCTGTAACTCTTAAATTTTTCAGGAATGCTTGGAAATGGATGTACATTTTAACCCTATACATTTAAGTGTTATAACAGTTTCTCTACAAACTCTATGAAAAACCCAAAATATTTCTATTCATTTCCCAAGTGGAATTGTGAAGTATTTCAAATCACTAAAACTTTTATACTTCTGTTCTTTGTGTAAAATTTAAATGTTAAACTATTACTGGAAAAATAAGATATTTTCTTGTTTATGTGGACATATTTTAAGATTATATTATTTATTACCTTTTTTTCATACAGATTATAATTTTAATTTGGTCCTACCAAAATTTGATATGATCTCTGGTCTATCCAGAGACTGGTTTTGTTCCAAAAAAGACAGTCCCAAATAGAGTAACTCCAATAAACTGAACTTGCCTGTGATTTCATGAGAAATAACAGCTGTCTTGAAGAGCGAGAGAGCCTGGAGACTCTCTTTCCAGACCACACCCAGGCGACACTCAGCAAGGGAAATATTGAGTTCAGAATACTTAGGAAGATCTTGTTCAGGCTGATTAGACTTGGTTCCCAATTGAAATCCAGGCATCAGAGATGGTTGCTTTGTTAAAAGAGTGGCTGGAGCAGCATGAAAGGATGAAAAAGTATGGGAAAGAATGGTGTCTTCAATAACTTTTGAGGAAGATGGTTTCTGGAGAGAACTATCAGAAGCAGCTAAGGGAGGAACAGGAGAGAAACCCACAATAGGAAGAACTGAGCAAGAAGGAAAAGTACATGGTGAAGAAAATGTGCAAGAAGAAAAGACTGAACAAGTAAGGGACAAAGAACATGAAAATGGGAAAAAACAAGGAACAGGAAAGGAAAAAGACGGAAAAAGTGGGTTGAGAGAACTATATGGGACATTAGGGCTTCCTTTTGAATTGGTAATTTGTAATTTGTTGCCAAAGTTCAGGTAACCAAATCCTCCAGGAAGCTGTGTGCTTGCAATTGTAAGAAAGAGAATATTTGTGATCTCACTGGGTTGGACAGAATTTATTTGACCTTGGCTTTCTACTGCAGCTATTTCAGTTGACAAAGCTGCAAAATGCTCATCTAGGGAAGTAACAGTTTCTATTGGTAAAAATGTTACATGGATAGACCACGAATCAAAATAACTAATTGTTCCATCTGGTTCAATTTCAGAAGCAAATGATGTGGCTATATTAGTTTTATAAATGATGCCAAGTCTTATTTCTGTTTCAGGCTGGATCCACATTCTGACTCTTTCAGGGTTAGGAATAGTCAGGGATGCAACATTGCCAGTTTTAGGATGAGCCCCAGGATTGACTGCCTGGGTTTCTGGTTGGATCCAAGCATTAACTCTACTAACATCAGACTGCATCCAGAAACTCAATATTTGAGACTCAGAAGGAATCCTCAGTCTGACTTTTTTCATTGGAACATGAAACCAATATTTGATTCTATTGGATTCCACTGTAATCCAAGGTCTGATTGACTGTGTTTGAACAAAGGTCCAGGGTTGATTTACAGAAGCTCCTGGCTGAGACCAGGGGTCAATTATACCAAATCCAATCTGGCTCCACGGATGGATTGACTGAAAGTCAGACTGAATCCAGGGTCTACTTGCATCAGTTTCAGTCTTTAGCCAAGGTGTAACTATACCAACTTCAGAAAAGTTGAGAGGTTTAACTACTTGAGTTCCAATCTGGGTCCACATTGGAATTGTTTCTGTTTCAACTTGGGTCCAGAATCTGATTGTGTCTACTTCAGGCTGATTCCAAGTACTAATTAGATCAATTTGGGGCTGGAACAAATTCCTTATTGCTGTATCAGTCTCAGGATTGGTTGAAGGGGAGATCTCTAATGTTTCATATTGGGTCCATGGTGTGATTGTAGAAGATTCAATATGGAGCCAGGGTTGACAGGTACCAGTTTCAGACTGGAACCAGGATCCAACAGAACTAGTTTCATATTGATTCCAAGGACTGATTATATCAAATTCATTTCGGACCCAGGAACATGTCATCTGAGATTCAAAGTGAAATGAGTTCTTAACTGAATTTTGACTCAGTGATGAAAATGTGACTGACTGAGATTCAGATGAGGCCCATGATTTTCTTATAGTAATTTCATAATAGAGTCTGACTGTGTGGGTTTCAGCTTGGATCCAAGGCTGGGTCCAAAATCTGACTGAATCACTTTTAGGCTGAATCCAGGGGTGAAATATTTGCAACTGTGTTTGGATCCAAGTAGTAACAATTTGAGATTGAGTTTGGGTCCCTTCTCTTAGTGCATTAATTTTAGTTTGGAACCAAGGTTTGATAGCATCAGTCTGGGTCAATAGTGTGATTGCATTCGTTTTAGTTTGTGTCCAGGGTCTGACTAGTTCAGATTCAGCTTGGGGCCAAGCTCTGACTATATTAGTTCTCAGTTGAGTCCAAGAGTTAACTGTACCGGCTCCAGTTTGGATCCATTCTCTTACATCCTCAGTTTCAGAAAGGGGCCAGAACCTCCCTGTGCCTCCTTCAGACTTGTTCCAAGGGTGGAATATACCAGTTTCAATCTGAAGCCATGACATGACTGTAGCAGTTTCATGTTGGGCGAGGGGCTTCACTCTACCCACTCCAAAATGGATTGAGGTACTCATTCTTTGAGACTCTGATTGGTCCCAGGAATTTATTCTTTCAGAGGAGACAAACCAAATTTTGCTAGTATCAGCTTCAGTTTGGGGCCAGAATCTAGCTGCTTGGGGCAAAGGTACTACCTGTGATATGAGTGTTCCAAATTCAAGAAACGCCATTGTATTGACATTATCAATTTCAGGATGGGTCCACAGAGGAGATTCTTGATTTTCAATTTGGTTCAAGGATCCAAAAGTATCAGTTTGAGGATTTAGTGAAAACATGAATGTACTAGTTTGAGGCAGATTCCACCTTTTCTTAGACTCAGTTTTAACCATTGGCCAAAATTCAATTGTATCAATAATATTCTGTGTGAAAGAACTTAATGATAGAGATTCAGCAGATGTACAAAGTGTGATTATGGCTCCTACAGATTCTGTCAAAGTATTTATTGGAAACTGACACTGGGTCAATGATGTGACTATATAAATGGCCTTAGTCTCTGTCCAATATTTTGGTGTTGAATATTCAGCCTGAGTCCACAGTGTGGCTGTGGAAGCTATTGGCTCTGTCCAAATATTTAAAACTTGCTTTCCTGTAAGAGTCCATGATGTGATTCTAAAACTTTCAGTTGATGTCCAAGGGTTTGCTGGTGCAAAGTCAGACTGAGGCCATAGTGGGTCTCTGTAATGCATATTCACTTTCCAGGTATTTGTAGATGGATTTTCAGCCTGAGTCCATGGAGGGGCGATAAAAAGCATAGGCTCTGTCCAGGTATTTACAGCTGGACTTTCAGTGTGTGACCACGGTGGAGCTGTAAAAGGGGCATTCCATATCAAGTCGTTTTCCACTGTACTTTCAGTCTGTGGCCATGGTTGGGCTGGGAAAGTAAAAATCTGTCTCCAGCTATTTACAGTTGGACTTTTATCTTGAATCCATGATGGGTCTGTGAAAGGCATAGCCTCTCTCCAGGTGTTTACAGCTGGACTTTCAGCCTGAGTCCATTGTAGAGCTGAGAAAGGCACAGTTTCTCTCCAGGTGTTTACAGCAGGATATTCAGCCTGATTCCATGGTGGCTCTGTGAAATGTACGGTTTCTCTCCATGTATTTACAGCTGGATATTCAACCTGTGACCAGGGTAGGGCTGTTAAAAGCATATTCTCTCTCCAGGTATTTACAGTTGGATTTTCAGTCTGAGTCCAAGGTGAGACTGTTAAAGGTACAGTCTCCCTCCAGACAGTCTCTGTCCAGGTATTTAAAGCTGGACCTTTAGCATGTACCCATGATGGTCCTGTGAAACTCAGCATCTCACTCCAGTTATTTACATCTGGGCCTTTATCTTGAGTCCATGATGGGGCTGTGAAAGGCACAATATCTCTCCCAGTATGCACAGCTGTACTTTCAGCCTGAGTCCAGTGTAGACCTGCAAAAGGCACAGTATCTCTCTGGGTATTTACATCTGGACCTTCAGCCTGTGTCCATGGTAGTGCTATGAAAGGCATAGTCTCTCTCCAGGTGTTTACATCTGGACTTTCAATCTGTGACTTTGGTGGGATTCTGAAAGGGACAGTTTCTCCCCAGGTAATTACACCTGGATTTCCATCCTGTGTCCATGATGGGACTGAAAAAGGCATAATCTCTCTCCAGGAATTTACAGCTGGAGGTTCAGCCTGTGTCCATGATGGGGCTGTGAAAGGCACAATATCTCTCCCAGTATGCACAGCTGTACTTTCAGCCTGAGTCCAACGTAGACCTGTAAAAGGCAAAGTATCTCTCTGGGTATTTACATCTGGACCTTCAGCCTGTGTCCATGGTAGTGCTATGAAAGGCACAGTCTCTCTCCAGGTGTTTACATCTGGACTTTCAATTTGTGTCCTTAGTGGGGCTCTGAAAGGGACAGTCTCTCCCCAGGTAATTACACCTGGACTTCCATCCTGTGTCCATGGTGGGACTGAAAAAGGCATAATCTCTCTCCAGGAATTTATAGCTGGAGGTTCAGCCTGTGTCCATTGTGAGGCTGTGAAAGGCACAGTCTCTCTCCAGGTGTTTATATCTGGACTTTCAATCTGTGTCCTTGATGGGGTTCTGAAAGAAACAGTCTCTCCCCAGGTAATTACACCTGGACTTTCATCCTGAGTCCATGGAGGGACTGTAAAAGGCATAGTCTCTCTCCATGTATTTACAGCAGAAACTTTAGCCTGTGACCATGGTGGGGCTGTGAAAGTCATCATCTCTCTCCAGGTATTTACAGCTGAACCTTTATCTAGAGCCCATAGTGCAGCTGTGAATGGCACAGTCCCTCTCCAACTATTTATAGCTGTACCTTCATCATGAGTCCAGGGTGGGCCTGTGAAAGGCAGAGTTTCTCTCCAGGTATTTACAGGTGAACCTTCAGCCAGTGTCCATGGTGTGGTTGTGAAAGGCACATTCACTCTCCAGGATTTTACAGCTGGTCTTTTAGCCAGAGTCCATGTTGGGACTGTGAAAGGGGCAGTCTCTCTCCAGGTGTTTACAGCTGGACTTTTAATCTCTGCTGTTGGTGGGGCTCTGAATGGGACAGTCTCACCCCAGGTAATTACACCAGGACTTTCATCCTGAATCCATGGTGGGGCTGTAAAAGGCATAGTCTCTCTCCAGGAATTTACAGCTGGTCTTTCAGCCAGAGTCCATGTTGGGACTGTGAAAGGGACAGTCTCTCTCCAGGTGTTTACAGCTGGATTTTCAGCCTGTGTCCACAATGGGGCTCTGAAAAGTAACATCTCTCTCCAGTTTTTTATAGCTGAATCTTTATCTTGAGTCCATGGTGGGGCTGTGAAAGGCACAGTCTCTCTCCAAATATGCACAGCTGTACTTTCAACCTGAGTCCAAGGTGGGCCTATGAAAGGCATAGCTACTCTTGAGGAACTTACATCTGTACTCTTAACCTGTGTCCATGCTGGCGATGTGAAAGGCACAGTCTCTCTCCAGGTATTTATTGCTGTGCTTCCAGCCTGAGTCCAAGGTGGACCTATGAAAGGCACAGTCTCCCTCCATTTGTTTAAATCTGGTCCTTCAACCTGTATCCAATATGGAACTGTGAAAGACACAGTCTCTCTTAAAGCATTTACAGATGTACTTTCAGCCTGAGTCCAAGATGAGCCTGTTAAAAGCACAGCTACCCTCCAGGTATTTACAGCTGTACCTTCAGCCTGTGTCCTTGCTGGGGCTGTGAATATCAACATCTCTCTCCAGTTGTTTATAGTATTTATAGCTGGACCTTTCAATTGAGTCCATGAGGGTGCTGTGAAAGGCACAGTCTCATTCCAAATATTTACATCTGGACCTTCAACCTGTATCCATGATGTGGCTGTGAAAGGCACAGTCTTTCCCCAGGTATTTACAACTGGACTTTCAACATGAGTCAATGGTGGGACTATGAAAGGAACAATCTCACTCCTGGTATTTACAGCTGGATTTTCCAGCTGTGTCCATGGTTGGTCTGTAGAAAACACAGCCTCTATCCAGGTATTTATAGCCAAATTTTCAGCCTGTGTCCATGGTAGGCCTGTGAAAGGAACTTCCTGTCTCCAGGTATTTATAGCTGGTCTTTCAACCTGAGTCCATGGTGGGGTTGTGAAAGGCACATTCTCTCTCCAGGTATTTACAGCTGGATTTTCAGCCTGTGTCCATGTTGGGCCTCTAAAAAGGACAGTCTCTTTCCAGGAATTTATAGCTGGATTTACAACCTGAGTCACTGTTGATGATGTTAAAGACTCCGTCTCTCTCCATGTATTTGCTGTTGAACTTTCAGTGTTTGTCCATGATGTGGTTGTGAAAAACACAGTCCCTGTCAAATGAATTATGGAAAACTGAGATTTAGTCCATTTTCTTCTTCCTTCATGTATAGACTCTGGCCTGAGATTCACTTTGCTTGGTTCAAATTGGGTCGTTGTTATGACCCTATAATTTTCTATATGTGTTCCATGTTTATTTGCTGAAGATTCTACTTGCGTTGATGATAGAAAAGTTTCAAAATTAGAATGTATCCAAGGATTTATCCTTGATGTTCCATATTTGACCCCAAATGGGATTGTGTAAGCTAATTGTTCTGTCTTGTAATTTGATACTGGAGATGAACCCATAGCCCACTTTGTGACCGTATCTACTGTAGACTTGGTCCAGAAATGCAATGCTGGAGATTCATTTTGTGTCCACTGTGTGACTGCATTCACTACTGTCCACATTAATGGATACACTGCTGAATATTTAGCCTGTGTCCATGGCATGACTGTGGAAGACACAGGTTTTATCCAGTGATTTGCCTGACTCCATAATGTGATGGTAGTAGTTTCAGGCTGTATTGATAGATTTACACCTAGAGTTTTGGATTTTGTCAAAATATGTATTGGTAGTGACTTAGATTGTGTCCAGGGATTTACTGCTGGAAACTGAGCCTGAGTCCACAAATTTACTAATGTATATTTAGTCTGTATCTGCTTTGTTACTGAATCAATTGAAGGTCGTGTCCAGGGAATTCCTGATAGAGATTCAGACTGATTCCATGGTTCAATGATACCTGCCTCAGGCAATATCCCAAGTTTTACTTTTGAAAAACTATACTTTGTTCCTGGTGTGACTATATCAGACACAGTCTCTATCCAGGCTTTAACTGCTGTAGAGAATTCTGTGGTAAATGGTGTTAGTGTTTCAGAACGTGCCACTTTCCAGGCCTTTTCTTTTGCAGATTTAACCTGGATCCATGGTGTGACTGTATCAGCTTTAGGCCTTAACCAGGGGTTGACTTCTGAAGTAAAAACCTGAGTAAACAACGTGGTTACATCAGTTATAAATCGTGTAACATTATATACCAGGGGAAACTCATTTTGGATCCAGTGTGTGACTGTTTCTGTCACAGGCAGCGGCCAAGGCTTTAGTAATGTAATTTTAGCCATCTTCCACAGGGTGATTGTATCAAATACACACACTGTTGAGGGAATTGCTCCTGAAGTTATATTCTGGATCGACAGTGGGACTATGTCATATTTAGATTTTGTCCAGGGATTTACAGTAGGAGATATAGTCTTGATCCATGGTGCGATTTCAGCAGCTACAGCTGTTAAGGGACCTATTGCAGGAGATTCAGCCCAGATCCATGGTTTGACTGACCTAGATAAAGCTATATTTATTGCTGGAGACTCAGTCTGGGTCAATGATGTAAAAGTGTCAACTTCAAATTGTGTCCAGGGATTTAACACTGAATATGCAGCATGTGTCCATGCTATAATTGGATTGATTTCAGACTGAGTCCAGGGATTTACTGAAGCAAATTGAGTATGGATCCATTGTGTGACTCTATCAGTTTCAAACTGTGACAAGGGATTTACTGCTGCAGACACAGTCTGAGTTGAGGGTGTGAGTATATGAACTATGGACTGTGTCAAAAGGTTGATGACAGAAAAATTTGCCTGGGTCCAGAGTGTAACAGTATCAGTTGCAAGTGTTGCCCAGGGATTTACTGAAGGATATTCAATCTCATTAAATGGTATAGCTGGATCTCCAACAGCTTCTGTCCAGGAATTTACTGCTGGAGATTCAGCCTGAGTCCAGCATATGATTGTGTCAGTTACTGCTTGTATAAAAGGATTTATTTTTTCAGATTCAGTCTGAGCCCACTGTGTGATTACATCAGTTTCATGTTGTGTCCAGGGATCTTCTATAGGTGATTCTGTTTGGTTCAATGGTGTGGCTGCACCAGATATGGACTGTCTCTGATGCTTTACTCCTGGGTATTTAGCCTGAGTCATCTGTGTGACTGTGGAAGCTATAGAATTTATCCAAGTATTTAGTGCTGGATATTCAATCTGAGTCCATGGTGTCATTGTAGAAACTACAATTTCTGCCCATGGACTTATTATTGAAGATTCAGTCTGATCCCACATTGTTACTGTGTCAGCCAGAGGGTCTGTCCAAGTCTCTACTGCAGGAAATTCAGCCTGGGTAATTGATGTTACTATATCAGACATATTCTGAATCCATTGATATTCTGTTGGAAGTTCAGTTTGAATCCACTGTATAACATGATCAGATGCAGGATCTGTCCAGGCATTTACAGCTAGAGAATCATTCTGGTTCCATAGTGTATCTACATCAGCTGCAAATTGTATCCATGGATTTACTGCTAGAGATTCAGCCTTGGTCTGTGGTATGACTGTGGTAGCTGCACTGTCTGTCCAAAGATTCACTAAAGGTTCAACCTGAGCCCATGATGTGATTGTATCACTTTCAACCTCTGTCCAGGTATTTACAGCTAAAAAGTCAACCTGAGTCCATGGTACAGCTGCATCAGCTACATCTTGTGTCTGAGTATTTATTCCTGGACCTTCAGACCAGGTCCATACTGTGACTGTATCAGTTTCATGATGCACCCAATTGCTTATTTCTGGATTTATTTTATTGGTCCACATTGAGATACTGTCAGTTTCAGACTGCCTCCAGGAATTTATGGCTAAAGATCCTGTTTGGGTCCGTTTTGTGATTATATCTATTTCAGACTTTGTCCAGAAATGTAATAATGGGGAATCAGCCTGAGTGTACAGTGTGACTACATTAATTACAGGCTGAGTCCATAAATTTACTACTGGAAACTTACCTTGGGTCCATTGTGTGACTGTCCCAGCTGCACGTTCTGTCCAGAGGTTTACTGCTAATGACTCAGCCTGAGACCAAGGTGTTACATCAGTGACAGCTTTTGTCCGGGGAGCTATATCTAAAGTTTCACTGTGAGTCCATTGTGTAATGGTATGAGGTATAGACTGTATCCAATAATTTACTATGAAGGAGTCAGTCTGTGTCCATGGTGTAACTGTATTAGTGTCAAATTGCATCCAGGGATTTGCTACTAGATATTCAGCCTGGGTCCATGACTTGACTCTGTCAGTTGTAGTTTTTGTATAGGGATTTGTTTCTGAAAACTCACCTGGAGTCCACTGTGTGACTGTATCAGTTATAGGCTGAGGCCAGAGGTTTACTACTATAGATTCAGCCTGAGTCCATGATGTTACTTTATTAAATATCAGATGTGTCAAGGGCTTTACTCCTGTAAATTTAGCCTTTGCCTGTGGTATGATGATATCAGTTATTTCTGTCCAGTGATTTACTGCTGGAATTTTACTCTGGGTTGACGATGAGACTGTTTCAGTTTCAGCCTGTATCCAGAGATTTACTTCTGGATATTCAGCCTTAGTCCAAAGCATTAGTGTACCAGCTTCATTTTCTGCTCCAGGGTTGTTGATAGCAATAGATGACTGAATCCAGGGCCTCATTGTTTCAGCTTCCGATTGAGTCCGAAATTTATCTTTATCACTTTCAATCTCATTCCAGGGCTTGAGTGTTTTAGTATCATGTTGTGTCCAAGTTTCTACCTCATAAAACTGTTTCCAGGGCTTGACTATTTCCTTTTTGGACTGTAGCCATTGGTGGGATGTTTTGATTACTGGGTCTGTCCACAATGTCACTGTTTCCATTTGAGTCCAGAACCAGGGTTTGATATTTTCAGCTTTAGCCTGAGTCCATGATCTGTCTATATTACCATCAGACTGGGCCCAGGAATGGGCTGTTTCTATTTCTGTCCTAATCCAAGGTTTAAATAAATTAGTTTGAGTATTCAATGGAAGTCTGACTGTAATAGCTTCAGGTTCAAGCCAAGGAATGATTGTTTGAGTTTCAATTTGGGTCCAGGTTCTGATTATATCAGTTTGTGTTTGGAACCGAAATCTGACAGTATCAGCTTCAGGTCTTGTCCATGGTGCAAATGTACTAACTTTAGACTCTGTTGTGAGTTTGAAAGGAGAGTCCTCTTGCTTTGTCCATTGTTGGATGCTGCCAGCTTCAGACTGAATCCATGGTTTGATTGTGTCAATTTCGGTCTGAGCCCATATCTGGGGTGTTTTAAAGGCTGGCTGAGTGTTCAGCATTATTTGGTCAGAATTTGTCAGGAACAAAGATCTTGCAATACCACTTTCAGGTTGGTCCCAGGGTCTGAGTGTTTCAATTTCTGAGTGGGTCCAGGATCTGACTGCATCTGCTTCTGACTGGATCCAAGGTTTATATTTACCTTCTTCAGTCTGAGTTCTGGGTCTGAGAATTTGGAATTTAGGCTGAATCCAATTTATTCTTCCCTTAGTCTGTAACCATGGTTTGGTGGTATCAGCTTTCAGCATAGTCAAAGGTCTTCCTATTTGGGTTTCTGACTGGGTCCAAGTTGGGACATCAGCTTCAGGCTGAGTCCATGGTGCAACTGTACCAACTTCAGAGAGAGTTAAAAGATCAATTATACTAGTAACTGTAGGAATAAAAAACCATGTTGTTTCTTCAGTTTTCATCTGGGGTTTAACTGTAAAAGGACCATGCTTACTCCATA
This sequence comes from Capra hircus, assembly GCF_001704415.2. Lineage (NCBI taxonomy): Eukaryota > Metazoa > Chordata > Mammalia > Artiodactyla > Bovidae > Capra > Capra hircus. The sequence goes on from NW_017190137.1 coordinate 142,590, forward strand.
GATTCATTCTGTCCATTTTACTTAATGATGTGATTGTACTGGATTTATACTGGGCCTCAGGTCTGTTAGTATTACTTGCAGATGAAGCCCAGTTAAGGAGCATATTAAGAGTTGATGAAGCCCAAAATTGTGTTGGCTTAGATTCAGGGAGAATCCTGTGTTCATCTTTGTTTTACTTATTAAGGGTCTTTGGGGATTTAAACTATGTGTTTAAAGACAGTTTTTGAAGGCCAATGGGTTCTGAGGTAGGAGTTACTGTAGGATATTGGGATCCCTCTTCACTTAGTATGGAATGAGTCAAGAATTCAATCTTATTAACAATTAAAGAGATCCATGGATTCATGTTATAAGTTATGCGTTGAACAACAGTATTAACTCTATCAGCATCATGATGTGTTTGAGTTCTAAAACTCTTCTCAGCAGGTTGAATCTGCATCACTATTCCTGTTTTAGTAGATATATTATGTGTCCAAGGTCCAAAATCCAGATGTAATATGCAGCCAGTGTCTACCTAGAAGTTGTTTTATATATATATAATACGTATATATAATAGATATAAATACATAATATAGAAATACTTATAAAATATAATTATATATTCTCTATGCTTATAATTTAGAAATGCTTTAAAATATATATAATTTATATGTTTGTACAACATATAAATTCCAGTATAACATGATAAAAAACAACAAATGGTATATGGTGTCTACTTCAAAGAGGTCTATGAAATGACACAGGTAAATATAACTCTTCTTAAGAGAAAAGTCACACAGTAGGGGAAAATTTAGATAAAACTTCTAAATTCTAGAAAAGCAGGCTGTATATTCAACTTACTTGTTGAACTATCATTTGTTATCCCTTTAGCTGAGTATGTGTAGGCAGGTTACCTCTACTTATAATAGTCTGGCTCAAGCTATCATTTCTGTTTTCTTCTCACCCACCCTTATCCCAGTATTTGTTCTTATTCCAACGAGGAAAGTGAACTCAATGTAAAACCCAAAGGCTTTATGTTGTTGGTCAATGATTTCAACATTATTTCCCCCTTTTGTTCATTTTTCTACAATCTGAGAATCATAACCTCCCATTCTTCCCATAGTTTCAAAGATTATTATTAATAAGTTCTGTATTGTTCAAATTTCTCCATGAAAATATTACACCTTTCTTTGTGATCTTAAGAATAAAAGTCTCTATTCATCTTTTACACAATCATGATGCATGTTTACATATCTGTGTATGATTATATGATCCTGATAAACATTACATTTATGTATTACAGTGGATGGATGAAGCACAAGCTGGAATAAAGACTTTAAGGAGAAGTATCAATAACCCGAGATACACAGATGGCATAACCATTACAGCAGAAAGTAGAGAAGAGTAAAGAGCCACTTGATGAACATGAAAGAGGAAAGAGATAAAGTTGCCCTAAAACTCAACATTCAGAATGCTAAGATCATGGCATCGAGTCCCATCACTTCTTTGCAAATAGACGGGGCAACAATGGAAAAAGTGACAGACATTTTTTTTTTTTTTTTTTTGGAGGGGGTGCTCCAAAATTACTGCATGTGGTGACTTCAGCCATGAAATTAAAAGATGCTTTCTCCTTGAAAGAAAAGCTATGACCAACCTAGACAACATATTAAAAAGCAAAGAAATTACTTTAGACATTACTGGGTAGCCATTTCTTTCCCAGATAATTTTCCCAACCCAGGGACCAAACCCACGTCTCCTGAATCGCAGGTGGATTCTTTACCAGATGAGCCTCAAGTGAAGCTCAAGAATACTGGAGTGGGTAGCCTAACCCTTCTCCAGTGGATCTTCCTGACACAGGAATTGAACCAGTATTTTCTGCATTACAGGCATATTTTTACCAGTTGAGCTGTTAGGGAAGTCTCATGTAAACAGTGAAGACTTTATTTGGGGGTGCTCCAAATTCCTGCGTATGGTGACTGCAGCCATGAAATTAAAAGATGTTTGCTGCTTAGAAGGAAAGCTATGACCAACCTAGACAGCATATTAAAAGCAGAGACATTACTCTGCTGTTAAAGTAGCCTAGTCAAAGCTATGGTTTTTCTAGTAGTCATGTATGAATGTGAGAGTTGGACTATAAAGAAAGCTGAGTGATGAAGAATTGATGCTTTTAAACTGGCTGTTGGAGGATACTCTTGAGAGTCCCTTGGACTTCAAAGTGATCCCACCAGTCAATCCTAAAGGAAATTAGTTCCAAATACGCATTGGTAGGACTAATGCTGAAGTTAAACCTCCAATACTTTGGCCACCTGATGCAAAGAATGGACACATTGGAAAAGACCCTGATGCTGCAAAAGAATGAAGGCAGAAGGAGAAGAGGACTACAGAGGATGAGATGGCTTGGTGGCATCACTGCCTCAATGGACATGAGTTTGAGTAAGCTTTGGGTGTTGGAGATGGGCAGGGAGGCCTGCATGCTACAATGCGTGGGGTTGCAGAGTTGAACACGACTTAGCGGCTGAACTGAACTGATTGCAGTGGCAGTAAAGAACCTATTATTCTTTTATTTTTTATTATTTAGCATGATATCTACCCTGTTAAGTATTTATACTGTATTTTTTGTCTGTATATAGTATATTATACAGCAGATCTGCAGAATTTACTTATCTTACATAAAATAAGTTTTATATATATTTCATAGAATTCTAATACATTATATATCCCCCAAATGTAACTGCCTTTATACAGAAAGTACCCAGCAGTCTTCTTCTGGCTGACTCCAGATGCATAAATTGTTACTTTTAGCCTGGTGAATATGTTGATGATGGCAGAATGAGAGGTCCAGCAGCTCAACTGACAATTTCTTGATATTGCTTTCAAAGTTGCCATGATCTGAAGGAACAGATGTGGGAAGGATTGTGAGTAGAGGCTATTACATCTTTTAAACATTTTTATAGAATACCTTCCTAATATTTTTGCATATCTATTTTAATTTTTAATGACAGAAAATTCCAGAAATACTCTGATTTCTTTTATTCCATGTAATTTCATACACACTTATACATCTTGAATTTTTTAACTGCTCCCAATCCTTCCTAACTAGAATGCAGAATAATTGTATCCCATGATTTTACTTCCTTAAGAACTCCATCGCCCCTCATAAAGTACACTAATGTGTATTTAATTATTGAGTTTTTTTTTTATTTTCCATTTGTTTTCTCATTAATTTGCTTTGTTTTTAATATCAAATTTTGAACTACACTTATGGTACAGCAAAACATAACATTTGTGGCTTACTCTGATATTGGTACACCCTGCAGTGTCTGTATTGGCAGTTATAACAGGTCTTCCAGAAGATGCTATAAGTTTGAGGAAGTGGTATTTCTTTCTTCCTGATAGGATATTGAAGGAGTACTACCCCTACATCTGATTTGACTGTATTTTTTGCAGTTTCTGGATCAAAACTAGGGAGTAGGCATATTTTGTGGCCATGTAAGACATCATCTTTGTCAAAGAATCCTGAAATGTCAGAGTTTAACTGTTTCCTAAGGGAATAGGAAAATAAACAACATAATCAAATCAGAGTAATAAAAATATTTCAATAAAATTTCGCTTTAAGCCAAGATGTCTGCCAGTATATGATATTTTACTTGCAATTCAACAAATTTCTACTTTATATCACTATAAACTGAATAGAGCTTCAAGTTTCATTTTAAATATTTTTCAAAGAAGATAACAGTTATTTTAATGCACAAAATCCTGAGCAAGTACAGTTAACTATAAATGAAGCTAATATGTAAATTCAATATAACTATGATCATTTTCTCAAGCCTTTAAATATACTTACAGTTTACTCAGACAGCTAGCTGTGGAGAGGATCCACCATCGACTCAGAATAATGCCCTGGCAGGTCTCAGCCATGGACACTAGCCATGGGATGTTGTTGGACGCTGACAATGGGGCAATCGTTGGGGTCAATGAGGTTAACCAGTGCTTTTGAGAATTGGGTACTAAAAGGGTCAGATAGGGAAGGGAAGAGGTAAACATAATATGAAAAACAGTATCTTGTTAAATGATAAGAGATTTCTCATCCTACAATTTTGTTTGATGAAGATGGAAAAGGAGAGAATACAGAAAACAATAAGAAATGATAAAAGAGGAGAAAATATACCATTAAGCTAAAGAGAAGCATGAGTAAGATCAGGGAAAAGTAATAATGAGAAAAGCAAATGGTGTTTCAAAGGAATTTAAGGAAAAACAAAATTATCTTACACAGTACTAAGAGAAATGAGGTGAGATATTCTATGTATCTATAACTTACCACCAAAGCAGTGAAAAAACAACCCCCAAAACTGATAGAGGCAAAGTGAAACTTTCATGTTGGTTCACATAGATGTGAACACAAGAATAGGATTCTAGTAGAGTAGCTCTCAAGGTTGAGACTAAGATTATAGAATATAGAATGCCTGATGTCATAATAAGCACTTGTTACATAGATACATCCATTCTATCATGACTAACCAACTAGCAATGTTATACATAAAGTTACTTAACCAAGTTACATATCTAAAAAGTAAAGGTTTTATTTACTTCGTTATTAACTTTCAGTTTTGGAATGTTGCAATTAATATCCCTGTTCCACATCTTGTAAAACATTATGATCTATTTGGCATTAGTAGTTAAATTAGTGTTAGTCACTCAGTTGTGTCTGACTCTTTGCAACCCCATGGACTATAGCCCACTAGTCTCCTCTCTTCATAAGGATTCTTCAAGCAAGAATACTGGAGTAGGTTGTTATTCCTTTCTCCAGGGGATTTTTTTCAGCTGATGGATTTAATCTGGGTCTCCTGCAAAGCTGGAAAATTTTTTTTACTGTATAAGCCACAAGGGAAGCCCATTTGAAATTATCATATGGGTTTATTAACCTACTATATCCATCTTACTAATTAAAATAATTAGATCAACCTATATGAACTTAGAAAGAAATTAAAGAAATAGTAATTTATTATAGCTTAAAATAATTTGCAGATCAATATACAAGAGATAGCATTATATACTAAACATGCAAATGCAAAGAAAGCAGGTTTTACCCTAATTGGGTTTTCAGTTTAGGGGAGGAATATTATTAGTTATGGCTAGATTCTGCTGGACAGAATAGAAAATATAAAATCAATTATAAAAATTACATTTATATTTTGTGTAATATGAGTCATAAGAAAGCAGCTAATTGAGTTACATGATTTTATTGGAAATCTGAGCTCATTCTATAAAATACTTGGTAATTTAATCCCTTGTTTACTTCCTCAAGATGATGGAAATATGCCATCTGTATTCCAGAGAAGGAAGAAAAAAATATTATAACTTTCAGCTGAGTCAGATATGTAAGAGGCTGAATAAGTAGCCTTTTCTAAGAGTCCCCGTTTCATTTATTTCTCTGCTACACGAAAATCACTACTTTTATGAATTCAAGTTTACTATACTGAAAAGCATTTTAAAACAACAAATTTATAAAAATAATCAGAAGGAAGAAGATGAACATGGAGTATATCTCTCTCCATAGATACATTAGGAATACAACCTCAGATACATTAGATATCACAGACCAGCTGAGAGAGGGAAGAAGTCCTTGGCTACTGGAAAAGAGAATATAGACCCACACAAAACTCAGTAGGATGAAAGAAGGAGTTGGGGGTGAAGAGGAGAGTGAACAGGACTAGACCCAGGGAGTGGGGAAACTGAATTAGGGCTTATACCCCATATCAGGGCCAATGTTTGGGACAGAGAGGGATATTACTGCAGTGTGGGAGAGTGAATAAGATTATTAGTGATAGTCTGAATGGAGTGAGAATCACAAAGACAATCCTTGCCACAGCTATATATATCCCAGACAGGGACTCAAGTTCCTTAGAAAGCACAGTGGCTGAGATCTGGAACATGGGGACTGAAGTGTAATCCCAGGGTGAGGTCTGCTGTTTACAGGAGGGTACCAGCCTGAGGAAATGTGAAGGAGGGGACTGTGGTGGGAAATGATGTGGAGATGAGCCAGGCAACCATGGAGACCAGTTAATACTGATGAGTCATGCTTGTGGGTGGAGCCATCACCATAGTCTCTCTCTCCACATATGCCAACACTGACAGCTGAACAGCAGAGAAGAACCCCAGCGAGGGAGGCCCTTTAAGTGCCAAATGGGCTGAGCAACAGAGAAGGACCCCACTCAGGGGCACCCTCTTACTGCCTGAAAGAGGGGACCAATGGAGAAGGACCAGCAAAGATGCTTTCTAATCATCAGCTGCCAGAGACTAGAAAAACACTGATAGGGAGGGTGGTCTTAATGCCAGAGACTAGAAAAACACTGATAGGGAGGGTGGTCTTAAGACGGAAGAGGAATAGGATGGGGAGACCACTTTCTTCCCCACAATTTCATCAAAAGAACATTTAAACGCTGAGCAAATTCCACAAAACAACTTCTGAATGCTGGTGAGGACATCAGGCACCCAGATAAGCAGTTCATTGCCTTTGAAAAAAGTCATCATCTGCCTGAGAAGGTGTGCCAGTTGTGCACCCAGAAAACTGAGCAGCAGAGATGGGAGAGGCCATAGGTCACAGCAACCATGCTCACCAAACACCTGAGCTACTCGGACCTTAGAAAGGGCACAAAAAGCATGACCGAATGAGTCTGCGTATCTGAGGACTACCCGAGTGCCTGAACCTGAGTGGCTAAGACCTGGGAGGTGCATGAAGCCCAGGGACGGCTTCAGACAGTTCCCTGTGGAGCAACCTAGAGCCTGAGCTGTGTGTGCCATGGGCAGGGACAGGCCCAGTGTGGCTGAGACACTGCAAGCACATGCCAGTCTTATTGGTTTGCAGCATCCCTCCCTCCCCACAGCGCGACTGAACAAGTCAGCCTAAAAAGTGTCCACCACTGCCCCCGCTGTGTCAGGGCAGAAATCAGACACTGAAAAAACCAGCAAACAGAAGAAACTAACACAGAGGGAACTGTCTTGGAGGTGACAGTTGCAATAGATTAAAACCCTGTCATTAGTACCGACTACATAGGCCTATAGATCTTGAGAAATATAAGCCAGACCAAAGAACTATCCAAAAATGAACTGACCCCAAACTGCCCAAAACTAAACCCAAGAAAGTCGTAGATATACCTTCAATATCTTTACAATCGTTCTTATTTTCTTTTCTTCTTTTTTGTAACATTTTAAAATTTTAAGTCCTCTATTACTCCTTTAATTTTCATTTTTATAACCTATTACTTTTCAAAAAAAAAGACCCTTATCTAAAGCAAATTATATATATATATAATTTGTGTGTGTGTGTATATATATATATACACATATATATAATTATTGTGACTTTTTAAATTCTTCTTCTTTTCTTTAATATTGTATTTTTGAAAATCCAACCTCTACTCTAGATTTTTAATCTTTGCTTTTTGGTATTTGTTATCAACTTTCTACCTTCAAAAACCCAATCTTCAGTATCCATTTTTACTTGAGAGCGAGATTACTGGCTTGACTGCTCTCTCCTCCTTTGGACTCTCCTTTTTCTCCACCAGGTTGCCTCTGTCTCCTCCCTCCCCTTCTCTTCTCTACCCAACTCTGAATCTCTATGTGTTGCAGATGGTGAAGAATACTTAGGGAACTGATTACTGGCTGGATCTGTCTCTCTCCTTCTCATTCCCTCCTTTTATCCTCCTGGCCATCTCTGTCTCCTTCCTCCCTCTTCTCTTCTCTGTATAAATCCGCGGACATCTCTGAGCACTCCAGAATGTGGAGTACACATAAGTAAGAGATTACTTTCTGGCTTGGTCTCTCCTCCTTTGATTCCACCTCATCTCATTTGAATCACCTCTAACTCCCTCCTATCTCTTCTCTTCTCCATGTAACTTTGTGAACCTCTCTAGGTGTCCCTCACTGTGGAGAAACTTTTCATCTATAACTTAGATGTTTTATCAATGGTGCTGAATAGAAGGAGTAGTCTTGAGACTACTGTAAATATAAGACTGAAAGCTAGAAGGAGGAGGCTTAAGTCCAAATTCTGAGATCATCAGAGAACTCTTGACTCCAAGGAACATTAATTGATAGGAGCTCATCAAACGCCTCCATGCCTACACTGAAACTAAGCACCACCCAATGGTCAACAAGCCCCAGAGCAAGACATACCATGCAAATTTTCCAGCAACACAAGGACACACCCCTGAGCTTCAATATACAGGATGTCCAAAGTTACTCCAAAACAATTGATATCTTATAACTCATTTCTGGACACGTCATTGAACTCCAGAGAGAAGAAATCCAGCTCCACCCACCAGAACATGAATACAAGCTTCCCTAACCAAGAAACCTTGACAAGGCACTGATACAACCCCACCCACAGTGAGGAAACTCCACAATAAAGAGAATGCCACAAACTGCCAGAATACAGAAAGGCCACCACAAACGCAGCAATATAAACAAGATGAAGAGACAGAGGAATACTCAGCAGGTGAAGGAACAGGATAAATGTCCACCAAACCAAACAAAAGAGGAGATATAAAGAATCTACCTGATAAAGAATTCCGAATAATGAGAGAGAAAATGATCCAAAAACTTGAAATCAAAATGGAATCACAGATAAATAGCCTGGAGGCAAGGATTGAGAAGGTGCAGGAAAGGTTTAAAAAGGACCTAGAAGAAATAAAAGAGTCAATATATAGTGAATAATACAATAAATGAGATCAGAAACACTCTGGAGGCAAGAAATTGTAAAATATCAGAGGCAGAAGACAGGATTAGTGAAATACAAGATAGAATGGTAGAAATAAATGAATCAGACGGGAAAAAATAAAAACGAATTAAAAGCAATGAGGACAATCTCAGAGACCTCCAGGACAATATGAAACGCTCCAACATTCGAATTATAGAGGTCACAGAAGAAGAAGACAAAAAGAAAGATCATGAGAAAATACTTGAGGAGATAATAGTTGAAAACTTCCCTAAAATGGGGAAGGAAATCATCACCTAAGTCCAAGAAACACAAAGAGTCCAAAACAGGATAAACCCAAGGCTCAACTTCCCAAGACACATATTAATAAAATTAACAAAGTCAAACACAAAGAACAAATATTAAAAGCAGCAAAGGAAAAACAACAAATAACACACAAGGGGATTCCCATAAGGATAAGAGCTGAACTTTCAATAGAAACTCTTCAGACCAGGAGGGAATGGCAAGACATACTTAAAGTGATGAAAGAAAATAACCTTCAGCCCAGATTACTGCACACAGCAAGGATCTCATTCAAATACGAAGGAGAAATCAAAAGCTTACCAGACAAACAAAAGCTGAGAGAATTCAGCACCACCAAACCAGCTCTCCAACAAATGCTAAAGGATATTCTCTAGACAGGAAACACAAAAAGGGTGTATAAACCAAAATCCAAAACAATAAAGTAAATGTCAATAGGATCATACTTATTAATAATTACCTTAAAATTAAATGGGTTGAATGCCTCAGCAAAAAGACAAACACTAGCTGAATGGATAAAAGAAAGAAAAAAAGGCCCTTATATATGTTGTCTACAAGAGACCCACCTCAAAACAGGGGAATATACAGGCTGAAAACGACAGGCTGAAAAAAGATATTCCATGCAAATAGAGACCAAAAAAAAAAAAAAAAAAAAAAAGGCAGGAGTAGCAATAATCATATCAGATAAAATAGACTTTAAAACAAAGACTGTGAAAAGAGACAAAGAATGACACTACATAATGATCAAAGTATCTATCCAAGGACAAAATACAACAATTATAAAAATATATACACCCAACATAGGAGTACTGCAATATGTAAGAAATATGCTAAGAAGTAGAAAACGGGAAATAAACAATAACACAATAATAGTGGGAGACTTTAATATCCCACTCACAGCTTTGGATATGTCAACTAAATAGAAAATTCACAAAGAAACACAAACTTTAAATGATACAATATACCACTTGGACCTAATTTATATCTATAGGACATTTCACACCTAAACAATGAATTTCACCTTTTTCTCAAGTGCTCATGGAACTTTCTCCAGGATAGATCACATCCTGGGCCATAAATCTAGCCTTGGTAAATTAAAAAAAAAAAAAAAAGAAAAAGAAAAGAAAATCCTTCCAAGCACCTTTCCTGACGACAATACAGTAAGATTTAATCTCAATTACAGGATAAAAACTACTAAAAATTCCAACATATGGAGGCTAAACAACACGCTGCTGAATAACCACCAAACCACAGAAGAAAAAAAAAAAAAAAAAGCACAGAAACCAATGAAAATGAAACAAAACAACCCAAAACCTGTGGGATACTGTACAAGCAGTGCTAAGATGAAAGTTCATAGCAACATAGGCAGGGTTCAAGAAACAAGGAAAAACTCAAATAAATAACCTAACTCTACACTCAAAGCAACTAGAAAAGGAAGAAATGGAGAACCCCAGGGTTAGTAGAAGGAAAAAAATCTTAAAAATTAGGGCAGAAATAAATGCAAAAGAAACAAAATAGACCATAGCAAAAATCAACAAAGCCAAAAGATGATTCTTTGAAAGGATAAATAAAATTGACAAACCATTAGCCAGACTCATCAAGAAACAAAGGGAGAAAAATCAAATCATTAAATTAGAAATGAAAACAGGAGAGATCACAACAGACAACACAGAAATGCAAACGATCATAAGAGACTACTATCAGCAATTATATGGCAACTAAATGGATGCTGTGAAAGAAATGGACAAATTCTTGGCAAAGTACAACTTTCCAAAACTGAGCCAGCAAGAAATAGAAAACCTTAACAGACCCATCACAAACATGGAAATTGAAACTGTAATCAGAAATCCTCCAGCAAACAAAAGCCCAGGTCCAGACATTTTAACAGCTGAATTCTACCAAAAATTGAGGGAAGACCTAACATCTATCCTACTCAAACTCTTCCAGAAAATTGCAGAGGAAGGTAAACTTCCAAACTCTTTCTATAAAACCACCATCATCCTAATACCAAAATCCGACAAAGATGACACACAAAAAAGAAAACTACAGTCCAATATCACTGATGAACACAGATGCAAAAATCCTTAACAAATTTCTAGCAATCAGAATCCAACAACACATTAAAAAAATCATACACCGTGACCAAGTGGACTTTATTCCAAGGATGCAAGTATTCTTCAGTATTCACTAATGACTAATCAATGTAACTCACCACATTAACAAATTGAAAAATAAAAGCCATATAATTATCTCAATAGATGCAGAGAAGGCCTTTGACAAAATTCAACTTCCATTTATGATAAAAACTCTCCAGAAAGCAGGAATGGAAGGAACATACCTCAAATAATAAAAACCATATATGACCACCCACAGCAAACATTATCCTCATTGGTGAAAAATTGAAAGCATTTTCCCTAAAGTCAGGAACAAGACGAGGGTGCCCACTTTCACCACTACTATTCAACTTAGTTCTGGAAGTTTTGGCCACAGCAATCAGAGCAGAAAAAGAAATAAAAGGAATCCAAATTGGAAAAGAAGAAGTAAAACTCTCACTGTTTGCAGATGACATGATCCTCTACATGGAAAACCCTAAAGACTCCACCAGATAATTACTAGAGCTAATCAATGAATATAGTAAAGTTGCAGGATATAATTCCAAGTGGCTTGCTGCCCGGGGATGCCATTTCAGCCTTTGAGGGAACCAGGGCCTCAGGGGATATTCAGTCCCTGAGGACCCCAGCTGATAGACTAGAAAACTCTGTACGTGTCAAAGGCAGTGGCATTGGGAAGGCTCCAGTACTCCATTTTCTCAGTTTATGCCCTTTGAGTAGTACTCACATATTTTAATGAAAATCAGGTTTCCCTCTGCCTCACCATCCTATGCCTTGTCCTTTCTAGGCAACAGTACAACCCAGAGCATGATGCTTAAACCACCCAAACCTCAGGCCCAGAGAGTCTACAGCTGAGTCTTCTGAAGATGCTCCTAAATGTCATTTCGAACCCCCTTTTCTTTGGTGATTTTGAAGAATCATTGAGAATGGTAGAAATCAAACAAAAAGGTAAGAAAAGCATTTTTAAAGAAAATTATAATAGATTCTAAGAAACTGTATGTCTGCCTGGCATTGCTCCCCAGAACACTCCTGGGTTTGATTGTCGAATGATTTGTGACCATCACAAAACAGACACAGTGATGGCTGCAGGTCTGTGCTAGTTCAGAACTTGCAGGTCGTTCCAACCTTACACATCAACGTGTTTAAGTAGAGCTGCTCAGCTAATCCCTCAGAGGAAATCCAAGGAACATTTTTGCAATTCATAAAATATGAAATATAAAGTATGAATTAGATCAGATCAATGAATAAAATGCCAACCAAGATGAATATGGATTTCAGATTTAAAATTTTAAATATGAAAAAAGGATATAGATATGAAAATATATGACTGATTCACTTTGCTATACATCTGAAACTAACATAACATTATAAATCAACTATATTCTAATAAAAATTAAAAACTAAACAAAACAAATGTTAAGTGTGGGAGAAACATCTTGGCTATTCATGTGAAAAATAATTGGAAAGTTAAATAAACCACAGTGTTATGTGATCAAAATACATGCACAAACCTGCCCTGTCTGCCTGGAGAAGCTGTGCCCTCACTGAGAGGAGAGAGCCCTGACCCAGCAAGGCAGGTCCTGGCAGGCCAGAAGGAGAAGCGCGCAGGGTCTCTTTGAGAGGTTGTGAAAGGCTGGAAGAATGAAGGCCTGCATTGAATTAGAGACAACTCAGAGCTCTCTCAGGACAACAGAGGAGTGGCTTCAGGTGGAGGGGGCAGAGGGGTCCAGTTCTGCCAGTCTTCTCCTGGTCCCATGCCATTGGACTGGCTGGGCCAGCTTGGGTCTTCGAACTTCTTGAGTCTTTAATTGGCAAGTGGGGCAAGAGGAGACTACTTGCCTTATAGTCTTTGGAGGCCTGTTCCTCTGAAGGACCTTTCTAGTAATCTTTGGAGGGCCTTCTCCCCTAAATGAGTGTTGGCAAGTAAGGAGTTAACCAAATTCAATTGGAGGTTCCCAGGCAGAAAAAGGAGTCCCTCCTTTGGCAAACACTCCATATGTTCTTCCTGAAAGCCCTCACTCTTAGCTTTAAGAGTCTCACCTTCAGTATACGAAGGAGTTTATGGAAAATTAGTTTGTGGAACTAAGGTGGTCACCCTATTAGGTCACTGTTCTGCAACGCTGCTCTCTTAGCTGCCTGATCAGCTGCTTGGTTCCCTTATGACACTTCTATGCTCCCTTTTTGGTGTCCTTTACAGGGGGAGACTGAAACCTCAGTGGGCAGATGGACTGCTTCCAAGAATGTAAGGATTTGATCACCATATTTGGTTGGGGACCCTCGGGTGTTCAAGTGGCATCTTTCTTTCCAAATAACAGCATGGACATTAGCATCAGAAAGGCATACTTGGAGTCAGTGTAAATAGTGACTCTTTTACCTTTTTCCAGCTCTAAAGCTCGAGTTAGGACTATGAGGTCAGCCAATTGGACTGAAGCAATTGGTGGCAGAATTTGCCTGCAGTGCAGGAGACCCAGGTTCGATCCCTGGGTTGGGAAGATACCCTGGAGAAGGAAATGGCAACCCACTCCAGTATCCTTGCATGGAAAATTTCATGGACAGAGAAATCTAGTGGACTGCAGTCCATGGGGTCACAAAGAGTCGGGCATGACTGAGCAACTAACACACAACACACAACCGGTGGCAAAGGTTTAGCTTCTATGGTCTCAAAATTGGAAACTACTGCATATCTGACTCTTCTTTTTCCATCTAAGACAAAGTTGCTTCTATAAGTGTACCAGATTTCCTCAGGATTGGGCATAGGATCTTCTGACAATCCCTCTTAGGGTTTTGTGCAGTAGTCCGTTTCTAGGCAAGAGTGAAAGGGAAGAGAGCCCTTGGGGGTAGGCAGGAGGGTAGCTGGGTTAAGAACCTCACAAGGGAATATAGTCAGGCCTGGATTTTCCATCAGCAACACTTGATATCTGAGGATCCTTTGATCAGACATCCATGAATTGTCTCTCCCATTTAGGAGTTGTTTCATTTGGTGGCTACTGAAAATACTTTACCCCTAAGAGGAAGTTTTAAAACATCTACCAGGACTGAAATAGGTGCAAGATTTCAAAGATAGGGAAAGATCTCTTCTTAATGAGAGAGTAGGACACTCGGGGACCACTAGAATCTGGTGGGAAAATATTTGTCCATTTCAGCAACAAAGAAATGCTGAAGTGAATCTTTGTAACTGATTTTCCTCTAGCATCCAAAATGAGGATTGAGGGTAAAAGGCTCTGGAACAGGAGGTCAGGAAAGAGTAGGTAGCCCCTGTGTCAACCGAGAAATTCTTGGAATGATCTGTCACATCCAGTTTCACTCTTGGTTCCAGCCAATGATGGTTATCTGTGACAGATGAGCTGGCTGGAGTCAACAACTTCAGTCGTGTTAAACCATCTTGAGGGAAGGCTGGACACTTGACCTTTAGTTTCTTGTGTCCTGAGGGCAGAGTGCCACCCAATGTCCCAATTGATGGCATTCATAGTAAGCTGTTTTATGAGACTTGTCGCAGTTTGGACACTTTTTGGCCCAATGTCTTGCCTGTCTATAAATTAGGAATTTGCCTTGTGCTTTGTCCTTCAAGGATTCGGGGTTTTCCATAGGGCTTCCCTGGAGGGTGGCCAGCATCTGGGGATACCTTGTCTCTTTCCTTTTCTCCCTTTCCTGGCCCTTTGCCTCCCTCTCCTGTTCTGTTACAAAAGATATTGGTGGCTGTCTGGACCATCTCATCAAAGCAGGAAGCAGGGTCCTGCTGCTGTAGCTGTTGTAGCTTTTTCCTGATGTCTGATACACATTGGGACAGGAATCTGTCCTTTAAAATCACCTGTCCCTTGTAAGAGTCTAAGTCCCGATTGGTAAACTTTTGGAGGGGCTCTTTTAGCCTTTCCAGAAGGGCAATGGTGTTCTTGTTGGGCTCCTGGATTATTGCTGAGACCATGTGAAGTTCCGCAACTAATGGCCTCCTTCTATTTCCATGGGTGGACTTCCTTAGGAGTGAGTCTTTCTGAAGTTTATCCTACCAAGTACTGTTGCAACTCAAGAGCTTGGCAGCCCTGGGTCAGGATGCAGATCCCTAGGCAAGTTGAGGCATGACAACCTTCTGGAAACTGAATCTCCAGGCATATCAAGGCAGGTTGACCTTCTGGGACTCCTGGATTGGCAGATCCCCGAGCAGGTTGAGTCATGACAACCTCCCAGGAACAAGATCCCTAGACAGATGAAGGCAGGTTTACACCCTGGGATCCCCAGGCTGGAGTTGGGCATCCCCAAGGTCTCCAGTGTGACCAGTGCTGGGAAGGATTAACGGGCTGTAATCTTAACTCATTGCCAGTTTGTCCACAGAGGATGGGAATAGATATCATGATGTAAAGCAGTCCAAGCCTGTGCCCTGAGACTGGGAATCTGGGAAAATAGCCATGAGGTTTATCCTCTTAGTGGACTGAGGAAATGCAAGTCACTGATTTCTTCCCCTAGTCCTACATGAGAACAGTTTAAAGTGCTTCCAATGGTAAACAGTTCATTGTCATAGACCCACTTTAGGCAATAACAGAAATAATGACAAAGGAGTGGGTTATTTGGTTCTGTTATGGGCATTAAGAGTATTTTAATGATAGGCTGGGTGGAGTGATGTTGCCTACAGAGGGGGCAATGCCATGATTGTAGGAGTTAGTAAGTGGCTTAAGCACAAAATGATGAAACAACAGACCAGATGTTCCATAAAAGCAGAGTGGGGATTTGATCCAAGGGATAAGTTTGTAGCTTTAGGAGAAGGGTGGTAAGAGTTTTGGACCAAGTGGCCTACAGAGCTAACTCCCAGAGTGGCAAACATTGTTCTTGGAAACCCCATTGCCCTTGAAGGGATGCCACCAACAGATGGACTTCTAGCAGGCATTGTGTGCCTATCATCCACCCTCTCAGATTCACTGAGAGATGCTGTTGACACACATGTTGTAGGAAACAGGGAAGATGAAGGCCTGAATCTCTAGAGGGATTGGACATTATATAGTATTTCCTTATGAAGGGCCAACTATTTTCTTGCTGTCCCTCCAGAATATTGTAGAGGCAATATTGTGGGCCCAGAGGGGGCTCAAGAAAAGAGCTTGAAACAGGAGGGAAGGTGGCAGGACACAACTTTTGACATAGCACAAGGGCATAACATAAACCAATTAAATCAAATGAGTCCAAGATGGCTGCTGCTGAGGATACTAAGTCATTTCAGTTGTGTCCGACTCTGTCCAACCACATAGATGGCAGCCCACCAGACTCCCCCATCCCTGGGTTCTCCAGGTAAGAACACTGGAGTGGGTTGCCATTTCCTTCTCCAATGCATGAAAGAGAAAAGTGAAAGTGAAGTCACTCAGTCGTGTCTGACCCTCAGTGACCCCATGGACTGCAGCCTTCTAGGCTCCTCCATCTATGGAATTGTCCAGGCAAGAGTACTGAAGTGGAGTGTCATTGGCTTCTCCATCCAAGATGGCAGTATTGATTAAAAAAGATGTATAACTTGAGAGTTAACAGTTAACTTTTATTTGGGACAAATGAAGACTGTGGCTTTGGAGGCAGCATCTCAGATAGCTCTGAGAAACTGCTCCAAAGTGGCAGTGGGGGAAAGTCAATATATAAGGTTTTGGTGAAGGGGGAGTTCAATATCATGAAGCACTCATTTTACAAAAGGGTTTTTGTTAGTCATGAGGATCTGATGCCACCATGAAGGGATTTAGTGCTTCTCTAGATATGAGGATATGCAAGAATTGAGATCATAAATGTCTCACCAGATTCCCTGAAGCACAAAGTGCCTCACTCCACCCTGAACTCCATCAGGGATTGTTGAAGGTCAACAGCTATAGCAGCATGAGGTTCAGTCTCCTTAGAGGCAGATGGCAAATGCATTTGTTGTTCAGTGATTGATAATGTTCTTGGTAAGTGCCAGTTTGTAGTTGACCACAGAAAAGTCAAATTCAACTAAACCTTAATCCTCAATTTGCAAGCTAAATGACACACCCAGAAGTGCCATGACAGTTCCAAGGCACTGTCAAAAGACCAAGGATTGGATAGTTCCTTAATTGTTGGAATGATCCTCCCACACATTAGCAAATCAGCCAGCTCACAAAAACTAACCACACCACATTTCATGGCTGCTGCATACACCCTCTGTGATGGTACATACTCTATGGACTGTGCTGCTCTCTAAATCTGAACAAATCCACCTCTTATCTACTGCTCTGTCTCACTGAATTCTTTTTACAGTGAGACATCAAGAGCCTGAGCTTCATTAGGTCCTGAAACGAGACACCATGGGTTTTGGCCAGGCTCAAGTCTCAGTTGGACACGACTGAGTGACTAAGCATAGCAAGAGTCTGTGCCATGTGAGTTTGAGTCCCAATCTCAGGTAAATGTTTCTAAGAACAACTGTTAGAAATGGAAGGATGATGACCTGCCAATACTTTGCAAACAGTGGCATAGATGGGGAGAGGAGTTGAAGGATAGGAGGAAAAAGCAGTGGGAAGAACATGGTGAGAAACTCCTTTATAACTTGCTGGAGAAACTACTAAATACCTGATCTGTGCCCACAATTTCATTTTCATTGGTCTGATCTGTGGCACAGAGGAGGTTAAGGACAGAAGAACCCTCATCCTCTTGAGCAAAGGTAATAAGGTGCAGCAGATAGTGGAGCCTTTGGGGCACACTGGGGAGTTTCCCCTGCCAGAGTCCCTCAGTTGCACCCATCGCAACTCGCCTGTTCACAGGGGGTTCAAGTGAAGAGCCTAAGCCACTCCATTTTGTTAAAGAGAACTCCATTTTGTAAAAATTCCTGGGAAAGAGCTTCTCGGAAATCCTTTAACCTCACCTCACCACCCACAGACCAATCAGGACCCATGGCCAGCCTGGGAAATGGGAACCAATCAGAACCTGTGGCCAGCCAGGAAAATGGGAACCAAACAGAACCCAACACCTAAGATAGACAATTGGTCATCTCCCAAACTGGAAACTCCCGTTTTTCAAATTTTTCGAGTGAGAATACCCTATATAAGCATTGTAACCCAGAGCTTGGGGCTCCTCCCTATAGTCGCTGCGTTGGTGTCAGTGGGAGCCCCAGCTCAAGCTTGGTAATAAAAACTCTCTTCCTTTTGCATCGGATATTGGCCCCCTGGTGGTCATTGGGAGATTTTACAACCTGGGCATAACACAAGGAAATAAGAAATGAGAGACTGTAAAGGTATTAAGATTTTGTTAGCCATATGTCCTTCCAGACGTAGGGGCAAGGACCTCCTGCCTTAACTAGATGTCTTCTGGAATCTGAGACTGAGTTGTATGAGCTTTCTACCAAGTTTGTTTTTGTTGTCCTGGTTTCCAGCAAACAGGGCTTCTTGTTACTTCTGCTGTTCTAGGTTTCCTTTGCATTCAGTTTCTGCCATGTGAGTTTTCACCAAGTCGGGCTTCTGCTCTGCTTGTTTTCCACCTTGCTAGGGCCAAGGTGACATTGTTTCACCAAGGTTACATCTGAGACACGGCACCCATATGTCAGGGGAGTGTAAAATTTCCTCAGTTCTGTCTCTTTGCAACAAAGATTTGAAATAGTGGACCAGCGTTACAGCTCAGTTATAGCTTAGAGTTGTTTTTTTTTTTTTGTTTGTTTGTTTTGTTTTTTAATTCTTTTGCACACAAAGATAGTACACCCTCAAGGCAGGAAGTCAGGACAAGCCCAAAGGGGAGGCTTCAACCTTGGCTTCCTCCTTTTATACATTTGTCTCTTTCCCACCTTGAGACTTCCCTATTCACATTGGGCTAGTCAAGAAGGGGCATGTTTGTTTCACCTAAAGTTCTCATTTCAGCCCACAGATTTTCCTTTGTTCCATTTTTTCAGGCTTTTCTCTTTGTCTTTTAGTCACCACCATTTTGGACTCCTTTTTCCTATTCTAACTATCTAACAATATCTTATTGTAAGGAGAAACACACTGACTGAAAAAGGCCACCCTGACTAGGCACCATCATAACCATTTGTGTGAGTTATTTTAAGACAGGAGGTTTTGGTAAGAAACACAGAACTAATAAGCCACCACTAAGCCACTTCTTCCCCAGAAGAATTTGGGAAAGGTCAAGAGAAGACACCACATGTCTGACCACCTCCTAGAATCCTTCTTGTTGGCATCCAAAGTGGCTGAACAAAACAATGTGTGTGCTACCAGGAAGGACTGAGTCAGAATGACTGGCCAAAGACAACCTGGAAACTAATCCCATCACCATAAAACCCAAGACTGTAAACCACATGGCAAAGCAGTCTCTTGGGTTCTCTTACCCTACCACTGTCAACCCAGATGCTTCTTTCCAATAAAATCTCTTGCTTTGTCAGCATGTGTGTCTCCTTAGACAATTCATTTCTGAGTGTTAGACAAGAGCCCACCCTCAGGCCCTGAAAGGGCCCCTCGTTCCTGAAACAATATAGTATTTGTCTTCTCCATCTCATTTATTTCATTTAGTGTTGTTGCAGAGAAGAACCAACTCTTACTCCATTTTGGAACCATTTCTTTGAGTTGCTTTCCATTGTTGTTGTTATTCTAATCATATAATGGCCTGTCTCAAGGCACCCTGTCCCTTTACTATGACTGTTAAAATGTCTTTGTTCAGCTCATAGATAATCTGACCCTGCCTACCTGTGAATGGCTACAGAAGAGAAGAGACTAACACATCCCTTTTCAAATGTTGGCCCTTCCCAGAGATATTTTGCAAGACTGAAGCCCCTCTTTACTTCCTCACTACCTCTCCCACTGTATTCTCTTTTAAGTTTAGTTCCTCACAGCTTCTCTCATTTTATAAAAGAACCTGGCATCCGCACAGGCCTTAACAAGATGGTTACTTTGAAACATTAGTTTACCATCTTCTCAGTCATCTGGCTTCTCAAATAAAGTTGTATTCCTTGCCTAAACACTTCAGTCTCATGGATTCATTGACCTTTTTTGCAGTGAGCAGAGTGAGCTTGTACTCAGTAATATTGTGATAATCTTGAGGTCCATTCATGTTACTGAAAAAAGCATTATTTCATTGTGGCTGAGTAGTAGATCCTGAGATGTTTCTGTTTGTCTACTGAAGAAGCTGGTGGTTTCCTGTTCTATTTAATACACTGACTAAGTAGGAAGTATTTATGAAGACTATTATCTTATTCAAATGAGATGAAAGGAAGCAAAAACTTGCTCAGACTTCTCTACTTTTCTAGAGAGTGAGGACTGTTATCTAGGTTTCATCTGTTTCACTTGTTGAAGTGCCCTTTATAGTCTATACTGAAATGCTTCTGCTCTTTTTTTAAAGGCACAGAATCAATGAAATTTCCTAACATTTATGAAAGTGAAACAGAAGGGAAGAGGGCAGGGTATAACCTTTGAAAGAATGTGATAGCCCAAGGGCAAAATATAAACTGATTCAAAAAATAACAAAATAAAAATGAAATAAAAAGACACACAAAAAACAAATAAACTGATTCGAACCAAATGGGTCCAAGATGTTAGATAAGTCAACTTGACTAGACCTTGATCCTCAGTATAGAATCATTATAACATATCAACAAGGTAAATGATACAGCCAGAGGAACTACGATATTTCCAAGGTGGACCATCAAAGACCAAAAATTGGGTGCTGGCCCAAACTCTGGAAATCCCCACCCCTTCCCCAAAATAGTTGAACTAATCCTCCCACTAGTTAGCCTATGGAATTACCCAGTCTATCAAAGCTAACCACACCACATATCAAGGCTGCACTCACTCTCTGAGATGGCGTGTGGACTGTGTTTATCTCTGCATAAATCCACTTGTTAACTATCACTTTGTCTCTCACTGAATTATTTCTGTGATGAGATATAAAGAAGCTGAGCTTCATTTGGAACTGGAACGAGGTCTGTGATCTCAGTTGGAGGATTATGGGTCTTGGCTCAGTTCTAATTCCAGCACATGGGTTCAAGTCCCAGTCTGAGGTAAACAGCTTTAGAAGTCTTGTGAACCCCTCAGTGTACATCTTGGTGCACAGTTCCAACAACTCTATGACAGAGGTATTGCTGCCATTCCCATTTTTCATGTTCAAAAGCTGATGATACATAGGCAGGTGGCTCCCCTGGGACACAGTGGAGCTAGGTGGAGAAGATGGGTTCTCAGTCCAGGTCTGTTGGACTTCAGAGCCCTTGTTCCTAATGGCTAAGTGACTCTGCTGATGTAGTTTATTCTCCACTCGTGCTCCTGCAATGCAGGACACCTGGGTTCTGTCCCTGGGTTGGGATGACCCCCTGGAGAAGGAAATGGCAACCCACTCCAATATTCTTGCCTGGAAAATCCCATGGACAGAGGAGCTTGACAGGCTACAGTTCTTGGGGTCACAAAGAGTCGGACATGGCTGAGCGATTTCACTTCCCTTTACTAGTGCTTGGGTCCCAGCAAGCGTCTTCCATAGTCTACTTGATAGAGCAGTCAATCACTTTTCTGGCCCATTTTAATTTGCCAGAAAGTTCTTCATCCTGAGGTGAAATCTGAGTCTAAGGTCTTCAATAAGTGAATCGTGAGTCATCGTTGCCCTTATACACTATATTCTGTATGCATCGTTCCACTTTAAGGAGACAAAGCCTTTGTATAAGAAAAGAAAATAGTAAGAGAAGACTTTCTGGTAAGCTATCTATTGCAGAGAGAGGTGTTACAAAGCAGAACTGATGAGTATCACATAGTATATTTCAACATCACAGCGAGGGATGAAGGGTAATGCTTGCCATTGGTCTCAGGATCTTGTGCTGTGCTTTTGTTGATTTTTTAACATCTTGCACATGTAAATTATATTTTGAAACATATTTATGGTGAATCATAGACAACAGTTTTCTTCAGAGCCATCTTTGTGGTTTATAACAGGTGGTTCTCACAGAATGCAATGTATCTTCTTTCATGTGGGAGTAAAGGGAGGTGGATTTATTTTTTGGCTGCACCTTGGAGCATGTGGAACTTCCCTGACCAGGAATCAAATCCATGGCTGTGGATTCCATTGCAGTGGAAGTGCAGAGTCTTAACTATTGGACACCATAGAAGTCTCTTCTTCCATGTGAATGAGCCAAATGAAGGCTTTAATTCTGCAGCTCTGTTAGTAAGGATGCTACCTTGTGGGACACTCGCTAGTACCTTATAAATATTCGCTAGAATTTTATAAATGTGTGTCAGGACCAGCCCAACAATGAACGAACCTGAGGGAGTGGTGACTCAAAGAATAAGGAAAAATAAGACTTGGAAATAAAGTGAGGATCAGGGGGCTGATGCCATTTGTAGGCAAAAGCCCAGATTCTAATCCTCACATGCTTTTTATGCTAACTTCTACTTCCTAATTTGTGCTCTAGAGGTATCTGTTCTTTACAATCTCAGATCTAGGATAAAGATATAAAATGCATAGTTCTCAATGTCAAACCTTCAGCCATTCATGATTTTGTGTAGTCCTTCGGTTAGTGATGCCCTTTCTGAGCAACTCCCTCAAGGCTCTGGAACAGCCACTGATGGTTTTCCATCAGTCACATTAGTACTACAATATCTTGTTTTCAAGATGTTTTTTCCAGGATGTACTTTTTACTGCTCCCAGCCCTTCATGTGGGGGTGAAGAAAAAGTCACTTTTATTTTTCAAAGAGGCCCTGTTAATTATAGTACAGACCTGTGTATAGCATATTCGCTACAAAGTGCTCTCAGTTTTTAAGACTAATAGGATGTGGATTAACCAATATCTAAACAGCCTCTGAATTTTTGGGGACCAGTGAATGAAAACTTGCTATACCTAAGCCCATCCCCACTGCGCCAACTCCACCAACAGGGAGTCTAATTTAACATCGCAACCTTGATCAGAAGGCTCTTGGGATACTTTTTCTCTACTTTCTATATTTTATCATCAGGATTTCTTGATGACCTGTGTCCTTGTATGTAATCTCCTGTAGTGACAAATTGGGCTTCCCTGAACATTCAGAAAACTAAGATCATGGCATCTGGACCCATCACTTCATGGGAAATAGATGGGGAAACAGTGGAAACAGTGTCAGACTTTATTTTGGGGGACTCCAAAATCACTGCAGATGGCGACTGCAGCCATGAAATTAAAAGATGCTTACTCCTTGGAAGGAAAGTTATGACCAACCTAGATAGCATATTCAAAAGCAGAGACATTACTTCGCCAACAAAGGTCCGTCTAGTCAAGGCTATGGCTTTTCTAGTGGTCATGTATGGATGTGAGAGTCAGACTGTGAAGAAAGCTGAGCACCAAATAATTGATGCTTTTGAACTGCAGTGTTGGAGAAGACTCTTGAGAGTCCCTTGGACTGCAAGGAGGTCCAACCAGTCCATTCTAAAGGAGATCAGCCCTGGGATTTCTTTGGAAGGAATGATGCTAAAGCTGAGACTCCAGTACTCTGGCTACCTCATGCGAAGAGCTGACTTACTGGAAAAGACTGATGCTGGGAGGGATTGGGGGCATGGGGAAAAGGGGACAACAGAGGATGAGACGGCTGGATGGCATCACCGACTTGATGGATGTGTTTTGAGTGATCTCTGGGAGTTGGTGATGACCAGGGAGGCCTGGTGTGCTGCGATTCATGGGCTCTCAAAAAGTCAGACACGACTGAGCAACTGAAATGAACTGAATTGAACTGATGATTCAGTGGTCAATAATCTGCCTGACAATGCAGGAGATGTGCAGAGATGCATGCTTGATCCCTAGGTGGGGAAGAATGTCTGGAGAAGGAAACAGCAACTCACAGTTGTATTCTTGTCTGGGAAATAACATAGACAGAGGATTCTGGCTGACTATAGTCCATAGGGTTCACAAAAGAGTCAGTTATGAGTTAGCGACTAAACAGCAACAGCAAAATCAGAAGTTATGGATCACAGCCCACAAAACCACATTCCCTTTGACACCAATTCAAATGTAAGTCTCCCTGAAGTCCATGCTTAGGTGACTTGAACTCCCTTTCATGCACCATTTTCTCCTTCTCTCCTGGTTCACAAAATGGGTAACACTGTGGCTCTCAAGGTTAAGATTGCCGCCTATGCAAGAGGTCTCTTTTACCCACTTTTAGCCTATTTCTTTCTGTAGATTTTCCCCTTCTCCAAATATGAACAGTTTACTTCTGTCTTTAATAAGTATTTTTTATTTGACCTAGTTATATTCTAATTTTCTGTTAGAGTTATTTACCCTAGCTATTGTCTAGAAGGACAGGTAGAATTCATTGAAAGCTGATATATGCATAGTTTCAGTTTATAACAACAAAAAGGATGTAGATTGAAAGCAGATAACTAGAGAAGTGTACGGGCAGAGCCTTGGAGAGTGGTGGGCTTCCAACTCAAGCCTTTCAGCTTCCTCCCCTATGGAGACAAGAATGGTGCGAACTCCTCTTAGCAACGATGTGAGGCGCATGAGGGGAATATTGCCAATCAGGGACGCTCACTCAAGTCTTGGTATCCAAAGCCTTTACTGGGGCTCCATGGTCAGCTGTCCATGTGGTTGACCTCAGTCTCCAGACCTTCTGGAGGTTGAGCTGATACTGCATGACTCAGAAGCCCCACATCAACACATTGTTAGACATTCTGGTGCAGTCCAAAACCCCAGGTCAACAAAGACACTCACCAGGTATGGCATTCCAAGGCCTTGGAAATTACCCACCATAGGATGGGAGCCAAAGTCAGCCCTCCTTTTGGTGAATGTAAAAAGTCTTACTACACATGCAGAAACGTTTTATTTCAGATATGCTTGGAAAAAACAGTCTTCTTAAAAAAAAAAAAGTTTTCTATTTGAGACAAAATAGAGTCAACTACATCACCCACAGTAAATGTATTTTGAATATCTGCTATTGTGCTTGGAGAGTCCAGTGTTAATGTTGACATATTCTACCTTACCATGTTTTAGCCATGTCTTCTTTACTGGTTGAAGGTCTGGGTGTGTTGCATGTTATATGTGGCAGCAGCACAGGCTGCACAGGATTGGGGAGAGGCTTAATCTGGCTTCTGACCCGTATTGTCATTTTTGGCATGGTTGTCAATTACCTAGTATTTGAGAAGAAATATGATGAGATGTTGAACAATATCAGCAGCCCCAGAATGTACAGTTGACTTGTCACTGTCACTCAGTTCCCTTTCACATAATACTTTTGTCTTCTCTCCAGGCTCAGAAAATGGACAACAATCTGGCTCCTAAGTAAAAGACCTCGGGCTGTGCAGGAGGTCTCATTTACCCCTCCTTTAGCCCATTTGTTTCTACAGATTTTCTTCTTCACCAAATATGAACAAGTTACACCTGTCTTTGATAAGCATTTTAATTCTACCTAATTATATCCTAATTTTGTTAGAGTTATTTATTTATTAGATTAAACAAATGCCAAAGATTTATTTAACTCATGACTAAAGGAACCAGTAAGCTGAGAGAGCTAGTTCAAAGGGTTATGGGAGATACAGAAGTATTTATAGGCACAGAAAGAATGCTGGAAGAAGATTACCGAATCCCATACAAATTGGTTAATGTTCCATAAAGGAATAATAACTGTTGGAGTTTTATTTTCTATGGATAAGGCAATGGCACCCCACTCCAGTACTTTTGCCTGGAAAATCCCGTGGACAGAGGAGCCTGGTAGACTGCAGTCCATGGGGTCGCTGAGAGTTGGACACGACTCAATGACTTCACATTCACTTTTCACTTTCATGCATTGGAGAAGAAAATGGCAACCCACTGCAGTGTTCTTGCCTGGAGAATCCCAGGGAGAGCAGAGACTTGTGGGCTGCTGTCTGTGGGGTCACACAGAGTCAGAAATGACTGAAGCGACTTAGTAGCAGTAGCAGGACAAAGTTCTTTGGATAATAATAATTTGTAAGTGATATTTGTAAAATTGATTGCTGAAGAAGTCTTTCTTATCTCTTCTTGCTATTCTTTGGAACTCTGCACTCAGATGCTTATATATTTCCTTTTCTCCTTGGTTTTTCCCTTCTCTTTTTTTTCACAGCTATTTTCAAGTCCTCCCCAGACAGCCATTTTGCTTTTTTGTGTTTCTTTTCCATGGGGATGGTCTTGATCCCTGTCTCCTGTACAATGTCACAAACCTCCGTCCATCGTTCATCAGGCACTCTATCTATCAGATCTAGGCCCTTACATCTATTTCTCACTTCCACTGTATAATCATAAGGGATTTGATTGAGGTCATACCTCAGTGATCTAGCGTTTTCACTGTTTTCTTCAATTTCAGTCTGAATTTGCTAATAAGGAGTTCATGATCTGAGCCACAGTCAGCTACTGGTCTTGTTATTGCTGACTCTATAGAGCTTCTCCATCTTTGGCTGCAGAGAATATAATCAATCTGATTTCGGTGTTGACCATCTGGTAATGTCCATGTGTAGGGTCTTCTCTTGTGTTGTTGGAAGAGGGTGTTTGCAATGACCAGTGCATTTTCTTGGCAAAACTCTATTAGTCTTTGCCCTGCTTCAGTCTGCATTCCAAGGCCAAATTTACCTGTTACTCCAGGTGTTTCTTGACTTCCTACTTTTGCATTCCAGTCCTCTATAATGAAAAGAACATCTTTTGGGGGTGTTAGTTCTAAAAGGTCTTGTAGGTCTTCATAGAACCATTCAACTTCAGCTTCTTCAGTGTTACTGGTTGGGGTATAGATTTGGATTACTGTGATATTGAATGGTTTGCCTTGGAAATGAACAGAGATCATTCTATCATTTTTGAGATTGCATCAAAGTACTGCATTTTGGACTCTTCTGTTGACCATGATGGTTACTCCATTTTTTCTAAGGGATTCTTGCCCACAATAGTAGATATAATGTTCATCTGAGTTAAATTCACCCATTCCAGTCCGTTTTAGTTCACTGATTCCTAGAATGTAAACATTCACTCTTGCCATCTCCTGTTTGACCACTTCCAATTTGCCTTGATTCATGGACCTGACATTCCAGGTTCCTATGCAATATTGCTTTTTACAGCATTGGACCTTGCTTCTCTCACCAGTCACATCCACAGCTAGGTATTGTTTTTACTTTGGCTCCAAACCTTCATTCTTTCTGGAGTTATTTCTCCACTGAACTCCAGTAACATATCGGGCACCTACTGACCTGGGCAGTACCTCTTTCAGTATCCTATCATTTTGCCTTTTCATTCTGTTCATGGGTTTCCCAAGGCAAGAATACTGAAGTGGTTTGCCATTTCCTTCTCCAATGGACCACAATCTGTCAGGAAAAGGAAAAGCCAAGGAGCAAAGGAAAGTTATAAGCATCTGAATGCACAGTTTCAAAGAATAGCAAGAAGAGACAAGAAAGCCTTCTTTAGCAATCAATACAAAGAAATAGAGGAAAACAACAGAATGGGAAAGACTAGAGATTTTTTTCAAGAAAATTAGAGATATCAAGGGAACATTTCATGCAAAGCTGGGCTCGATAAAGGGCAGAAATTGAATGGACCTAACAGAAGCAGAAGATATTAAGAAGAGATGGCAAGAATACACAGAAGAACTGCACAAAAATTTCTTCATGACCTGGATAATCACGATGGTGTGATCACTCACCTAGAGCCAGACATCCTGGAATGTGAAGTCAAGTGGGTCTTAGAAAGCATCATTATGAACAAAGCTAGTGGAGGTGATGGAATTCTAGTAGAGCTATTTCAAATCCTGAAAGGTGTTACTGTGAAAGTGCTGGACTCAATATGCCAGCAAATTTGGAAAACTCAGCAGTGGCCACCGGACTGGAAAAGGTCAGTTTTCATTCCAATCCCAAAGAAAGGCAATGCAAAAGAATGCTCAAATTACCGCATAATTGCACTCATCTCACACTCTAGCAAAGTAATGCTGAAAATTCTCCAAGCCAGGCTTCAGCAATACGCGAACCCTGAACTCCCTGATGTTCAAGCTGGTTTTAGAAAAGGCAGAGGAACCAGAGATCAAATTGCCAACATCCACTGGATCATGGAAAAAGCAAAAGAGTTCCAGAAAAACATCTATTTCTGCTTTATTGACTATGCCAAAGACTTTGACTGTGTGAATCACAATAAACTGTGGAAAATTCTGAAAGAGATAGGAATACCAGACCACCTAACCTGCTTCTTGAGAAATCTGTATGCAGGCCAAGAAGCAACAGTTTGAACTGGAAATGGAACGACAGACTGGTTCCAAGTCGGAAAAGGAGTGTGTCAAAGCTGTATATCGTCACCCTGATTATTTAACTTATATGCAGAGTACATCACGAGTAACACTGGCCTGGAAGAAACACAAGCCAGAATCAAGATTGCTGGGAGATATATCAGTAACCTCAGATATGCAGATGACACCATCCTTATGGCAGAAAGTAAAGAGGAACTAAAAAGCCTCTTGATGAAAGTAAAAGAGGAGAGTGAAAAAGTTGGCTTAATACTCAACATTCAGAAAACGAAGATCATGGCATCTGGTCCCATCACTACCTGGGAAATAGAAGGGGAAACAGTGGAAACAGTGTCAGACTTTATTTTCTTGGTCTCCAAAATCACTGCAGATAGTGACTGCAGCCATGAATTTACAAGACGCTTACTCCTTGGAAGAAAAGTTATGACCAATCTAGATAGCATATTCAAAAGCAGAGACATTACTTTGCCGACTAAGGTCTGTCTAGTCAAGGCTATGGTTTTTCCTGTGGTCATGTATGGATGTGATAGTTGGACTGTGAAGAAGGCTGAGCAGCGACAAATTGATGCGTTTGAACTGTGGTGTTGGAGAAAATTCTTGACAGTCCCTTGGACTGCAAGGAGATCCATCCAGTCCATTCTGAAGGAGATCAACCCTGGGATTTCTTTTAAAGGAATGATGCTGAAGCTGAAGCTCCAGTACTTCAGCCACCTTATGCGAAGAGTTGACACATTGGAGAAAACTTTGACACTTGGAGGAATTGAGGGCAGGAGGACAAGGGGACAACCGAGGTTGAGATGGCTGGATGGCTTCACTGACTCGATAGATGAAACTCTGAGTGAACTCCGGGTGATGGTGATGGAGAGGGAGGCCTGGTGTGCTACGATTCATGGGGTTGCAGAGTCCAACAAGACTGAGCGACTTAACTGAACTGAACTGAACTAGTAAAATTATTTTATATTTATTTCTGTGAAACCACATATAAAATATATTTTCTGATTACAATAGAATAAAACCAGAAGTCAATAACATAATGAAAATTGGAAAATATACAGATATATGGAAATTATGCTCTCAAACAGCCAGTAAGTCAAAGAAAATAAATTATAAGCTAAATTAGAAAATACCTTGCAACAAATGAAAATAAAAACAAAACATAATTATGTTAGGTCAAAACTTAAGTGCTAAAAGGGAAATGTGCACTTGTAAACACATTTAAAAAGAAGGACTTCAATTCAACAACCTAATTTTACAACAGAGAAAAAAGAAGAAAATATTAAACCATAAGCTAGCAAAAGGAAGGAAAAAGGTCAGAGTGGAGACAAATGAGATAGAGAATAGAAAAGCAATGGAAAAAAAAAAATCAGTGAAACCAAAATTTGGTTCTTAAAAAGTATTAGCGAAATTTAGAAGTCTTTAACAAAATTGACTAGGAGGAACAGCGAAGAGAAGTCAAATTACTACAAACATTAATGAAAATGGAGCCATTATTTCTAATTTATAGAAATATAATAAAGGAATATAAGAAAGTAATTGGAACAATTACAGGCCAAAAAAAATGAATAGCTTAGATAAGATTTACAAATTCCTAGAAACACACAACCTACTAAGATTGAATCATGAAGAAATAGAATACCTAAATACACCTGTATCTAGGAAGGACATTATATTGTTAATTTAAAATTTCCCAACACAAAAAGCCCTGGATCAGATTGTTTCTCTTGGGATTTCTACCAATCTTTCTCAAATTCTTCTTTTAAAATTTTTAAATATAAATTTACTTATTTTAATTGGAGGTTAATTACAATATTGTATTGATTTTGCCGTACATTAACATGAATCCGCCACAGGTATACAGGTGTTCCCCATCCTGAACCCCCCTCCCTCCTCCCTCCCCGTACCAGTCCTCTGAGTCGTCCCAGTGCTCCAGCTCCAAGCATCCAGTAACATGCATCAAACTACTGAAGAGGAGGAAACACTTCCTAACTTGTTCTGTGAAAGCAGCATGTCTCTGATACCAAAGCCAGATAAAACTCTTACAAGAAAAAAAAAAAATACACGCCATTACTTTTGAATATGATGTAAAACCCTCAGTTAGCAAACTGAATTAGCAGCATTGTAAGAGAATTATACACTGGGACCAGGTGGGGTTTACCCTCAGAATGTAATGATGGTTCAACATACAGAAATCAATTAATGTAACAAATATGAATAGAATGAAAGAAACAAAACACGTGATTATCATAATTGATTCAGAGTTTGTTGTTGTTGTTGTTGTTTTACAAAATTCAACACCATTTTATTTTATTTTATTATTATTTTTTTATTTTACGATGTTATATTGGTTTTGCCATACATTGACATGAATCCACGATGGGTGTACATGTGTTCCCCATCCTGAATCCCCCTCACACCTCCCTCCCATCCCATCCCTCAGGGTCATCCCAGTGCATCAGCCCCCAGCACCTTGTAGTATGCATCGAACCTGGACTGGTGATTCATTTCATATATGATAATATACATGTTTCAATGCCATTCTCCCAAATCACCCCACTCTCTCCCTCTCCCACAGAGTCCAAAAGACTGTTCTATACATCTGTGTCTCTTTTGCTGTCTTGCATACAGGGTTATCATTATCATCTTTCTAAATTCCATATATAGGCATTAGTATACTGTATTGGTGTTTTTCTTTCTGGCTAACTTCACTCTGTATAATAGGCTCCAGTTTCATCCACCTCATTAGAAAGGATTCAAATGTACTCTTTTTAATGGCTGAGTAATAGTCCACTGTGTATATGTACTACAGCTTTCTTATCCATTTGTGTGCTGATGGACATCTACATTGCTTCCATGTCCTGGCTATTAGAAACAGTGTTGCAATGAACATTGGGTTACACATGTCTCTTTCAATTCTGATTTCCTTGGTGTGTATGCCCAGCAGTGGGATTTCTGGATCATATGGCAGTTCTATTTCCAGTTGTTTAAGGAATCTCCACACTGTTCTCCATAGTGGGGGTACTAGTTTTCATTCCCACCAACTGTGTAAGAGGGTTCCCTTTTCTCCACACCCTCTCCAGCGTTTATTGCTTGTAGATATTTGGATTGCAGCCAATCTGACTGGCATGAAACGGTACCTCATTGTGGTTTTGATTGGCATTTCTCTAATAATGAGTGATGTTGAGCATCTTTTCATGTGTTTGTTAGCCATCTCTATGTCTTCTTTGAAGAAATATTGGTTTAGTTTTTTGGCCCACTTTTTGATTGGGTCGTTTATTTTCCTGGAATTGAGCTGCAGGAGTTGCTTGTATATTTTTGAGTTTAATTATTTGTCAGTTGCTTTGTTTGTTTTTTTTTTTTATTTTCTTCCATTTCAAAGGCTGCATTTTCACCTTGCTTATAGTTTCCTTTGTTGTGCAAAAGCTTTTAATTTTAATTAGGTCCTTTGGTTTATTTTTGCTTTTATTTCGAATATTCTGGGACGTGGGGACATAGAAGATCCTGCTGTGATTTTTTGTTTGTTTGTTTGTGACTTTTCTTTATTTTTCTTTACTTTTTTAAAAAAATTTATGTATTTTTTATTTTGCTTTACAATACATTGTTTTGCCATACATTGACATGAATCAGCCATGGGTGTACATGATTTTCCAATCATGAATCCACCTCCTACCTCCCACCCCATATCATCTCTCTGGATAATCCCTGTGTATTGGAGAGTGTTTTGCCTATGTTTTCCTCTGGGAGTTTTATAGTTTCTCATCTTATGTTTACATCTTTAACCCATTTTGCATTTATTTTTGTGTATAGCACTATTTTATGATAAAAAAAAAGAGTCAGTAAACTAGAAATGGAAAGAAATTTCCTCAACATAATAAAGGCCGCATAAGAAAACTTTCATATCCAATGGTGAAAGATTGAAACCTGTTTTTGTTAAGATCAGGAACAAGAAAAGGATGTTCATCTTTTGCAATTTCTTGCAGAAATAAAATTATCTCTGTTCACAGATGGCAGGATCATATATGCAAAAAACCCAAAATATTATACATAAAACTTCTCAGAACTAATAAATAAATTCAGCAAAGTTACAGGATACAAAATCATTGTAAAAAAATCAGTTGCATTTCTATACAAAAACAATGACATTCCAAAGAGGAAATTAAGAAAAAATTCTCCTTACAATAGCATCAGAAAAAATAAAATACTTAGGAATAAATAATTAAGGAGGCAAAATTATTGTACCCTGAAAACTGTGAAACATTGCTTAAAAGAAATTAAAGAATACACTAAAAAATGGGAAGTCATTATTTGTTCACAAATTGAAAAGATTTTATGTTATAAAATGTCAATAGTATCCAATGTGTGGATGCTTGGTTGTGTCCAAATCTTTGTAACCCCATGGACTGTAGGCCACCAGTCTCCTCTGTCCATGGAATTTTCTGGGCAAGAATGCTAGAGTGAGTTGCCATTTTTCACTCCAGGAGATCTTCCCAATCCAGGGATTGAACCCCAGTCTCCCACATCATGGGTGGTTTCTTTACCATTACACCTGAGAAGCAATAGTACACAAAGTGATCTACATCTTCAGTGAAATCCTTTTCAAAATCCCAATTTTTTTTTTCAAAAATAGAAAAACTTATCTTAAAATTCAAGGTACCCTGAATAGCCAAAGAAAACAAAGTTGAAGACTCATAATTCCAGATTTCAAAACTTATTACAAAGCTACAGTAATTAAAAAAAAAATATATATATATTATATATATAGTGGCATAAAGACTTACACATATACAAATGACATAGAATAAAGAGCTCCCAAACAAATATTTTCACATAAATAAACCTTTGCACAAGGATGCCAAGACCATTCAATACAGCAAAGACAGACTCCTGAACAAATTGTGCTGAGAAAACTGGATATCATTATGCAAAACATTGAACTTGTACTCTTACCTTACAACATATACAAAAAATCTCCTCAAAATGAATCATATATTTAATTGTAAGAGCTAAAACTATAATACTTTCAGAAGAAAACTGGAAAAAGCATCATAACATTAGCTTTGACACAATTTCTTTGCTATGCCATAGAAAGCACAGCAACAGAAGAAAACATATATAAATTGGACTTAATCAAAATTAGTTTTATGCATTTCAAAGTACACTATCAACAGGAGGAAAAGGCAACCCAAAGATTAGGAGAAAATATATGCAAACCATATATCTGATAATGGGTTAATATTCAGAATTATGAAGAATTCCTGCAACTTAACAACAACAATTAAAACATCCTGATTTAAAAATGGGCAAAATACTTACATAGATATTTATCCAAAGAAGATGTAAAAAGGCCAATAAGCGTATGAAAAGATGCTCCACATCACTGACTGGTAGGGAAATACAAACCAAACCCCTGTGTGATATTACTACACACCCATTAGAAGTATTGGCAAAGATGTGGAGAAACTGGAATCCTTGTATATTACTGGAGGGACTGTAAAATGGTGAAGCTTCTGTGTAGAAAATTAAACACAGAATCAACATATGATGGAGAAATTCCAGTTATAGGTATATACTCAAAAGTACTGGAAGTAGGGACTTGAACACTCATGTTTACAGAAACATTGTTCACAATAGCCAAAAGATGATAACAACCCAAGTGTATATTGATAAGTGAATGGATGAACAAAATGTGGTATACAAAGCATGGGGTATTTTTAAGCTTTAAAAGGGAAGGAAATTCTAATGCTACAAAATTGGTGAACTTTGAAGACATTATGATAATTGGTATGTCATTCACAGAAGGATAAATACCCTATAGAGTCACTTATATGAGGTACTTAGAATAGTCAAAATTCATACAGACGGAAAGCAGGATGCTTGTTGCTGGAGTCTGGGGGAGGAAGGAGAGAGGAGTTATTGTTAAAGGTAAAAGGAGTTTGAGTTTGGGAAGATGAAGAAGTTCTGGAGGTGAGTAGTGATGATTGCATAGCAGTGTGAATGTACTTAATGTCACTGAATTATACACTTAAAATAATAAATTTTGGGTTATGTATATTTACCAAGATTAAAAAAAAAAAAAAACATTTGCACTTTTATGTTAACATCAGTACTTCCTTACACAATTAAAAAAAATCTAATCAATAACTAAACCTGACACTACTGTTATTTTGGGACAGATGATTAATTGTTGTGGACACTGTTTTTGCCTTGCAGGGTGTTTAGTAGCACCTCTGTCCTCTTCTTACTATATGCCACTAGCACTTTTTCCCCTTTGTGACAACC
Source organism: Capra hircus (assembly GCF_001704415.2). Taxonomy (NCBI): domain Eukaryota; kingdom Metazoa; phylum Chordata; class Mammalia; order Artiodactyla; family Bovidae; genus Capra; species Capra hircus. The sequence continues at coordinate 177,083 of NW_017190137.1, forward strand.
AGGATTGTCCCCAGACATTGGCAAGTGCCATATGCTTACTGGTTTGGAACCACTAACAAGAGTTTTGGAAATTTTGACTTGATCTCATACTGAGAGTTGTCCAAACAGTTTCATATTGTAAGTCTATATGTATAAATTTATTTCTTGAGGTATCGATTGTTAGACATTTCTGGTAAAATCTTTTCTACCAGCATCCTAAGACTCTCTTCCCTGTTGTAATCCAAGTTTCAGAGTCTGTATTAATAGTTTAGAGCAGAGCAAGTTCATAGCTCAGAGAACTGACCTCCTTCATGGTGTGCATGAAATATTTATGTAATTGACAAGTTCCTAAATAGACAAACAAGACTGTTAACCCAATTCTCTACTGTATTTCATGTAGTAGAGAAAAATTATCAGCATCCTCCTACATGGTTAGACCATAAAGCAAGACTCCTAATCATTGCTATGAGTAATACATTATTCAGTTCAGTCACTCAGTCATGTCCGACTCTTTGTGACTCCATGAATCACAGCATGCCAGGCCTCCCTGTCCCTCACCAACTCCCAGAGTTCAATCAGATACACGTTCATTGAGTCAATGATGCTATCCAGCCATCTTTTTCTCTGTCATCCCCTTCTCCTCCTGTCCCAGTCCCTCCCAGCATCAGAGTCTTTTCCAATGAGTCAACTCTTTGCATGTGGTGGCGAAAATACTGGAGTTTCAGCTTTTGCATCATTCCTTCCAAAGAAATCCCAGGGCTGATCTCCTTCAGAATGGACTGGTTGGATCTCCTTGCAGTCCAAGGGACTCTCATGAATCTTCTCCAACAACACAGTTCAAAAGCATCAATTTGTTGCCGCTCAGCCTTCTTCACAGTCCAACTCTCACATCCATACATGACTACTGGAAAAACCATAGCCTTGACTAGACGGACCTTAGTCTGCAAAGTAATGTCTTTGCTTTTGAATATGCTTTCTAGGTTGATCATAGTTTTCCTTCCAAGGAGTAAGCATATTTTAATTTCATGGCTGCAGTCACTATCTGCAGTGATTTTGGAGGCCCCCAAAATTAAGTCTGACAGTTTCCACTCTTTCCCCATCTATTTCCCATTATCCATGTCCAAATCAGAGCCAAAAGCAAGCTTGTCTATAGACCTGAAACAGAACCAAAACCATGGGGCAGGGATGGAGGATAGAGAAGCAGAGAGTCAAAAAAAAAAAAAAATCCCTATTGCCACTTGGTATTCACTCCAGGAACTAACAAAACACGTTTCTGGTCTTACACAGCCTAGGGGTGCATGTTTCTTGCGGCATTCCTCCCTCTTTCAGGAATGTGCTGAAAGTTGAATCTACTAGGACGTCACATTGGGATCTCCAAAACTGTCAAAGTATATCCCATGGACTGAATGGTGCCACCTCCAAATGCATTTGTTGAAACCTCAACCCTCAATAAACCTGTTTAGAAATACTGCCTGTGAGGAAATCAATTTGGGATGCCATCAGGTCTACCTCTGGTGCATCTCTGCCCTGCCTCAATGGTAGAAGAAGTGGGCTGATGGGAATGAGTAAGGTGTCTGTGTCAGTAAGGGACAGACTAAGTCAGACTAGGAAAGAAAAGCTTCACTGGAAAGTTTTTCCCCATCCCCATCTAAATCAGGGAGGGACACCTGCAGGGGAAAAATCTGTGGCTGTGGATGCCACTTTTTTTCTCTGTTACAGATGGGAGCTAGCAGTTCCATGAACTACTCCTTTAACACGTTTTTTTTTTTTTTTTTAATGGGCAAGTTTGACCCCCAGAGACATGCCTGATCTTCTGTGATACTGAATGGCCATAGTATCCTTTGGAAGAAGGGTAACGCTGGCCAGTTGAACGGTAACTTAATTATAATAGTTTTACAATTAAACTGATTCTGTAGAAAACAAGGGAAATGGGTAGAAGTGCCATATGTGTTGCTCTTTTTCTCTCTATGAGACATGTCAACTTGCACAGATTTGGGTGTGAAATCGTCAGCCCCCTCCTATCCTCTTACTTTTCCCTATACCTGGGGCTTCCAATTGAGGAGACTGAGAATCAGGGCACCCTTCCAGAAGGGGTCGGCTCAGTCTCAGTAGAAATTCAAATAGTCTCAACTGCGGTTGAGGATTTTAAAAATACATAGAAGCTTTTATGGGACTAACTTTACTTTATGACCTTACATGGACAGATGTAACATATGTCTTGGGACAGACACTGACTCCTCATTCAAGAACTCAAGCTTTGGGGGAAGCTACTGCTTTTGGATATGGCTTGAATGTGAGACAAGTGGAAAAAGGGAACATAAAATAGCCCTCCTTTTCACTGGGAGCTGACTCAGACTATAACATGGCTAAAAGAAGATGGGATCAGAGCCTTCTTTGTCAGATGTATTCTTGAAGGAGTCAAGTGAGCACATGCTAAGACTTTAAACTATGCTAAGTTGGCTTACATAGAACTGGGAGAAAAGGAAACTCCTAACCGACTATGGGAGGCTCTCTGCAAGTTTACTGAAATTGATCCCAAATGTACAGAGGGAGTAATGATCTTAAAAGAAATTTCTCATTCAGTTTACTCAGGATATCCACCTTAAAGTACTAAAACAGGCATTTGGGCCAAATCAGTCTTTAGATAAACTGCTGCAATTGGCTCAGACAGTTTACTATGGTAGAGAAGATGAGGAGGAGAAAAGGCAGAAAAAGACCAGAAAAGACTGAAGCCCTAACAATGGTTTTCAGATCTATTCTAAAACAGGCTGAAAAATGCTGAGAGGAACCCGGGCAAAAAGGGACAGGCTTGTTATTACTATGGAAAGGAGGGGCATCTCAAGTGAGGTTGCCCTCAGGCATCTAAGTCACTCCAGCTTCCTATCTGGTCTGTAAAGGACCACACTTGAGGAGAGACTTCCCACAGAGGTGTCGGCCTCAGGGGTTGAACTCTCAGGACAATCAGGACTGAAGGTGCCTGGAGGTCCCCACATGAGCCCCCATCCTAATAACACCTTAGGAACCTCGGGTGTTAATAACTGTGTGTGTGTGTCGGGGGGGGGGGGGGGCAGTCAATTGATTTTCTTTTGGAAACTGGGGCAACTTTCTCTGTGCTCACTGAAGGCCGTGGCCTGCATTCTTCCTGATCCACTATTGGGACTATCTGGAGGAGCTAAATGCTATTATTTCAGTCATCCTTTAAGCTTCAGCTGAGACTTTCTGCTGTTTCTCATGAGTTTCTGATCATGTTGGAGTCTGCCTCATGCCTTCTGGGGCATGAGGCAAGAACCAAGCCTCCGGTTTCATGAATATGGAGCCTGCTCTTTCTCTCCCATTATTTGAAAAAAAAAAAAAGTGAATCCTAGAGTGTGGACTGATGGAAAAGCTGCGGATTGAGCACAAAATACTGTTCCTATCCTTGTTAAGCTAAAAGACACTCATCTATTTCCATATCAAAAGTAGTATCCATTGAAACCTGAGGTTAAGGAAGGGTTAAAACCCATCATTGAAAATTTAAAAGAACAAAGACTATTAATTCCCTATTATAGTCCATGTAATATTTTGAGTGTAAAAAAGTCAAATGATAAATGGAGACTAGTTGAAGGTTTATGAATAATAAATGAGGCTGTGATTTCATTACACTCCATGGTGCCTAAGCCTTATACTTTATTGTCTGACTTTTAACTTTGATTATACATTACCTTCGAAGAAGGCAATGGCCACCCACTCTTGTACTCTCTCCTGGAAAGTCCCATGAGTGGAGGAGTGTGGTGGGCTGCAGTCCATGTGGCTGGTAAGAGTTGGACACGACTGAGCTACTTCACTTTACTTTTCACTTTCATGGATTGGAGAAGGAAATGGTAACCCACTCCAGTGTTCTTGCCTGGAGAATCTCAGGGATGGGGAAGCCTGATGGGCTGCCATCTATGGGATCACACAGAGTCAGACATGGCTGAAGTGACTTAGCAGCAGCAGCAGTATACATTATCTTGGTTTAATTACTATTTTACTGCACATAAGTAGGTAAATAGGTCTAGAACTGGTGGTTTTCTCCCTGATTTTTATCAAATATGGAATTAGGTCATATGGTTAACTCCTGAAAATGGACATCTACTAACTAACACCTCCATGTGCTGGGAACCAAAAAAGCCATCCCCAGAAGTTAGCCAACAACTTAATTGTAACAACTGGAAGCAATCAGGACTCTTGCCCCAAGCAACAAGCAATGTAACCATTCCTATGTGTTTCAATCCAAGTTCAAGTCTTCCTTTTGTCTGGCCAGGCACTGATTGGAACTGGATCCCTCAGTCATGCTAGCTTGTTCCTGATGGGACCCACTTTATATGTGACTTTTACCTATGAGCATGGCTTCCCCCTGGCTGGATAGGGAGATACAGCCTAGGTCTAGATTTTATTCATGACTTCATGTTTTCAGAGTTTCCAGAGAAGCCTGCTAATCTGCCACACCTTAAAACTCACTGGATAAGGTCTGTATTTCACTGGTGTGGATTATCGGGCTGAAATATTCATTCCCTCTGGGAATTACTGATATTATGCTACGAGTTGATTCTCTAAATAACTTTACTCAACAGACTTTATAAGATTATCAAAAAATCAATTTCAGCCCTTAATGCTGAACAAATACAAATTAGAAAGGTGGTTTTACAAAACAGACTGCGCTTAGATATCCTAATGGTTTCACAAGGAGGAACTTGTGCCATTATTCATAGCCAGTGTTGTACATATATACCAGATATGAGCACTGATGTTACTCACTTCACTAAGCACATGAACAAGATGATTCCGTCTATGGATACTCCTGAAGCCTCAGTCACCTCATTTTGGGAAACATTAACTAGCTCCCCATGGTGGGTAACTATCTTAATAATAATTATAATTGTTCTGTTTTTATTGTCATTGTGTAACTGGGTTTGCTTCTAATCATCCAAAAGCATTTAAGTTAAAGTGGTTGTCCAAGCTCCTATGAGTGTCACAGCGTCACCAACAATTAATTGGAGGCCCTGGATCAGAGACTCTCAATGTGAGGATTAGGAGTATATGCTGCCTCAACAATTTAGGGACAGTGCCCCATCCCAGCAGGAAGTAGTTATGAAATGAAAACATCACCCCTTTTCCTTTGCAACATAATTCTCCGAAAAGGAAAAGGGGGAAATAAGAGTCAGTTCTTAGGTTGATAAGAAGTCCACGATCCCCAAGGGTGAGAAAGGGGTCTGGGGTTCTCAAAGAGGCAAAAAGGACAAACCAGAGCTAATGATTACACACACACAAATAAAAACAACTCATCTTGCTCAAGGATATGTTCTTCATTAAATTCTGTACCAACGATTATATAGCAATGTATCCTGCTCAAGGACATGTTTCTCCTTCTTAAGAAACTTCTGACTAATCCTGTCATCCTAAAGTATATGTCTGGTTCAGTTCAGTTGAGTTGCAGAGTCTGTCCGACTCTGCGACCGCATGTACTGAAGCACACCAGGCCTCCCTGTCCATCACCAACTCCCAGAGTTGACTCAAATTCATGCCCATTGAGTTGGTGATGCCATCCAACCATCTCATCCTCTGTTGTCCCCTTCTCCTTCCACCTTCAATCTTTCCTAGCATCAGGTTCTTTTGAAATGAGTCAGTTCTTCACACCAGGTGGCCGAAGCATTGGAGTTTCAGCTTCAACATCAGTCCCTCCAATGAATACCCAGTACTGATCTCCTTTAGGATGGACTGGTTGGATCTCTTTGCAATCCAAGAGACTCTCAAGAGTCTTCTCCAAAACCACAGTTCAAAAACATCAATTCTTTGGCACACAGCTTTCTTTGTAGTCCAACTCTCGCATCCATACATGACTCCTGGAAAAACTGTAGCCTTGACTAGATGGACCTTTGTTGGCAAAGTAATGTCTCTGCTTTTTAATATGCTGTCTAGGTTAGTCATAACTTTCCTTCCAAGGAGTAAGTGTCTTTTAATTTCATGGCTGCGATCACCATCTGCAGTGATTTTGGAGTCCCCCAAAATAAAATCTGACACTGTTTCCACTGTTTCCCCATCTATTTGTCATGAAGGGTTGGGACTGGATGCCATGATCTTAGTTTTCTGAATGTTGGCCTTTAAGCAAAAGCTCTTGAGTGATCAAGCCTGGTCCCTGGTCATTCCAAAGCTAAATCTTTATCTTCAGAGATCACAAATCTGACATCATTTACCAAAGTGTTTATTTTAATTTTTATCATTCTACTTGTGGTTGGTTATACTCATCCACAATTCAAAAATTATATAGAAACACACACACACAAACACACACACAAATGGTGTTTCCCAAGTGGCTCAGTGGTAAACAATCTGCCTGCCAATGCAGGAGATACAGGAGTGCAGATTTTATATCTGGGTCAGGAAGATCCTTGGAGAAGAAAATGGCAACCCTCTCCAGTTTGCTTGCCTGGAAAAAACCATGAACAGAGGAGCTTTGTGGGTTACATACCATTGGGTCACAAAGAGTTGGACATGACAAAGCAACTGAGCATACACACAAGCACACACTCACATACACAAATACACATATACAGACATATATAGGGCTTCCTCAGTGGCTCAGTGGTAAAGAAGCCACCTGCCAATAGAGGAAATACGGGTTCAGTTCCTGAGTTGGAAACATACTCTTGAGAAGGAAATGGCAACTCACTCCAGTAGTCTTGCCTGCAAATCCCATGGACAGAGAAGCCTGTTGGGCTACAGTCGACAGGATTGTAAAAGAATCAGACAGAACTTAGCGACTAAGCAACAACAATTCATACATATATATATATATATACACATATACATATATATACATACACAAACACACATATATATATACACATATATAGACATATACATATATATACACATATATAATACATATACATATGCATTTATAATATATGTATATATAATGCATATATAAATACACACACATATATACACATATACACAAACATATATACATGCATATGCATAGGTATACATACGTATACACACATATATACATATATATGTATACATAAATACATATATGCATATACACACATATATACACATATGTATGCATGGCATACATATACATATGTACATACATATACATATGCATATATATGTATACATGTATATGTACATGTGTATATATACATGTGTTGTATATGTACCTGAATGGTCTAGCTGTTTTCCCTACTTTCTTCAATTTGAGTCTGAATTTGATAATAAGGAGTTCATGATCTGAGCCACAGTCAGCTCCTGGTCTTGTTGTTGTGGACTGTATAGAGCTTCTCCATTTTTGGCTGCAAAGTATATAATCATTGCTATTTCAGTGTTGACCATCTGGTGATGTCCATGTGTGGACTCTTCTCTTGTGTTGTTGGAAGAGGGTGTTTGCTATGACCAGTGCATTTTCTTGGTAAAACTACTTTAGTTTTTGCCACGCTTCATTTCGCATTCCAAGGCCAAATTTACCTGTTACCTCAGGTGCTTCTTGATTTCCTACTTAACATTCCTGTCCCCTATAATGAAAAGGACATCTTTTTTGGGAGTTAGTTCTAAAAAGTCTTCATAAAACCGTTCAGCTTCAGCTTCTTCAGTGTTACTGGTTGGGGCATAGACTTGGATAACTGTGATATTGAATGATTTGCCTTGGAGACGAACAGAGATCATTCTGCATTGCATCCAAGTACTGCATTTCGGAATCTTTTGTTGACCATAATGGCTACTCCATTTCTTCTGAGGGATTCCTGCCTGCAGTAGTAGATATAATGGTCATCTGAGTTAAATTCACCCATTTCAGTCCATTTTAGTTTGCTGATTCCTAGAATGTCTACGTTCACCCTTCCCATTTCTAGTTTGACCACTTGCAATTTGCCTTGATTCAAGGACCTGACATTTCAGCTTCCTATGTAATATTGCTCTTTACAGAATTGGATCCTGCTTCTGTCATCATTCACAACCACAACTGGGTGTTGTTTTTGCTTAGGCTCCATCCCTTCATTCTTTCTGGAGTCATTTTTCAACTGATCTCCAGTAGCATATTGGGCACCTAATGACCTGGGGTGTTCCTCTTTTGGTATCATATCATTTTGCCTTTTCATACTGCTCATGGGGTTCTCAAGGCAAGAATACTGAAGGGGCTTGACATTCCCTTCTCCAGAAAGCAGGGAAAACCGCTAGACCATTCAGGTATCACCTAAATCAAATCCCTTATAATTATATAGTGGAAATGAGAAATAGATTTAGCGGCCTAGATCTGATAGAGACAGTGCTTGGTGAACTATGGAATGAGGTTTGTGACATTGTACAGAAGACAGGGATTAAGATCATTCCCATGGAAAAGAATGCAAGAAAGCAAAACGGCTGTCTGGAGAGGCCTTACAAATAGCTGTGAAAAGAAGAGAAGTGAAAAGCAACGGTGAAAATAACAGATATAAGCATCTGAATGCAGAGTTCTGAAGAACAGCAAGAAGAGATAAGAAAGCCTCCTTCAGTAATCATTGCAAAGAAATAGAGGAAAACAACAGAATGGGAAAGACTAGAGACCTCTTCAAGAAAATTAGAGATACCAAGGGAACATTTCATGCAAAGACAGGCTCAATAAAGGAAAGAAATGGTCTGGACCAAAAAGAAGCAGAATATATTAAGAAGAGGTGTCAAAAATACACAGAAGAACTGTACAAAAAAGATCTCCACGACCCAGATAATCATGATGATGTGATCACTAGTCTAGAGCCAGATATCTTGAAATGTGAAGTCAAGTGGGCCTTAGAAAGCATCACTTTGAATAAAGCTAGTTGATGTTATGGAATTCCAGTGGAGCTATTTCAAATCCTTAAAGATGATGCTGTGAAAGTGCTGCACTCAATATGCCAGCAAATTTGGAAAACTCAGCAGTGGCCACAGGACTGGAAAAGTTCAGTTCTCATTTCTATTCCAAAGAAAGGCAATGCCAAAAAATGTTCAAACTACTGCACGATTGCACTAATCTCACATGCTAGTAAAGTAATGCTCAAAATACTCCAAGTCAGGCTTCAGCAATACTTGAACTGTGAAATCCCTGATGTTCAAGCTGGTTTTAGAAAAGGCAGAGGAACCAGAGATCAAATTGCCAACATCCGCTGGAGCATGGAAAAAGCAAGAAAGTTCCAGAAAAAAAACATCTATTTCTGCTTTATTGACTATGCCAAAGCCTTTTACTGTGTGGATCACAATAAACTGTGGAAAATTCTGAAAGAGATGGGAATACCAGAACACCTAACCTCCCTGTTGAGAAATCTGTATGCAGGTCAGGAAGCAACAGTTAGAACTGGACATGGAACAACAGAATGTTTCCAAATAGGAAAAGGAGTACATCAAGGCTGTATATTGTCACCCTGCTTAGTTAACTTCTATGCAGAGTACATCATGAGAAACACCGGACTGGAAGAAACACAAGCTGGAATCAAGATTGCCAGGAGAAATATCAATAACCTCATACACGCAGACGACAAAATTCTTATGGCAGAAAGTGAAGAGGAACTAAAAAGCCTCTTGATGAAAGTGAAAGAGGAAAGCAAAAACCTTGGCTTAAAGCTCAACATTGAGAAAACGAAGATCATGGCATCTGGCCCCATCACTTCATGGGAAATAAATGGGGAAACAGTGGAAAAAGTGTTAGACTTTATTTTGGGGGCCTCCAAAATCACCACAGTTGCTGACTGCAGTCATGAAATTAAAAAGCGCTTACTCCTTGGAAGAAAAGTTATGACAAACCTAGATAGTATATTCAAAAGCAGAGACATTACTTTGCCATCTAAGTTCCGTCTAGTCAAGGCTATGGTTTTTCCTGTGGTCGTGTATGGATGTGAGAGTTGGACTGTGAAGAAGGCTGAGTGCCCAAGAATTGATGCTTTTGAACTGTGGTGTTGGAGAAGACTCTTGAGAGTTCCTTGGACTGCAAGGAGATCCAACCAGTCCATTCTGAAGGAGATCAGCCCTGGGATTTCTTTGGAAGCAATGATGCTAAAGCTGAAACTTCAGTACTTTGGCTACCACATGCGAAGAGTTGACTCATTGAAAAAGACTATGATGCTGGGAAGGATTGGGAGCAGGAGAAGAAGGGGATCACAGAGGATGAGATGGCTGGATGGCATCACTGACTCGATGAATGTGAGTCTGAGTAAACTCCGGGAGTTGGTGATGGACAGGGAGGCCCTGAGTGCTGCGATTCATGGGGTCGCAAAGAGTCAGACACGACTGAGCGACTGAACTGAACTGAGCTGAATGTATACGTATACATAAATATGTGCATATATTTATATATGTATTATATATATATACATTTAAGATTTTTGCATTATTTTAATATGTATTACTCACTTTTTTTTTCTATTGATATATGACTTGCTATTTATTTTATATTTTTTTCAGACTATAGAAATGATGCTAGACAAAAAGCAAATTCAAGTTCAAAATGGCTCATAAAGCAACTGAGACAACTTGCAACATCAACAAAGCTTTTGGCCCATGAACTGCTAATGAATGTACAGTGCAGGGCTAGTTCAAGAAGTTTTGCAAAGGAGACAAGAGCCATAAAGATGAGGAGCACAATGACTGGCCATCTAAAATTGACACTGAACAATTGAGAGCAGTCATCAAAGCTTGCCTTCTTATAACCACACAAGAAGTTGCCCAATAATTCAACGTTGAACATTCTATGGACTTTTGACATTTGAAAGAAAGGTGAAAAAACTTGACAAGTGTGTGCCTCTTGAGCTGACTGGGAAAAAAAAATTCATCGTTTGGATGTGCTGTTTTCTCTTATTCTATGGGAAAACAACAAAAAAATTTTTTTTACCAATTTGTGCAATGTGACAAAAAGTGAATTTTGTACAACAACTAGCCCAGTGGTCAGACTGAGGAGAAGCAACAAAGCACTTTCTAAAGCCAAAATTGCAGCAAAAGAAGTCATGGTCACTGGTTGCCTGCTGCCCGTCTGATCCAAAATAGCCTTCTGAATTCTGGTAAAACCGTTACATCTGAGAAGCATGCTCAGCAAATCAATGAGATACACTGAAAACTGCAAAGCTTGAAGCCAGCATTATCAACATAATGGGCCCAGTTCTTCTCCATGACACTGTCTGACCACATGTCACACAACCAATGCTTCAAAAGTTGAATGAATTGGTTACGAATTTTCGCTCATCTGCCATATTCACCTGACCATTTGCCAACTGACTGACTACCACTTCTTCAAGTACCTTGACAACTTTTTTTTTAAGTGATAAAGAATGTTCATTTTATTAAAAATATAATCCAGCAAAAGTAGCAAAAATAATCACAGTCATTTATCCACTTTGGTCACACAGGGGAAGTGGCAGGGCTGGTATCAAAACACTTTCCTCCTCTGCCATATCCATAATAATCTATTTTTGTCAGAAATAGAAAGTTGCAGTATCACTCATTGGTGAGACAGGGCCATCAAGGAGGTTAACCTCTTGTCACCTTTGCTCAAGTAAGCGCTGTGGGTCCTGTTTCCCAATTGTTGTTTCCATGCCCCCCATCCCTTTTCCTGGCCCATCCCCATTGCTACCTTTAATCACACACATCTCAGTGAGATTGCTAGGGCTTTATTACAAACGCAGTTGACTCCCTCTTAGAACTCCCTCTTCAAACTTTCTTTTCTACACTCTTCCTCTCAATGCATCCATTCAGGACAGGGCAGTAGGCCATCAGGAAAGAAAAATATGGAGAGAGTGAAAAGGAGCAATGCTTTCTTCAGTCTTTAGAAACAACCATCAAGTGCTCCTGGCTCCAGCTAAGACTCTGGTAGGAGGGTGAGATTCAGAGTTAGGTCTTATCTTCAAAGTCCTCCATGCCTACATTCTAGGGGACTTTTGTCTTCTTTTTTAATTTGGGCTGTGTTTCACTAGTCCATTTCCATGGCTGCTTTCTCTTTCTGTGCAAGCCTGATCTGATGGAGTTTTCTGCACTTCTTCCCACACACATGTGAAAGAAAGAAAGAAAGAAAGAAAGAGAGAGAGAGAGAGAAAGAAAGAAAGAGAGAAAGAAAGAAGGAAAGAGAGAGAGAGAGAAAGAAAGAAAGAAAGAAAGAAAGAAAGAAAGAAAGAAAGAAAGAAAGAAAGAAAGAAAGAAAGAAAGAAAGAAAGAAAAGAAAGAACGGCTCTCATAGCCATTGTGAGAGCTTCTGCTTGTTTCTTTGTCTTTTTCTGCCTCTTTTTTTTTTTTTTTTTTTTTTTTCGTATTTCCTACCATAATAGACTGTCTGAGACAGTTGTAGCAGATTATCTAAAGACTGATTTGGTCCATCAGTTCAGCCACTCAGTCATGTCCGACTCTTTGTGACCCCATGAATCACAGCACGACACGCCTACCTGTCCATCACTAGCTCCCGGAGTTCACTTGAGTCACGTCCATCAAGTCAGTGATGCCATGCAGCCATCTCATCCTCTGTTTTCCCCTTCACCTCCTGCCCCCAATCCTTCCCAGCATCAGCATCTTTTCCAATGAGTCAACTCTTATCATCAGGTGAGCAAAGTAATGTTTCAGCTTTAGCATCATTTCTTCCAAAGAACACCCAGGACCGATTCCCTTTAGAGAAAACTGGTTGGATCTCCTTGCAGTCCAAAGGACTGTCAAGAGTCTTCTCCAACACCACCATTCAAAAGCATCAATTCTTTGGTGCTCAGCTTTCTTCACAGTCGAACTCGCACAACCATACGTGACTACTGGAAAAAATATAGCCTTGCATAGATGGACCTTTGTTGGCAAAGTAATCTCTGCTTTTGAATATGCTATCTAAGTTTGTCATAACTTACCTTTCAAGGAATAAGTGCCTTTTAATTTCATGGCTGCACTCACCATCTGCAGTGATTTTGGAGTCCACAAAAATAAAGTCTGACACTGTTTCCACTGTTTCACCATCTATTTCCCATGAAGAGATGGGATAGATGCCATGGTCTTAGTTTCCTGAATGTTGAGTTTTAAGCCAACTTTTTCACTCTCCTCTTTCACTTTCATCAAGAGGCGCTTCAGTTCCTCTTCATTTTGTGCCGGAAGGCTAGTTTTATCTACATATCTTAATTTACTGATATTTCTCCTGTCCATCTTGATTCCAGCTTGTGCTTCTTCCAGCACAGCATTTCTTATGATGTACTCTGCATATAAGTTAAATAAGCAGGGTGACAATATACAGGCTTGACATACTCCTTTTCCTATTTGGAACCAGTATGTTTTTCCATCTCTAGTTCTAACTATTGCTACCTAACCTGCATAATTCCAATCACAAAGAAAGTCAACGCCAAAGAATGCTCAAGCGAAGTCGTTCAGTCGTGTCTGGCTCTTTGAGACCCCATGGACTAGTAGCCTACCCTACTCCTCCCTCCATGGATTCTACAGGCAAGAGTACTGGAGAGGGTTGCCATTTCCTTCTCCAGGGGAATCTTCCCGACCCAGGGATCAAACCCGGGTCTCCTACATTCCAGGCAGATGCTTTAACTTCTGAGCCATTGGGGAAGCCCCAAGAATGCTCAAACTACCACACAATTGCACTCATCTCACACACTAGTAAAACGATGTTCAAAATTCTCCAAGCCAGGCTTCAGCAATACGTGACCCATGAACTTCCAGATGTTCAAGCTGGTTTTAGAAAAGGCAGAGGAACCAGAAATCAAATAGCCAGCATCCACTGGACCATTGAAAAAGCAAGAGAGTTCCAGAATATCATCTATTTCTGCTTTATTGACTATTCCAAAGCCTTTGACTGTGTGGATCACAATAAACTGTGGAACATTGTGAAAGAGATGGGAATACCAGACCAGCTGACCTGCTTTTCGAAAAAACCTATATACCTATACATAGTAAACCATAAAACACAGACAAAATAAATCAAAGGTAACACAAGTAGATGGAGAAATAACAATATTGATGGATTGGAAGAATCAATATAGTGAACATGAATATGCTACTCAAAACAATCTGTAGAACACAATCCCTATCAATCTACCAATGGTTCTTTACAGAGAACTAGAACAAATAATTTCACAATTTGTACGGAAACACAGAAAACTTCAAACAGCCAAAGAAATCTTAAGGAAGTGGAATGGAACTGGAATATGAACCTTCTTACTTCAGACAATATTACAAAGCTATAGTCATCAAGACAGTATGATAGTGGCACAAAGACAGAAACACAGGTCAATGGAAAAAATAGAAAGCCCAGAAATAAATCTACACACCTACGGACAACTTATCTTTAACAAAGAAGGCAAAAGTATACAATGGAGAAAAGACACACTCTTTAAGAAGTGCTGCTGGGAAAACTCGCCAACCACCTGTTGAATAATACTAAACACTTTCGAACACCATAAACAAAATGGATTAAGTATCTAAATGTAAAGCCAGAAATTATAAACCTATAGAGGAAAACATAGGCAAAATACTCTGACATAAATCATAGCAAGATCCTCTATGATCCGCCTCCCATAGTAATGGAAATAAAAACAAAATTATACAAATGAATCCTGTTTAAATTTAAACCTTTTACATAACGAAAGAAACTATAAGCAGTGTTGTAAAACAGCCTTCAAAATGTGAGACAATAATAGCAAATGAAGAAATTGACAAATTAGTAATCTCCAATATATACAAGCTGCTCATGCACTTCAATACCAGAAAACTAAATGGCCCAATTTTAAAAACTGGGCTAAAGAACTAAACAGGATTTTCTCCAAAGAAGACATACAGATGTCTATCAACGATATAAAAAGATGCTCAATCTCACATATTATCAATAAATGTAAATCAAAACCACAATGTCATACCATCTTTTGCTGGTTAGAATGGCTGCTATCAAAATGTTTACAAACATTAAATGCTGGAAACAGTGTACAGAAAAGGGAACCCTTTAAGCTGATGGTAGAAATGCAAACTTGTACATCCACTTGGAGAACAGTATGGTGATCCCTTTAAAAACTGGAAATGGAACTGCCGTATGACACAACAATCCTCCTGCTGGACTTACACGCCTTGGAAATCAGAGTTGAAAGAGCCACACATACACTAAAGTTCAGTGTAGCACTATTTAAAATAAAACAGACATGGAAGCAACTTTTATATCCATCAGCAGATGAATGTATAAAGTCGTTGGCACATATGAACAATGGCATATTCAGAAGTCAGAATTCATTTCAGTCACTCAGCTATGACTGACCCTTTATAACTCCATGGACTGCAATACCTCAGGTTTCGCTCTCCATTGCTAACTCCCTGAGTCTGCCCAAACTCATGTCCAATGAGTCAGCGATGCCATTCAATCATCTCATCCTCTGTCATCTCTTTCACTTCCTGCTTTTAATCTTTCCCAGCATCAGGGATTTTTCCAATGAGTCAGTTCTTCCCATGAGGTGGCCAAAATATTGGAATTTCAGCGTTAGCATCAGTCCTTCCAAAGAATACTTACGACTGATTTCCTTTAAGATGGACTGATTATATCTCCTTGCTGTCAAGGGACTCTCAAGAGTCTTCCCTAACACCACAGTTCAAAAGCATGAATTCTTTCGTGCTCAGCTTTCTTTATAGTCCAACCCTCACATCATGACTTCTGGAAAAAACAGAATTGATTAGATGGACCCTTGTTGGAAAATAATGACTTTGCTTTTCAATATCTTCGATACTTTCGTCGTAGTTTTCTTCCAAAAAGCAAGTGTCTTTTAATTTTATAGCTGTAGTCACCATCTACAGTGATTTGTGAGCCCAAGAAAATAAAGTATCTCATTCTTGCTATTGTTCCCCCATCTATTTACCATAAAGTGCTGGGACTGGATGCCATGATCTCTGTTTTTTGAATGTTGAAATTTAAGCCAGCTTTTTTCACTGTCCTTTACTTTCATGAAGAGGCTCTTCAGTTCCTCCTTGCTTTTGGCCATAAGGCTGGTGTCTTTTGGATATCTGAAGTTATTGATATTTCTCCTTACAATCTTGATTCCATCTTGTGCTGTATCTTGTCCAGCAATTTGCATGATGTATTCTACATATAAGTAAATAAGCAGTGTGACAGTATACAAGCTTGACATACTCCTTTTGCAGTTTGGAACTAGTCCACTGTTACATATCTGTTCTAACTGTTGCTTCTTGACCTGTATACAGATTTCTCAGGAAGCAGGTAATGTGATTCAGAATTTCATCTCATTCAGAATTTTCTATAGTTTGTTGTGATCACACAGTCAAAAGTTTTGGTGTAGTCAACGAAACAGAAGAAGGTGTTCTTGGTGTTGTTTGTTTCTTTGTTTTAACTCTCCTTTTTCTATGATCCAGCAGATGTTGGCAATTTGATCCACTGTATTTTCTAAATCTAGCTTGAACACCTGGGATTTATTGGTTCTTGCACTGTTGGAGCCTAGACTGGAGAATCTTAAGCATCAATTTGCCAGTGTGTGAGATGAGTGTACTTTTGTGGTAGTTTAAATATTCTTTGGCATTGTCTTTTTGAGGATATTTGAAAAAATAGAAACTCCTAAAAATGAAACAGGAGGAAATAGAGAATTCACACAGATGAATCATGACTATGGTAATAGAAATTTAATATAAAGTCTTCCAACAGGAAAAGCCCAGGAACAGAAGTCTTAAAAAGTAAACTCTAAAAACAACAGCAACAACAAAAATTAGAGAAGAGATAACATCCATCCTATTCAAACTCTTGCACACATTTTCAGAGAAAGGAAAACTCCAACACCCATTCTAAAACTCCATCACCCTGAAAAAAAACTAGAAGATGTATTAAAAAAAAAAAAGAAGAAGAAGAAGAAGAAAGAAAGAAAGAAAAATGAGGAAAAATGGTCAATATCACTGAGGGATATATATGTAAAAATCTGAAACAAAATTCAGGCAAATAGAATGCAATAACATATGAAAAACATCGTAGATCATGATTAAGTAGGTTTTATCCCAGAGATGCAAGGATTTTTCAATAGTCATAAATCATTAAATGTGATGTGATATCAGCAAATTGAATTATAAAAGCCATATGATCATTGACAAAATTCAGCATTGGTTTTTGGTTAAAATTCTCCAAAAGGTATACACAGAAGAAAAATACCTCAACAAAATAAGACCATATATGACAAACCCACAGGAAGCATTATTCTCAAGGTAAAACATTGAAAGCATTTCCTCTAAAATCGGGAAGAAAGAAAGAGCTCTAACTCTCACAATACAATTCAGTTTAACTTTGGAAGTCCTAGCCACAACAATCAGAGTAGAAAAAGAAATAAAAGAAATCCAGATTGATAAAGAAGAAATAAAACACATGCTGTTTGAAAATAACATAAAACTCTATGTAGAAAATCCTAAATACATCATCAGAAAATGACTGGGACAGATCCATGTATATAGTAAAGTTGCAGAATATAAAACTATTTCACAGAATTCTCGTTTGTTCCTATACGCTAACCATGGAAAACCAGGAAGAGAAATTGAGGGAAAAATCAGCGTCACCATTGCAATGAAAATAATAAACTATTTAGGAACAATTGTACTTGAAGAGACAAAAGACGTATAAATAAAAACATAAAAATGATTAAAGAAATCAAAGATGACATAAATAGTTGGATAAATATACCATGTTCTTGGATTGGAAAAATCTATATAGGGAAAAGAAGTTTACTTCCCAAAGCAATCTATAGAGTTATTGCAACCTTTACAAAGTACCAAAGGTATTTTTCACAGAACTAGAACTGATATTTCCACAATTTTTATGGAAATGAAAAAGAACCTGAATAACCAAAGCAGTCTCCAGAAAGTAGAATGCAACTGAAGGAATCAACCTTTCTTACTCCAGACTACGCTGCTAAGTCATAGTCATCAAGAAAGCATTGTCCTGGCACAAAAGAAATAGATTGATGAAACGAAATAGGAAGTCCAGGGATAAATCCACCCATTCATGGATATCTTATTTTTGACAAAGGAGGTGAAAATATATAATGGAGAAAAGACAGTCTCTTCAGCAACTGTTGCTCAGTAAACTGGTCAACTATTTGTAAAAGAATAAAACTAGAATGCTTTCTAATACCATAAAAAAATAAATTCAAACTGATTTAAAGACCTACATGTAAGACTAGAAACTGTGAAAGTCTTACAGGGAAGCATAGGCAAGACACTCTCCACATAAACCACAGAAAGATCCTCTATTACCCACCCTCAGAGTAATGGAAACAACAATAAATGAGACTTAATTAAACTTTAAATCTTTTGGAGAATGATAAGCAAGGTGAAAAGTCAGCCCTCAGAATGGAATAAAATTAATAGCAAATGAACCAACTGACAAAGAGTAAAGCTCTAAAATATACAGGCAGCTCATTCAACTCAATATCAAAAAAGTGAATAGCCTAATTTACAAGGGAGAAAAGCCCTTAACAGACATTTCTTTAAAGAAGACATGCAGGTGGCTAATAAACACATGGAATATGCTTAGCATAATTCATTATTAGAGAAATGAAAATCAAAATTGCAATGAGCTGTCATCTCACAATGTTTAGAATGGCTGTCACCGGAAATCTAAAAGCAATAAATCCTGGAGAGGGTGTGGAGAAAAGGTAACTGTATTATACTCTTGGTGGTAACACAAACTGGTACAACTTGTATGCAAAACATTTCAGAGATTCCTTGAGAAACTTGAAATAGAACTGCCATAGGACCCAGCAAGGCCACTTCTTGGTATATGCCCAGAGGGAATTAGAATTGAAAGAGACACATGTACCCCAATGTTGATTGCAATAGTCTTTACAATAGCTAGGACATGGAAGTAATCTAGATGTATATCAGCAGAAAAATAAATAAGGAGGTTGTGGTATATATACAAATGGAATATTGCTCAGCTACATAAGGTTTAGTTACCCTGTAGCATATGGGATATTAGTTTCCCAGTCAGGGATTGAACTTTCATCCCCTGCACTAGAAGGTGAATGCTTAGCCACTGGACCAACAGGAAAGGCCCTGTGACATGCTTTAAGTGTTTGCTTCTGCACCCCATATCAAAAAGACACATTTTTGATGGGAATATATCACCATCCAAGGCTGCAAAGCTTTGACATGCTTCAAGAACTTCTTCATCCACACTGGTCAAATACAACCAACTGTTTATCACCTTGCAGTGTCATTCCAAGTGTTTCTTCATTGATTATTCGTTGAACACATCCAATAGATTATCATCATCTAGTGTTTCAGTGCAGTGACACCTCAAGTTATTCTTCACACACCCTGGGTCAAACAAATCCACTTGTATATCTCCACCCAGTGTTTCACTGCTATGACATGCTTTCAGTGTTTCTTCATCCACCCCAGCTCAAACTTACTCAGGAGATAACCATTTTCCATGCTTCACAGAGGAGGTTCAGCCACATCTTTGTCCACCCCAGATAAAACAGACTCAGCAGCTTATCACTTCCTTCTTTTCACTGGTGTCACAATTTCAAGTGTATCATTATCAAACACACCAGTAGTTTATCACCATCCAGTATTTCCAAGCTATGACACAAACTGCTTTATCATTCAGGCTGGAAAAATACATCCAGTCATTTATCAAAGTGAGTGTTTCAGTGCTGTGACGTGATTCAAGTGCATATTCATCCACTATTCATCCTGGAGAATGAAATGGCAACCTACTCCAGTATTCTTGCTTGGAAAATCCCATGGATGGAGGAACCTGGTTAGGCTACAGTCCATGGAGAGACAAAGAGTTGGACACAACTGAGCGACTTCACTCACTCATTTGTCCACTCTCTGGAAAAACACACTCTGTAGTTTATTACCATACAGTGCCCAGTGCCTTGACATGTGACATGCTTCAAATGCTTCTTTGTCCATCTGGTGTCAAATATTCAATAGTTTATTAACATCTATATTTCAGTACTGTGAATCACTGCATCTGCTCCTTTGTCAATCCTGGCCCGTCACTGCTAGGAGTTTACCACCCTTCAGTGTTTCAGTGCTGTGATATGCTTCATGTGCTTCATCATCTCCTGTAAAACATACTTATTACTGTATCATCATCCAATATTCAGTACAGTGATATGTTTCAAGTGCTTAATAGTCCACATCAGTCAAACGTTCCCAGCATTTTATCATTAGCCAAGGATTCAGGGCTGTAACTTGTAGTATATATTAGGTGTTTGTTTGACCCCCAGGTGTCAAATTCAACCAGTGTTTTATCACCATTCATTCTATCGGTGCTGTGACATACTAGAGTGCTTCCTTATCTACTCTGGGATAATGCACACATCTGTTGTTTCAGTGCTGATAAATGCACATGTGCTTCCTCAACTATCCTGTTTCAAATACATACAGTAGTTTATCAACATCCAGTGTTTAATTGCTGTGACACACTTCAAGTGTCCCTTTATTTACCCCTGATTGACGTTTTTCTGTCATACAGTCATGTCCAGCTCTTTGCGACTGCGTGGACTATAGCAAACTGGGCTTCCCTGTCCTTCACTATCTCCTAGAATCTGCTCAAATTCATGTCCATTGAGACAGTTATGCCAACAGTTAACCATTTCATTCTCTGCCATCCCCATCCACACCTGCTTACAATGTTACCCAGCATTAGTGCCTTTTCTAATGACTTGGCTCTGCATCAGATGGCTAAAGTACTACAAGTTCAGCATCCGTTCTTCTAATAATCAACACAATCAACTGATTTGATTTCCTTTAGGACTGTTTGGACTTCATGGGACTCAAGAGACTTTCTCCAGCACCAGTTCTAAAACATCAATTATTTGGCATTCAAACTTCTTTATGGTTCAGAGCTCATATCCATCCATGGCTACTGAGAAAAAACATACCTTGATTATATGGACCTTTGCCAGCAAAATGATGTCTCTGGTTTCAAATACTGTCTAGGTTTGCCATAGCTTTTCCTTCAAGAAGCAAGTGTCTTGCGTGGTGGTCCTAAGATGGTGGAGGAATAGGACGGGAAGAAAAGTTTCTCCCCTACAAATTCATCAAAAGAACAATTAAACACTGAGTAAATTCCAAAAAAACAACTTCTGAATGCTGGCAGAGTACATTAGGCAACCAGAAAAGCAGCTCATTGTTTTCAAAAGGGGGATAGAAAAAATATAAAAGACAAAAAAAAAGAGACAAAAGAAGTAGGGACAGAGCTCCATCCCAGAAAGGGAGTCTTTAAAAGTGAGGTTTCCAAACACCAGGAAACACATTAAATGCCATGTTTGTGGAGAGCCTTTGAAGCACAGAGGGCTACATAACTGGGAGGATAAATAAATAAATAATTAAAATCCACAGATTATGTGCTCAACGGTAACTCCCCCAGTGGAGAAGTGGCACGGACACCTGCACCGACCATTAGTAAATGGGGGCTGGACAGGGATGAATTGCTTAGAGTAAGGACCAGGTCTGAATGTCCCGAGGGCAATCTGAGCAAACTAACTTGGGTTAGCAAATCAGACCATGGGATAGCTATCACGTGAAAAGCCCTAACTTAAGACAGCACCAGGCCCACTCACAGAACAAAGGACTGTGCAGAGCTAGTCAGCTGCAGACCATACCACTCTGGTGACAGGCAGGCAGGGCTGGAAGCGGGTAATCACAGCCCAAAAGAAACATTATCTACCAAACTACAAGCAGGCTTCTTTACTAACTAAGACTTCCTGGGGTTCTGGACAGTCAACATCCGCCTGAGAAGGTGGACATGTTGTACATGCAGAAAACCAAGCAGCAGAGACAGGGGAGGCACCTCATCACCTGAATTGCTTGGACCTGGGGAGGGCACAAAACACAGGCCCAACCAAGTCTGCACCTCTGAGGACTTCCTGAGTCCAGGAACCTGAACGGATTAGACCTGGGATGTGCATGCAGCCCAGGGCCAGCCTCTGATGGTTCCCAGCAGAGCAACATAGAGCCTGACCAGTATGAGCAGGAAAAGCACATGTGCCATGAATAAGGGCAGGTCCAGTGTGGCTGAGACACTCTGAGCACATGCCAGTGTTATTTGTTTGTAGGGTCCCTCACTCCCCACAGAGCAACAGAACAAGTGAGCCTAAAAATGTGTCCACCACCGCCCACCTTGTGTCAGGGTGGAAATCAGACACTGAAGAGACCAGCAAACAGAAGAAGAGAAAACAGAGGGAACCGCCTTGGAAGTGACAGACTCAATAGATTAAAACTGTATAGCTAGTACCGACTACATAGGAAGGGGCCTATAGACCTTGAGAAATATAAGCTGGACCAAGGAACTATGCAAAAATAAACTTACCCCACACTGCCCAGAACAACATCAGAGAAAGTCCTAGATACATTTTTACTATTTTTATGATTTTTTTAAATTTAAGTACTCTATTATTCCTTTAATTTTCATTTTTATAACCTACTGTTACTTGAAAAAGAAAAATACCCTAATTTTTAAAGCAAAATTCACACACACACACACACACAAATACATATATATATATAGATATATATATATAATTTTTCTGACTTTTTATTTTTTTTTAATATTGTATTTTTGAAAACCCAACCTCTACTCTAGATTTTTAATGTTTGCTTTCTTGGTATTTGATATCAATTTTGTACCTTTAAGAACCCAATCTTCATTATCCATTTTTACTTGGGAGTGAGATTACTGGCTTGACTGCTCTCTCTCCCTTTGGACTCTCCCTTTTTTCCAGCAGGTCACCTCTATCTCCTCCCTCCCCCTTCTCTTCTCTACTCAAGTCTGTAAATCGCTTTGTGTGTTTCAGATGGTGGAGAACACTTAGGGAACTGATTACTTGCTGCAAAGGTCTCTCTCCTTTTGATACCACTATTTATCCTCCTGGCCACATCTGTCTCCTTCCTCCCTCTTCTCTTCTCTCTATAACTCTGTGAACATACCTGAATGGTCCAGACTGTGTAGCTCACACAAACAAGTGATTACTGGCTAGTTTGCTCTCTCTTCTTTTGAATCCACCTCATCTCATTTGGGTCGCCTCTAACTTCCTCCCTCTTCTCTTCTCCATGTAACTATCTGAACCTCTGTTGGTGTCCCTCACTGTGGAGGAACTTTTCATCTTTAACCTAGATGTTTTATAAATAGTTCTGTATACATAGAGAAGTCTTGAGACTAGTGTAAAAATAAGACAGAAAACCAGTAGCAGGAGGCTTTAGTTAAAATCCTGAAAACACCAGAGAACTACTGACTCCAGGGAACATTAAACTACAGAAGATCATCAAATGCCTCCATACCTACACTGAAACCAAGCACCACCTAAGGGCCAGCAAGTTCCAGGACAATACATACCATGCAAATTCTCCAGCAACACAGGAACACAGCCCTGAGCTTCAAGATACAGGCTGCCCAAAGTTACTCCAAACCCACTGACATCTCATAACTCATTAATGGACACTTCATTGCACTCCAGAGAGAAGAAATTCAGCTCCACCCACCAAAACACCGACACAAGCTTCCCTAACCAGGAAACCTTAACAAGCCACCCATACAATCCCATCCACAGTGAGAAAACTCCACAAAAAAGAGAGCTCTACATACTGCCTAAATACAGAAAGGCAACCCCAAACTCAGCAACATAAACAAGATGAAGAGACCGAGGAATACTAAGCATGTAAAGGAACAGGATAAATGACCACCAAACCAAACAAAAGAGGAAGAGATAGGGAATCTACCTCATAAAGAATTCCAAACAATGATAGTGAAAATGATCCAAAATCTTGAAATCAGAATGGAATCACAGATAAAATTGCCTGGAGACAAGGAATGAGAAGATGCAAGAAAGCTTGAATAGAAAATCTTAACATATACATCACAAGCACGTATATTGAAAATGTAATCAGAAGTCTTCCAGCAAACAAAAGCCCAGGTCCAGACAGCTTCACAGGTGAATTCTACCAAAAATTTAGAGATGAGCTAACACCTATCCTACTCCCACTCTTCCAGAAATTTGCAGAGGAAGGTAAACTGCCAAACTCATTCTATCAGGCCACCATTATCCTAATAAGAAAACCTGACCAAATGACACAGAAAAAGAAAGCTACAGGCCAGTATCACTGAAGAACATGGACATAAAAGTCCTTAACACAATTCCAGCAATCAGAATCCAACAACACATTAAAAAGATCATACACAATGGGCTTTATCCCAACGTTGCAAGGCTTTTCAATATCCGCAAAACAAACACTGTAATACACCACATGAACAATTTGAAAAATAAAAGCCATATGATTATCTCAATAGATGTAAAGAAAGCCTTTGATAAAATTCAACATCCATTTGTGATAAACACTCTCCAAAAATCAGGAATAGAAGGAACATATCTCAACATAATAAAAGCTATATATGACTAACCCACAGCAAACATTATCCTCAATGGTGAAAAATTGAAAGCATTTCCCCTAAAGTCAGGAACAAGACAAAGGTGCCCACTTTCACCGCTATTAAACATAGTTTTGGAAGTTTTGGCCACAGCAATCAGAGCAGAGAAAGAATCAAAAGAAACCAAATTGGAAAAGATGAAGTAAAATTCTCACTGTTTGCAGATGACATGATCCTCTACATAGAAAACACTAAAGACTCCACCAGAAAATTACTAGAGCTAATCAATGAATATAGTTAAATTGCACGATATAAAATCAACACACAGAAATCCCTTGCAATCTTATACACTAATAATGAGAAAATAGAAAGAGAAATTAAGGAAATAATTCCATTCACCACTGCAACGAAAAGAATAAAATACTAAGGAATATATCTACCTAAAGAAACAAAAGACCTAAATAAAGAAAACTATAAAACACCAGTGAGATAAACCAAAAAGGGCACTAATAGATGGAGAAATATACCATGTTCATGGATCAGAAGAATCAATATAGCGAAAATGAGTATAAAATACCCAAAGCGATCTATAGATGCAATGCAATCCCTATCAAGCTACCAATGATATCTTTCACAGAGCTAAAACAAACAA
The DNA here is from genome assembly GCF_001704415.2 of Capra hircus. Taxonomy (NCBI): domain Eukaryota; kingdom Metazoa; phylum Chordata; class Mammalia; order Artiodactyla; family Bovidae; genus Capra; species Capra hircus. The sequence continues at coordinate 202,054 of NW_017190137.1, forward strand.
TTTCAGAATTTGTATGGGAATACAAAAAAAAAAAAAAAAATCTCGAATAGCCAAAGCAATCTTGAGAAAGAAGAACAAACCTGGAGAAACCAACCTGCCTGTCTTCAGGCTCTACTACAAAGCCACAATCATCAAGACAGTATGGTACTGATACAAAGACAGCAATATAGATCAATGGGTCAAAATAGAAAACCCAGAGATACATCCATGCACCTATGGGCACCTTATCTTTGACAAAGGAGGCAAGAATATACAATGGAGAAAAGACAATCTCTTTACCAAGTTGTGCTGGGAAAACTGGTCAACCACTTGTAAAAAAATGAAGCTATAACACTTTCTAACACCATACACAAAAATAAACTCAAGATGGATTAAAGATCTAAACGTAAGACCAGAAACTAGAAAACTGCTAGAGGAGTACATAAGCAAAACACTCCAAAATAAATCACAGCAGTATCCTCTATGACCCACCTCCCAGAATATTAGAAATAAAAGCAAAAATAAACAAATGGAAACGAATTAAAATTAAAAGCTTCTCTACAACAAAGGAAACTATAAGCAAGGTGAAAAGACAGCATTCAGAGTAGGAGAAAATAATAGCAAATGAAGCAACTGACAAACAACTAATCTCAAAAATATACAAGCAACCCTTACAGCTCAATTCCAGAAAAATAAACGACCCAATAAAAAAATGGACCAAATAACTAAATAGACATTTCTCCGAAGAAGACATACAGATGGCTAACACATGACAAGATGCTCAACATTACTATAAGAAAAATGCAAATCAAAATCACAATTAGGTACCATTTCATGCCAGTCAGAATGGTTGCAATTCAAAAGTCAAGAAACAATCAATGCTGGAGAGGGTGTGGGGAAAAGGGACTTTGCAGACTAGGGTCCATCTAGTCAAGTCTATGGTTTTTCCAGTAGTCATTTATGGATGTGAGAGTTAAACTGTGAAGAAGGCTGAGCGCCAAAGAATTGATGCTTTTGAAATGTGGTGTTGGAGAAGACTCTTGAGAGTCCCTTGGACTGTAAGAAGATCCAACCAGTCCATTCTGAAGAAGATCAGTCCTGGATTTCTTTGGAAGGAATGATGCTAAAAGCTGAAACACCAGTACTTTGGCCACCTCATGAGAAGTCTTGACTCATTGGAAAAGACTCTGATCCTTGGAGGTATTGGGGGCAGGAGGAGAAGGGGATGACAGAGGATGAGATGGCTGGATGGCATCACTGGATCAACGGATGTGAGTCTGAGTGAACTCTGGGAGTTGGTGATGGACAGCGAGGCCTGGCGTGCTGCAATTCATGGGGTCGCAAAGAGTGAGACACGACTGAATGACTGAACATAACTGAACTTACACTGTTGTTGGGAATGCAAACTAGTACAGCCACTATGGAGAACAGTGTGAAGATTCCTTTAAAAACTGGAAATAGAACTGACTTATGAAACAATAACATTGCTGGGCATATACACCGAGGAAGCCAGAATTGAAAGAGATACGTGTACACCAAAGTTCATTGCAGCACTGTTTATAATACCCTGCTCATGGAAACAACTTGTATGTTCATCAGCAGATGAATGGATAAGAAATTTGTGGTAAGTATACACAATGGAGTATTACTCATCCATTAAAAATAATACGTTTGAATTAGTTCTAATGAGGTGGATGAAACTGGAGCCGATTATACAGAGTGAAGTAAGCCAGAAAGAAAAATACCAATACAGTATACTAACACATATATACAGAATTGAGAAAGATGGTAATGATAACCTTGTATGCAAGACAGCAAAAGAGACACAGATGTATAGAACAGTCTTTGGACTCTGTGGGGGAGGGAGAGGGTTGGATGATTTGGGAGAATGGCATTGAAACGTATAATATCATATAAGAAATGAATCTCCAGTCCAGATTCGATGCAGGATACAGGATGCTTGGGGCTGGTGCACTGGGATGACCTAGAGGGATGGGATGAGGAGGGAGGTGGGAGGGGGGTTCAGGATGGAGAACATGTGTACACCCGTGGTGGATTCATGTTGATGTATGACAAAACCAATAAAATATTTAAAGTAATCAGCTTCCAATTAAAATAAATGAATTCAAATTAAAAAAGAAGCAAATGTCTTAACTTTATGGCTGCAGTCCCCATGCACAGTGATTTTAGAACTCACAAAGATAAATACCTGTCACTGTTTCCACTGTTTCCTGATCTATTTGCTATCAAATGATGGGACTGGATGACATGATCTTAGTTATGGAATGTCGAGGTTTAAACCAGTTTTTTAAATTTCCACTTTCACCTCAGCAAGGATCGCTAATTCTTCTGCTTTTGTCATCTGCATATGTGAGTTTATTGATATTTCTCCCAGCAATTTTGATTCCAACTTGAGCTTCATCCAGTCTCACATTTTGCATGATGCACTCGGCATGTAAGTTAAATAAGTGGGGTGACAACAAGACAGCCTTGACATTCTCCTTTACCAATTCTGAACAAGTCCATTGTTCCTGCCTGATTTTGTTACTTCTTGGCCTGCATACAGGTTTCTCAGGAGCCAGGTAAAGTGTTCTAGTGTATCCATCTCTTTAAGAATTTTCCACAGTTTCTATGACCCACACAGTCAAAGGCTTTAGCATAGTGAATGAAGCAGAAGTAGATCATTTTCTGGAATTCCCTGGTTTTTCTGTGATCCAAGGAATTTTGGCAATTTGACCTCTGGTTCCTCTGCCTTTCCTAATCCAATTTGTATATTTGAAAGTTCTCAGTTCACATATTGTTGAGACCTAGTTTGAGAAATTTTGAGCATTACCTTGCCAGCATATGAAATAAGCACGATTGTGCAGTAGTTTGAATATTCCTTCACATTGCCCTTCTTAGGGATCAGAGTGAAATTGAACTTTTCCTGTCCTGTGGCCATTAATGAATTTTCCAAATTTCCTGGCACATTGAGTGCAACATTTTAACACAACTCAAGTACACTCGTGGTGGATTCATGTCAATGCATGGCAAAAGCAATACAGTATTGTAAAGTAAAATAAATTAAAAATTAAAAAATAAAATAAAATTTGAAATAGCTGAGCTTCAATTCTATCCCCTTCACTAGCATTGTTTGTGGTAATTCTTCCTAAGGTACAGTGACTTCACACACCAGGTTGTCTGCTCTATGTGAGTGACCACACCATTATGGTCATCTAGGTGATTAAGACCTTTCTTTAGTACAGTTCTTCTCTTATACTCTTGCCAACAGTTCTTCATATCTTCTGCTTCTGCTAGGCTCATACTATTTCTGTCCTTGATTGTGCCCATTTTGCATGAAGTATCCCCCTTGGTGTCTCTTGCAAATATTCTGGCAAGATTTCTAGTCTTCCCTATTCTATTGTTTCCTTTATTTTTTATTGGCATTAAAGACATACAATATTATATCCCCATCCAGTGTTTAAGTTTAGATATGCTTCAAGCATTTTTTAATCCACTCCAGAAAAAATTCAGGTGATAGCATATCACCATTCATTTTTTTTCTCAGTATTGAGACAGGTTTTGAGCCTCCTCCATTCACTCCATGTCAAACACATCCTGTAAATTATCATCATTCACTGATGCTCTGCTATTACAGGTTTGAAGTGTTTGTTTGTCTAATTTTGTCAAACATTCCTTCCAGTTTACCACTGCAGTTCCAGTACTCTGGCATGCCTCATGTACTTCTTTATCATCTCTAAATAAAATACGGTCGGTAGCTGATCACAATTACTGTTTTAGTTCTGTGATTAATTTCAAATCCTTCTTTAATCCATTCTAGATCAAACACATTCAGAAGTGTATCATACTCAACATGTATCAAACACACATCATAGCCTATCACCATCCAGTGTTTCAGTGCTGTTTCCTGCTTCAACTGTTTCTTCATTTTCTGCAGAAAATACACAACCCATAATTTACCACAGTCCAGTGTGGTAATTCTGGTATATGTTTCAAAACATCTTTTGTCCATCCAAAGTTGAGCACATTCTGAGTTTATCACTATTCATTGATTCAATGCTGTTACACACTTTTATTCATTTTTCAACTATCAAAGTCATCATACACAGTGATTTATCATGATCCAGTTTCAGTGCTGGACATGCTTCATGCACTTCTTTTCCTATACAAGGTCAAACACAGACCATCTGAAATGTGATCATATAGTATTTCAGTCATGCAACTCACTTCAAGTGGTTCTTCATTCACTCCACATCAAATATACTATATAGGTATTGACATTCATTGTTTCAGTGCTGTGACACATTTCAATGGCTGCTTCACTAACTTCCATTCAAACACATCCAGTGTTTTACCACTATCCAGGGTTTCAGATCTGTGACATGCTTCAAGTGCTCCTGAAACTGCTGCTGCTACTGCTGCTAAGTCACTTCAGTCATGTCCAACTCTGTGCGACACTATAGATGGCAGCCCAACAGGCTCCCCTATCCCTGAGATTCTCCAGGCAAGAACACTGGAGTGGGTTGCCATTTCCTTATTCAATGCATGAAAGTGAAAAGTGAAAGGTAAGTCACCCAGTCGTGTCTGACCCTTCACGACCACTGAGCTGCAGACTACAAGGCTCCATCCATGGGACTTTCCAGGTGACAGTACTGGAGTGGGGTGCCATTGCCTTCTACAGAAACTACTCAAGATCAAATGCACTCAGTAGCTTTGTTGTTGCTGGTTGTTATTGTTATTGTTCAATCAGTCATCTCCAACTGTTGGCAAATCCCATGGACTGCACCATATCACACTTCCTGTCCTTTACCATCTCCTGGAGCTTGTTCAAACTCAAATGCATTGGGTGGGTGATGCCATCCAACCATCTGGTCCTCTATTATCTCCTTCTCTTGCTCCAGTCTTTTCCAGCATCAGAGGGTTTTCCAGTGAGTTGGCTCTTCATATCAGATAGCCATAATATTGGAGCTTCTGCCCCAGCATCAATGCCTCCAGTAAATTTTCAGCATTGATTTCCTTTAGGGTTGACTGGATTGATTTCCTTGCAGCCCAAGGAACTCATAAGAGTCTTTTCCAAGTTCACAGTTTAAAAGTATCAATTCCTTAATGCTCAGCCTCCTTTGTGGTCTAGCTTACATCTGCACATGACTACTGAAAAAAACGAAATCATAGCCCTGACTATATGGACCCTTGAGGGCAAAGGACCCTTGAGGCCAAAGGAATGTCTCCTCTCTTTAAAATGCGGTCTAGGTTTGTCATAGCTTTTCTTCCAAGAAACAAGTGTCATTTAATTTCATAGCTGCAATCATCATCTGCCATGATTTTGTAGTCCAAGAATACAGAAATCTGTCGTTGTTTCCATTGTTTCCCCATCTACTTTCATGAAATGATAGGACCAGATGCCATGATCTTTTGAATGTTTTGAATGCCATTATCTTTTTGAGTCTTGAGCCTTAAGTCAGCTTTTTCACTCTCCTCTTTCACCTGAATCAAGAGGCTCTTTAGTTATTCTTTGCTTTAAGTCATATGGGTGGTGTCATCTGCATATCTAAGGTTATTGATATTTCTATTTATATTTGTATTTTCTCTTAATTTCAGCTTGTATTTCCTCCAGCCCAGCATTTCCCAAGATGTGCTCTGCATATACATTAAATCAACAGGGTGACAATATAGTAGTTTTTTTCCCCCCCCAATTTCAAATCATCTGTTCTTCTGTATCTGGTTCTCACTCTTGTTTCTTGACCTGGATACAGGTCTCTCGGGAGGCAGGTAGGTAGTCTGGTATTCCCATGTCTTTAAGAATTTTCTGCAGTTTCTTGTGATCCACAGAGTGGATTTTTATCATAGTCAATGAAGCAGAAATAGATTTTCTTTTTTAAGAATTCTGTTGCTTTTTCCATGATCCAATGGATGTTGCCAATTTGACCTCTGGATTCTGTCTTTGCTAAATCCAGTTTAAACATCTGCAATTTCTAGGTTGCTGTGCTGTTGAAGTCTAGCCTGGAGAATTCTGAGTATGCCTCTGTTCAATTCATGTCAGTTGCTTAGTTGTGTCTGACTTTTTGTGACCCCATGAAGTGTAGCATGTCAAGTCTTCTTGTCTCTCATCAACTCCTGGAATCTACTGAAATTCATGTACTTTTAGTCAGCGATGCCATCTAACCATCTCATCCTCTGTCCTCCCCTCCTCCTCCCACTTTCAATCTTTCCCAGAATCAGGGTGTTTTCAAACGAGTCACCTGTTCAAATCAGGTGGCCAAATTATTAGAGTTTCAGCTTCAACATCAGTCCTTCCAATGAACACTAAGGTCTGATTTCCTTTAGAATGGACTGGTTGTACTTTCTAGCCATCCAAGGGAGTCTCAAGAGTCTTCTCCAACACTTCAGTTCAAAAGCATCAATTCTTCACTGCTCAGCCTTCTTTATAGTCCAAATCTCATATCCATACATGACCACTGGAAAAACCATAGCCTTGATTAGATGGAACTTTGTTGACAAAGTAAAGTCTCTGTTTTTTAATATGTTGTCTAGGTTGGGCATAACTTTCCTTACAAGTAATAGGCATCTTTTAATTTCATGGCTGCACTCACCATTTGCAGTGATTTTGGAGCCCAGAAAATAAAGTCAGCCACTGTTTCTACTGTTTTCACTATTTTCCTGTCTATTTGCCATGAAGTGATGGCACCAGATGCCGTGATCCTAGTTCTCTAAATGTTGAGCTTTAAGCCAACTCATTCACTCTCCCGTTTCACTTTCATCAAGACGCTCTTTTAGTTCTTCACTTTCTGCCATAAGGGTGGTGTTATTTGCATATCTGAGGTTATTGATATTTCTCCAGCAGTCTTAATTCCAGATGTTGATTCCTCTAGCCCAGCATTTCTCGTGATGTACTATATAGAAGTTAAATAAGCAGGGTGACAATATACATCCTTGACGTATCTATTATCCTATTTGGAACCAGTCTGTTGTTCCATGTCGAGTTATAACTGTTGCTTCCTGACCTGCATAAAGTGTTTCAAGTGGTCTGGTATTCTCATGTCTTTCAGAATTTCCCAACGTTTACTGTAATCCATACCATCAACGTCTCAATAATACAGAAGTAGATCTTCTTCTGGAACTCTCTTGCTTTTTCAATGATTCAGTGGATATTGGAAATTTGATCTTTGGTTCCTCTGCCTTTTCAAAAACCAGCTTGAACATCTGGAAGTTCATGGTTGATGTATTGCTGAAGCCTGGCTTGGAGAATTTTGAGCATTACTTTACTAACTTCTGAGATGAGTGCAATTATGTGGTAGCTGGAGGATTTTTTGGCATTGCCTTTCTTTGGGATTGGAGTGAAAGCTGACCTTTTCTAGTCCTGTGGCCAGTGCTGAGTTTTCAAAATTTAGGGGCATGTTGAGTGCAGCACTTTCACAGCATCATCTTCTGGAATTTGAAATCACTCAACTCGAATTCTATCACTTCCACTAGCTTTCTTTGTAGTGATGCTTCCTAAGTCCCACTTGATTTCATATTCTGGAATGTCTGGCTCTAAATGAATAATGACACCATCACTATTTGGTGTCATGAATATCTGGGTCATGGTTATCTGGGTCATGAATATGTTTTTCATAGCTTTTCTGTTTATTCTTGCCATCTCGTCTTAATATCCTCTGCTTCTGTTAGGCCCATACCACTTCTGTCCTTTATTGAGCCCATTTTTGCACAAAATATTCCCTTGGTATTTCCAATTTTGAGGAAAACTCTAGTCTTTCCCATTCTATTGTTTTCCTCATTTAATGGGTGTGGCACATTTAATGGGTGTGGCACAATTAAAATGCCTCTTTTCCCACTCTGTTCAGTCATAGCCAATATTTTGTACCTGCCAGTGTCCATGTTGTGACATATGAGCAATTTTAATTCTTCGTCAATGAAATGAGCAAAAAACAAAAAAAAGAAAAAACAAAAACAGGAGTTTATCAACATACAGTGTTTCATGGCTGCCACTGGATGCAATACTTCTTCATTCACTCCATGTTAACATAGTAGTTTATCACCATCCATTGTTTCCGTACACTGACATGCTTCAAATGCTTTTACATCAACCCTGGTGCAAAATTTCTGGTAGTTATAAACAGCCAGTGTTTTAATTTTGGAGCATGACCCAATGGCTTCTTTATTCTCAGCAATAAACCAGACTCCATGGTTTGTCACCATCCAGTGTTTACACACTGCAACATGCTTAAAGAGCTTCATCATCCACCCTAGATCTAGACAGTCAGTATATTATCACCATACCAGCGTTTCACTGCTGTGACATGATTTGAAATTTTGTTTGTCCACACTGGGGAATTCACACCCAGTAGTTCACCATCCTCTAGTGTTTCATGGCTTTGATAAGATTAAATGTGTTTTGGTCCCACTGACATCGACACACTCACCATTTATAACCATCTTTATTCACTGCTGTGACATAATGTCAATTGCTTCTCGATCCATTCCTATGTCAAACCAATCCAGTAGTTTATCCCCACCTAGTGTTAGTGTTCAGTACAATGAAATGATTCTGGAGTCTCTGTGTGAATCCCAGCTAAAACATAGTCAGTATTCTCAATCAATACTTCAGTGATGTCACATGCTTCAAGTACTTTCTTCATTCACTCCATATCAAATACACTCAGTCGTTTATAAACATCCAATGTTACAGTTTTGTGACATGCTTCAAATGTTTCTTCAATATATTTGAGCTGAAACATAACCAGTAGCTTATGACCATCCAGTGTTTCAGTGCTGTGACATGTTTCAAGTGCTTCTTCTTTTACTCCATGCTAAATACAAGCAATAGTTTATCACCATCAATTGTTACAGTTCTGTAACATTCTTCAAGTCTTTTTGCATATACTCAGGTTCAAATACACCTGCCAGTTGTTCACCATAAAGCATTTAGCTCTGTGATATGTTTCAACTGTTTCTGTACATACTAGGTCATACATACTCATAAATGTATCACCATCAAACTAAAAGATGCTAACTCCTTGGAAGAAAAGTTATGACCAACCTAGATAGCATATTGAAAAACAGAGACAATACTTTGCCAACAAAAGTCCATCTAGTCAAGGCTATGTTTGTTCCAGTGATCATGTATGGATGTGAGAGTTGGCCTGTGAAGAAAGCTGAGCACTGAAGAATTGATGCTTTTGAACTATGCTGGTGGAGAAGACTCCTGAGAGTACTTTGGACTGCAAAGATATACAACCAGTCCATACTAAAGGAGATCAGCCCTGGATGTTCTTTGGAAGGAATGATGCTAAAGGTGAAACTCTAGTGCATTGGCCACCTCATGAGAATACTTGACATGTTGGAAAAGACTCTGAAGCTGGGAGAGATTGGGGGGGACAGGAGGAAAAAGGAATGAAAGAGGATGAGATGGCTGGATGGTATCACCAACTTGATGGATGTGAGTCTGAGTGAACTCCAGGAGTTGGTGATGGACAAGGAGGCCTGGTGTGCTGCAGTTCATGGGGTCACAAAGAATCGGACATGACTGAGTGAGTGATATGAACTGAAATGTGTTTTAGGGCTGTCATATGATAAAATCAGTCCCCATCTTACCCAGGTCAAACACACTTAGTATTGATCAACATGCAGTCTGTCATATTTCATGTGCTTTATCACCCCTTCTTGGAAGATACAGCCAATAATTTATCAAAATCCAATGTTTCAGTGCTGTGAATTTTTAAGTGTTTCTGCCTCCAAATAGCTCAGGCATGGTTAATATATTATGACCATCACTGTTTCCATTTTATAACATGATTCAAGTACATCTTCATCCACTTTAGTTGGAACACATTCAATAATTACCACCATCCTGTAAATTAGAGGTAAAACACTCTTGGAATAATTCTTTGTCTACTGTGAGTGAAACACACCTAGTAGTTTTTCACCATTCAGTGTTTCAGTGCTGTGAAAACTTCCACTGTGTCTTTGTGTACCACAGGTCATCACACCAAGCATCTTGCAGCTATTAGCTTGCACTCTAGAGAACATATCTCTCCACTACTGAGACTGAGTTGTAGAGCAAGCATGTCAGCACTACTAAGACCCCATTCTAAGCACACATGCCACTTCTGCAGTGACTAAACTCTGGAGGAAATGTGACAACACTATTGATCCTGTATTCTAGAGCACACATCTTACCATTGCTGAGTCAGTGTTCTACAGCAGGCTTAGCACAGCTACTGAGCTTGCATTCTGGAAGCATCATCCTACCTCCACTGAGTCAATATTATATGGCATACTTGATCCAACTTCTGTGTTTGCACTATGGAATACACACTATGCCACTACTGAGCAAGTTTTAGTGTACACAGGATAAAGTACTGATCTCCATATCAAAGAACAATGCCAAAAATTATTTTAAGTATTGCACAACAGTGCTCATTTCACATACTAAGCAAGGTAATGCTCAAAATTCTTTGAGCTAGGCTTCAAAGTATGTGAACCAAGAATTTCCAAATATATACACTTTATTTATTAAAGGCAGAGGAAAGAGGGCTTCTACTGCCAACATCCATTGCATCCAGAAAATATAGGAAGTCAAGAGATATCTGGCTCTCATGCCAGTTTGACCTTGGAATTAAACAGGAAGCAGGGATTTGCTAAGACAACTCACCATTCACAGCAAACACCCTCTTCCAACAACATAAGAGATGACTCTAGAGATGGTCAATGCTGAAATCAGATTGATTATGTTCTTTGCAGCCGAAGATGGAGAAGCTCTATATAGTCAACAAGAACAAGACTGAGCAGTGACCTGGGTCATGGACAGGGAGGCCTTGAGTGCTATGATTCATGGGGTCGGAGAGTCGGACATGACTGAGCGTCTGAACTGAACCGACTTGTCCCTTCTGCAGCACAAGTAATGACGTGTCAAATGCTGCTGACGTCAGCTGGGCATGACATAAAGCAGGAACAAGCTTAGGGGTCCTGTGAAGCTGCCGCCAATTTCCTCGGCATTTGAGGTAAAGGGGTGTATCTGTGAAACGGACAGCAGGGAGAGCAGGGAAGACTAAGGCTGCAGCAACTATCCTTAGCTAGTCGGAGAGAGGAAGGGTAAAATGAGTGTGGTGTGTAGGTTTGGCTTCTGTTCCACTTGGAGTTGCGAGCAGAGCCACCTGGCGAACAGGCATTGGTAACAAATGCCCTTTCTCCGCTGCTCTCACCTGACAGCACTTTCAGGCAGGAATTTTTCTGCAGCCTCTTTCGGTAAGGATTTTGGGAGGTCTTGGGATACCCTAAACCGAGCTTAAGTGTGGGTGTAAGTGCCAGCGTAGGGGCATAACATAGAAGTGCAGCATGGATGTTACCCTTACTTCTTTTGGGTTCCAAAATCGGACCTCAGGACTCCAGAGGCCCCAGTTTCTGCCTTTAGAGGCTGAGGCGCAGCATATCTAGTAGAAAAAAAAAATTTTCCCTTGTATGTTACAGCGTCAGGTTCAGAATCGCTAATCATCTATGCCTATGAAGACTTTAAGTCAAATTATTACCTTCACAGCTTCCAAGAGGAACCAGAGGCTGGGCAAGATCTGTTTACCCTTCAGCTCCCTCAGAGAGACTTGTCTTTAACATCTTGCTTAGACACCATGTCTGTCACTTGTTTTCTCCTCCTAGTCACATTTCAGAGATTAAAAACAAGTACACTATCAGTGAATACTACTTCCCCTAACCGATACTAAGAAACCCAGCCCACACAGCTCACCTTCATTGTAATCCAGAGACCACTCTGGACCCAGTATTTCCAGTAAAATACATTTTTTTTTTAGCATGTCAGTTTAAAGACTTTTCATTGCCACATCACCTTTAAGAAATATTCCTATAACCCAAGATTTTTGCTTAGTGGCCCAGCTCCACAAATTCCACTTTAGCATTTCCATCAAGAAACAGCTCTGAATCCAATTTTGTCATTCACTAACATGTTTTACTGCTATGCCAGTACCTGCTGTTGAAAAATACTCAGTGTTTTTCTTTTGTGTGTGTGTGTGTTTAATTGTGTCACGGTTCTTTTCAAATAATCACAAGAATCTTTCGTCAGAAATCCCTAAAGGGTAAGACACCAGCCAGGAATTCTTTGGATACATAATCCTTCAGACATCCTTCCCCTTTTCCTCCCATTACTGAGGTAGCATCTGATAACACCCTTTCAGATTTTGGTCCTAATCATACCTGTTAGAGGCTCATCTTCCCAGTCTTTCCTGGTGCTCTATCTGTGTATTCGAAATAGCTAGTTTTTTAGCTTTTAAAAAGATCTTGTTACTCCACATTGCCTTATAGCATACGTAAAGTGCCTTTGGAGAGCCCCCAACTCCTCACTCAGAAGCTGGAAACCTTCACTTAAGTCTCAGTGGCCCATATGTCATTATCATAGCCGCTACTCCAACAGCATTACATCAGTCTGCCTCCCCTTCTCAGCATCTGTTCAGCCTGCCTGAAACCCAGCCAGATTTCATGATCTAGCCAGTGTGTGGTCACTGAGTCTTTAGACTATTATCTTCCTGAAAATCTTTTGTCTCTTATATTCCTAGGGAATGCCAAATGTCTGAGCTCAGCCTTCTGTTTCTTTCCTTTCACAGTGGCTTTAGTACCTAGCATGTCTTCATTCCTTTTTTCTTAAAATGGTGTTATTAGTCCTAAACCCCTTCTCTCCCTCAGAGCTTCCATTAACAAAGGGAATACTCTGCTTACATCTGGCTCATCTCTGACCCTTTTTCTGAAGATGTCCACCTTGCTACTGTCAAAAAAACAATGGATGTCTGCGCCTGATTCAAAACCAAGTCCTGATTTCTCCTCTGCTTGTTCTGTAATGTTCAAAGAGCTATCAGGATCACCCAGCATGTCTCTGACATAAATCTTGAAGGCGGGATGATATTGGTGGTGGTGGGCAAGTATCTCTGTTATTTAGTAGCTCTTATTCTATCTTGTTGAAACTTTCTTTCCTCCATTCCTAAGAAATGCCAAAAAAGGCAGTGAAACAGACATAAATGAAGGTCTTTACTCTGGACAGTTGTAAGTGTGACTCAACCTGGTTATATGAAGCAAGAGAGGGACATAGAATATAAAGGGAGATTGTCCAGGCCCTGATCCAGACTCTTCTTCAAATCTGGCAGATATGTCCTTGGCCATGAGTCCATGAAGCATCTCCAGATATCCAGTGTGCTGGTATCAGGCCTTCGGAATGTAAGGCTGGAGATTTCCAAGAATTATCATCCTTGGTGTTGTCAAAGCTGTCACCCTGCATGATCAGAGTACTGCTCAGTGGGCTGACCTATCATTCCAGGTACCTCTTCCTGCTTTTTTTCCATGCCCAAGCACAAAACTGCCAGATCTCTGCATTCATGTCACTTTTCCTTTCTTTGCCTTGTAGTTCTACCTGCGAGAGGAGGACATTAGTAAGAATAAGGCTGAGGCATCACAGCCCCACCTTGCTGAACTCAACCATGTGCCAGTCAGCACCTACACTGGGGCCATTGTGGATGACTTCCTTAGTAGTTTCCAGGTATATTGCAGCATCAACTTGCCTTACTTTTCTCAGATCCATTTTCTGGTTTGTTTAGTATTTTTTTTAATGGACTGGGCCTGTCAGGAACAGAAACACTGCCTGGAGTTTACTAGAGAACTTGGGCACTGGAACCCTTCTTTTCTGGTAGGCACTTACCCTGATGAAAAGAGAACATCTGGACAAAGATTCTTTCCAAATTACTGCAGAGCAGGGTTAGCTTTGTCCTGTTTTGATTAGTTTGAAAATGGGAAGAAATGAAAGCATAGGATTTTAGGTTAAATGCCAAGTTTTACAAAGTATGTTAAAGGGCTTACAGGGTTGTATGCAGGTAGGAGTGTGTGTTTATTTCTAAAATAAGTGAATTAGTTGGTCTTCACATTGTCTCCCATTAATATATCTTTACTTTTCTTGTCATAGTCTAGGAATTCATATTTATCTTGAATTTTTACCATCACTGAGTATGATCTACATACTTAATATTTGTAGAAAATATATAACCAGGAAGCTTGAGCCCTGGCCTTCTGACAGTTCCTGACTTGCCTTTCTTCTTTATTTTCTTACTCCCCTTCAACCCAGTGCCAATCCTTTTTTTAGTGAGCTTCTTTCTTGTTACAGGTGGTGGTCCTTACCAACTCTCCTTTGGAGGACCAGCTGCAGGTGGGTGACTTCTGTCACAGACACTGAATCAAGCTGGTAGTAGCAGACACTCAAGGTCTTTTTGGGTAAGTGCCAGCTTCTCCATTTATCCCTAAATCCTTCCTAGCCCAGGCCAAAACCCTTTGGCTCTCAGTGCCCTAGTGATTCTCTTAGGAAAAGTTTGAATACAAGTCTGCATGTCCACCTCTGCCCATACTTCATAAGCACTGTCTTATTACCAGCATGATGCCTGAGTACCCAAGTTCCTGGTCTCAGTCTTCTTTGCTCCTTTTACAGGCAGTTGTTCTGACTTTCCAGAGGAAATGATCCTCATGGATTCCAATAGGGAACAGCCTCTCACTGCTATGGTCTCTATGGTTACCAAAAGTATGGAGTCTTACCCCAGGGAGGCATGTTTGTAGCCTTAGTCCTTGCCTATTCTCCTGGCACCCTGATTCTACATTTGAGACTTTCTTTACTTCTTTTCCAACCCTGGTGTTGTCACATGCCTGGATGAATCCTGAAACGAATTTGAGAGTGGTGAATTTGTCTCCTTTTCAGAAGTTCAGGGCATGAATGAATTCAATGGCATCTGTCCACAAGAGATCAAAATCCTGAGTATGCTAAGCTGGGGGTCAAGAAATGATTACCTAGAACAAAGGGAGAATTGTCCCTGTGGTCATATGTATGCATACTGAATTGCACCACAGGCCAAGAGGAGATAACTCTCTAATCTCTCAACTCAGATTTGTAAGACATGTTTCCATGTACCCCTAGTTGAGAACTGTGAAATGAAGCTAGAGGCAGAAAGATTAATACCACTAGTATTTGATTCCACCAGGCTTATTGGCTGCACCTGTCTTTTATTTTTTCTTTTACTTACTGCATTTGCTTTTCCAAGTAATACTTCATCACTGCACACACACAGGAAAATATCTGCAATTTCATTTGTGTCATAAATTTCTTCAAGCATTAAAAAGCTGGAAGAGCTTTTTTATTTTATAATTCTCAAATTAAAGTTACTTGTTTGGGTTTCACAGTTCCATGTTCTCTACATTTAGATGTGCATCCAGTACCATTTTGCTTCCAGCCAAACTCTATCCTTTGTTGTATGTTAGCAGTGACTCTTCTTGCTTTTTGATGTTTGAAATTGCCTTTATTTCAGATTTCCTGATTTTGAAAAAAAAAAAAAAAGTTTTTGCAGAGTGTAGCATTCTAGATAGCATTGCTTGGAGATGTGGTACTGTTCTTTCTTGCCTGTTTTCCCCACAAAGTCTCCTATTCTTATCCTTGTTCCTTTGTATTTAATGTTCTTTTATTTTCTGTCACTGATCTTAATAAATGGATTGATGATTATATACCTTAGTATATTTTGCGATTCTGACAGATCTTTGTGTAATTTTCTCAGTGCTTCATTTCAAAATATTTTACCTCTGAGATCATAGCTTTATCAAATTTGGAGTATTTCTGCCCTCCCACCTTTCTTTGGTCTCAGTACTACTTTCTCAGCCCACTCCTCACTCGATCATCTCTTTGCAGATATCCGATTACATGTATTTTAAGCCAATTTACTTTTTGGGTTTTCTCCCCCCTCTTTGTTGTATTGTGGATAATTTCTTCTACTTTGTTAAATCTACTACTTTTTTATTGTGTGTTAATTTGTTAAACATATCAAGTTTATAAAGTCAGTGCACATATATATACATGCTAATTCACCAAAGTTGTGTCCAAGTCTTTGCGACCCTACAGACCATAGTCTGCCAGGCTCCTCTGTCCATGGGATTCTCCACAAAGAACACTGTAGTAGAGTATGATTTCTTCCTCCAGGGAATCTTCCCACCCAGGGAACACACCCATGTCTCTTTTAATGTATCCTGCATTGGCAGGCAAGTTCTTTACAACTAGTACGACCTGTAAAGTCATAAATATATTTCATGCATCAACGGAGATCTCAGTAATCATAAATATAGTAAAGAATGATTTGTAAAATATAAAAAAGACATATGGCTGCTTCAAGTGAAGGAAATATGTGGAATCTCCTAACAAAGGTGTGAGCCAATTTTTTTTTTAAGAAATAATGTTTCAAAGTCTAAAAATTTGATGAAAATTAAAGCCAGATGTACATAATCTGGAAATTTTTGATAGATGGAAGATAATTGTGAATTTTAGAGTTTTAAGCTATATTTTTTTTCTTTCATGAGTTTTTAACTTATCTTGTTGATGTTGGATCCTTTCAGATCTTGCTTCTTTTTGCTCCAGCGTGACATATTAGACATAAAGCACCTATGCTATTGAAGATATCAGCATTGTGGGTTTTTTTGTTTGTTTGTTTTTAATGAAAGTATTTTTAACTGAAGTGTAGTTCACTTAGAATCTTGTGTTAGTTTCTAGTTTATAATAAAGTGATTTCATTGTATATACATCATTTTATGTATTCTTTCCATTATAGTTATCACAGGGTATCGGAAATGGTTCTTCATGCTACATAGCAGGACCTTGTTGTTTATCCATCGTAAGTATAATAGTTTGCATCTGCTAATCCCATACTTGCAATCCAAGGGAGAGGTGGGTGGTGGAGAGGGAGAGTGGGAGGTTTTTCCATTCTGGGTTTGATAGTATTGTTGATCCTGGGAGGGTGTGAATTGACGGATAACACTTTATGCTTGGTATCCTCCAGGTCCCTACATCTTTAGTATCAGTGATGCCTCAAATTTTCTGATTATATCTGTGGAGTCATTGTCAGTCAGTTCAGAATAATTAAGAAGATAAGCCTTGTGAGTATGTGCAGGAGGGTATACTGTAGGGGTCCAAGTATTTCTTATTTTGTTTTGCTTTTCTGGTTCTGATGTGCTATTCTCTGCTTTCTGCCAGAAATCCTTGCTCAACTCACTGGCAGAGCTAGACTCTGTGATAACAGATCTTGCCATGTATTCTCTCTCTGTTCAGCTGCACATTGGTTTCCAGACCTTGCACCAGTTCTGTGCTCAGCAAGGCTGGCCCCCTCAGCCTCACAATCAGGTAGGTGGGTGAGAAAGCCAGCCTGCGTCCTTGTACCAAAGCTCCACCATTACTTATTCTTCTCTGTACTTTTTCTACCTCCCTCTCTCCCCACAATGTCATGACTGAGTCTTTGCTTCTTGTGTCATACCAGAAGGATGCTGCAGAACTGGTGACCCTAGCAGAGGCTGTGAAGGCTCAAGCCCTGCCAGGAGTGCAGCAAGACACATTAGATGAAGACTTCATCTGGAAGCTGGCTTACATGGCTGCTGTGGATCTAGCACCCATGAATGCCTTCATTGGGGGCCTGGCTGATCAGGAGGTTATGAAGTTAGGTTTGGGTGGAAGGACAGTGGTGGAGTGGGCTAGGTTTCTTTCTTGACTCTGCTACTTACTGTCAGGCTCTTATTAACCAGGAATCAATTCCCCTTTCTTATCTCCTCTTCAGGGCTGGTCTGGAAAGTTTATGCCTATTATGCAGTGGCTGTACTTTGATGCCCTTGAGTGTTTCCCTGAGGACCAAGAGGCTCTTACAGAGGATAGATGCCCAGAAAGAAGGTATCTCTTTGGTCTTCTTTGCTGTACCTTTTATCTAATCCTTTCCTCCTTTCACATGATGCAGTGCCAGAACCGTTAAGATGGGCAAGTGGCTGTATTTGGCTCTGGCCTCCAAGAGAAGCTGGGCAAGCAGAGATGCTTCTTGGTGAGAACTCCTATTGGGCAAAAGCTACTTTTATTTATTCTAGCTCTGGCTACCTCTTCTGGAGTCTCCTGTTGCCTTAGAAGGGAGGGTGTTTGATTGTTGTAGCTTCATCTCTTCTGTGTATCTTATTTATTTATTTTTCATACCAGGTCCTTTGTTTCTGGCCTTCTGCCTCTTTCCTGATGACCATGCATTTTTATGCTCCTGGGACTTAAATATTCAATACTAAATACTCTTGACCAACCCTCTCATACAGTCTCTGGGATAAATAAGGACTGAGTGGTGGCGTTGTTACCTGAGTGCCCCTAACCATTACCTCTCTCTCTTCTTGATTGCCTCTCAGGTGGGTATAGGGGCCATTGGCTGTGAACTGCTGAAGAACTCCACCATGATTGGGCTAGGCTGTGGGGATGGTGGGTCAATAACAGTTACAGACATGGACATCATTGAAAAGTCAAATCTGAACCAACAGTTTCTGTTCCATCCTTGGGATGTCATGGTGAGTGAGATGGACAGGGTTAAGTTGTGTTTTTTGCTTTTTTCATCTTATCTGTCATACTGACCTAGGTCTTTTTTGTTTCCCCCTTTCCTTCAGTTCCTTCCTTAATTTTTTTCTACAGTTCAGTCTTTTAGCAGATATTCACTGAATACTCATATCTTGCATTTATCATTTTACATCTCTTCCTACTGTTTTTATCCTTTGAGTTTTAGTTACTGCTTATGTGAGATTACAGAAGCTAGGTGAAAGTCAGGGTTATTTTTTGCCTGCTCAGTGTCTGACTTTCATTTTACCATGCAGGTAACTAGGCACTACTTTGATAGCTGAGATATATAAGAAAATAGAGAAGTTTCTGCTCTTCTCTGATGCAATGATATAAGATGGAGAGATTCTCAACATTCAGTGGAGGTAGACAGCACTCTTTCCTCAAGTCCACAGATGTTTCAAGACTTACTACAATATTATTTTCTTTTCTCATTTCACCACCAGAATGGGGAATCTTCCTCTCTACTTTTGAAAGCTGTCTGAAAGGGACACGGTGTTTTCCAAAAGACTAGATCAATGTATGATAGTATAGAATTTTGCACTAAGGAAAAATCCATTAAAAATGCATTGAAAACAAGTAGATGATGATATGAATTCCACATTTCACCTTGCAACTACATTTGTAAACACTTGTCAAGTGTTATGTATTTTTTAAAAATATCACCTAAAAACTGTTACTGAGATTTTTTTTTTTTTTTTTGGTAAGGCTGATTATCCTTTGTGTTTTTTTTAAACAAAATATATAATGCATTGACTGGAGTAGTTGTGAAAATTCATCTGTCTTCTAAAATAGCTTAAGAGAAAATTGCAAAACCATAAATACAGTCGATTCCTGTCTAATATTAGTTTTTTTGTGTTGCAATGTTTTTCTTAATGATTGTGCTATATAATGGGATTATTCTGGTCTTAAACAGACTAATAATATTTAAACCTTTCCCTGTTTAGATGTCTAATGTAGGAAATATTGATGGCTTTGCATCACATTAAAAAATTACTTTTAAAGAACTCTACTTTTGTCAACAGTTAGAGTGGATAAATACCAATTAAAAAATGTATAGTTTGAACATGGGGTAAAAAATAATGTTTTGGGCTAAGAATGAAAGGCAAGATAAAGAACATAGAGCCATGAGAGGGTAGTTTGCAATGTGTTAAAAAAGGTTTTATTGGAGAGGTGACATTTCCACAGAGAATTAAAGATGAGAAGGGTGAAGTGGAAGAACTCTCAGGAAAGAGCATACAATATAAAGGTAGCAGCATGAGGAAAATCTCAAGACTGATTTTTTTTTTCCCCCCTGTGGTTAAGAGACAGAGCCAGTGGGAAATCATGGGGATAGAGAAACTTGTAAAAATAATAGGGCCATCATCTCATCTTATCCTTAGTTGAAAGTAGGAACTGATAAAGGGTTTTTATCAGACAAGGAAGTTGAGCTGATACAGGGTTTCAGAGGATCTTGGTTTTGTAAGCCAGAGGATCTTGGTTTTCTCCCAGCAAATGCACCCATTGTGCATTCTGGGTGCTGGTAAGTAAAACTAACAATGCATATTGTGTAGACAGAAGAAACAGGTGCTCAACCCATTGTCTCCTATTGTATCACTGTTTTATTTTTCAGCCCCATTCCCAATATGTTTCAGCCTCAGCTGTGTGGCATTTGTCATGTGCCACAGATCCTCTGAACTCACAGTGTTGGTCTTGAGCATCATTACTTAATCAGTTTTTAGAGTAGGTGTGCACAGGTTAGTTGAGTGATTATATGAATGACAGTTCTGTTTCCTTTGCCCCTAGGCAGAAATAGAAGTCTGACACAGCTGCTGCAGCTGTGAGCCAAATAAATCCACACATCTGGGTTATAAGCCATCAGAACCATGTGGGCCCTGAGAAACAGCATGTGTATGATGATAACTTCTTCCAAAACCTGGATAGTGTGGCCAATGCCCTGGACAGTGTGGATGCCTGTAAGTGTTGTGGATGGGTGAGAGCAAAGCCAGAGTCATGTTTGTGTTTTCAGAAAGCAGTGTCATCATCTCAGGTACTGATGTTTACCTCCCTTTCATCTGCTGACTCTTTTCCACAGGCATGTACATGAACCACCGCTGTGTTTACTACTATAAGTCACTTCTGGAGTCAGGCACACTGGGAACCAAGGGTAATGTACAAGTGGTTATCCCCTTCCTGACAGAGGCATACAGCTCCAGCCAGGAACCTCCTGAGAAGTCCATCCCCATTTGCATGCTTAAGCACTTCCCGAATGCCATCGAGCACACTTTACAGGTGATCAGCTGTGAGGGTAGAAAGAGGTGGAACAGATAGGCATCTGGAGAGTGCCAAGCTCTTTTTATTCCAGTGATGCAATCCTCATATATAAAATGTGTATGTAAATGTGTATATGTGTATATAAATCGTGCCCTGCCTTCAAATCTCCTTCATTTGCTTAAACATAGTAACCTAAACTTTTTGGAATGCTTTTTCTTAAATTGTGAATTTTATTTTGCAAACATACAGGGAAGTATCATGTATACTGTGCAAAATATTTTACATGAGAAATGTATATCTAACAAGTGAAAGTGTATTTTTTAATATACAGGATATTGTTTTCTTGTTAAACAAAATCATCTTAATATCAGCTCTACTCATTATTTAAAGCCCTCTCTAACACTGAGTACATAGTTTTGAAAAGTTTCTGATTTTTGTCCAAAATGCATTTAGCAGCTTGTCAGAATAATCTGTTCATATAATGCACATATATATAGAAGCACATATTTTTCATGTAGATTAACAACATAAAAGCCTCCTGTTAGCTGGCATTCAGAACCTAACCCTAATTCCTGTCTCCTTTTTGGTCCCCAAATAACCATCATTTTATCAAAATATTTCTTAATGCAGTTTTTGAGTATGTTTAGGAAGTTTGGGAATTTTAAGAAAAGAGGCAATGGCAACCCACTCCACTACTCTTGCCTGGAAAATCCCATGGATGGGGGAGCCTGGTAGGCTGCAGTTCATGGGGTCACTAAGAGTCAGACACGACTGAATGACTTCACTTTCACTTTTCACTTTGATGCATGGGAGAAGGAAATGGCAACCCACTCCAGTGTTCTTGCCTGGAGAATCCGAGGGATGGGGGAGCCTGGTGGGCTGCAGTGTATGGGGTCGCATAGAGTCGGACATGACTGAAGAGACTTAGCAGTAGCTAGAAGTATGGGAATAGTAAGAAAATGAGAAAAAAAAAAAAAACAGTTGAATCTGTCACTTTTCCTTTCAGGATGAGTTTATACTTAAGGATTCAGTACACGGTGTGTCTCTCTGCCTGTCCATGCCCCCAGGTTTGTGTGTGTATGTACATATTTATAGTTAGAGGGAGAGATAGTAAGATGTGTTGGTGTGTGTGTGTCTGTTTCTCTCAGTATGTAAAACCTTTGCAAGGTTATGGTTCCTTTAGTTTGTTTCTTTCTACTGACATACAGAGAGGCCAATAAAAGGAATTTTGAAAAAATACCTGTTTGACACTTTGACTTAGGCTCTTCATGCTTCAGATCCCTTATCTGTAAAATGGAAATGAAAGTTGTAACTCTCACAGAACTTTTGAAAAGCATTTACAATTGGTATGTCCTTGTGATATTCACAATCAGATTCATTCCTCTGTTTTCCCATAGCAGACATGCTCTTCCTGTTTCCAGTATTTTCCTGATGGTCTCTCAAATGCCTGCAGAAATCTTAACTTTGTTCCCTGTATCTCATGTAATGTTTTCTGCTCTGTCTGCAGTGGGCTCTGGATGAGTTTGAAGGTCTTTTCAAGAAGCCAGAAGAAAACGTGAACCAATACCTTATGTGAGTACTTTCGTGCAAATGCCTGCTTATGCTGCATCTGGCCTGTCAGTCAAAGTACTCTGTAACCATTTAACAATTAGGACCTACCGTACTTTTTTTTTTTTTTTCAGGATTTGGGGGACACACCAAGAATTGCAACACTGCTATATGGACACTTAGTTCCACAGTCAGAGATTGAAACCATACGGTCTACTTTCTGAATAAATTAATGGTTGCTTGGGCCTTATAATTTTGGAAGACAGGAATGAATTTCCACAGACATAAGCTTACTCCTAAGATCACTTTGTAATTCTGCTTTGGTTTTCCCTTTGATTCTTGACAGAGACCCCAAGTTTGTGGAACGAATGCTGTGCCCAGCAGGCATGCAACCTCTGGAGGTGCTGGAGGCTGTGCAGAGCAGCTTAGTGCTTCAGCAGCCACAATCATGGGATGACTGTGTGACCTGGGAATACTACCACTGGCATACCCAGTACTCCAGCAACATCAGACAGCTGCTGCATAACTTTCCTCCTAAACATGTAGTAACTCAGTTGCAGGGACCATTTGTCAGAATAGGTCTGCCAGGAACAGTCTGCCCCAGCATTGTTTATTTTTTATTTATTTTTAAATGGATGTAGTTGCTTTACACGGTTGTGTTGGCTTCTACCATGCTTTTGACATGATTCATCACAGTTAAGCCAGTTGTGGCAAGCTCAGCAAGGCTTTGAGAGCTCTTAAAACAAATAATAAAATGATTTCTGAGGTAAAAGACTGCCACTGTTCTCCTGTAATCCCCAGTTACTGCTTCCTCTAGCTCTAAGATGCTTGGTATCAGTTTCCTTTAGACGTAGGATGTGTCATTCCAGATTCCTAGTAAAGACTGTGGAAACTGTAGAAGAACAAATTGAGAGTTAATAGCATAGAATCTAGCTGTTTTCTCTTGGAACTAGTTATGCAATTCCTCTCTTCACTTCAGTATATTCATCATGGAATTAGGAATAGTGATGACCTAATTTCATCAGTGTTTTGTGAAGGTTAATTGATCTTTATTAAGTTAGTATGTTCATTTGTTAGTACACTGCCTGGTTGGCCTCCCTAGTGGCTCAGTGGTAAAGAATCTGTTTGAAGTGCAGGATACCTGGGTTTGACCCCTGTGACAGGGAGATCCCCTGGAGAAGGGAATGGCTACTCGCGCCAGTATTCTTGTCTGGAGTCTCCCAAGGACAGAGGAGACTGGCATTCTGCAGTCCACAGTGTTACAAAGAGTTAGACATGACTTAGCATCTGAAAAACAAGAACACAGTGGCTGGTAGTCTGTAAAAGTTTCATCAATATCTCTGTATCTGGCAGAAAGCGAGTGTCAAAGTATAGTGAGTTGGGCCTTCCAGGACTAAAAATGAGGAGTCATGTTTATCAGAGAGACTTCTTGTGGCAGATTCTGCTCCCCTAAATCTTTCTGTTTTCTAACTTACAGGTTCAGGAGCCCCTTTCTGGTCTGGCCCTAAATGCTGCCCACACCCACTCATCTTTGATGTCAACAATGTAAGTCTACTCTCCTGGATCTCCTGCAGTTGGGTAGAAAGTCACTGAAGGATGGTAAGGAGGCCAAGCCTCAATAGGGGAATACGGATGTTCTTATCCCTCCTTACTTGCCTTCTCTTAGCCCCTGAATCTGAACTGTGTGATAATTGCTGCCAACCTCTTTGCCCAGACCTATGTGTTGATAGGTTCTCAGGACCAGAATGCTGTCACCATAATCATTCAGTCTATGCAGGGCCCTGAGTTCATTCCAAAGTGTGGCATCAGGATCCAAGTTTCTGACGAGGAGCTGCAAACCAGTTCCTCCATTGGTGACAGCACTTTAGTTGGCCTGGAGCCACCAAACTACTGTAGCCCATGTCCAGGCAAGCCTCCTGTGTACTCGTGTTTTCCCCTGGCTCTGCTCTGAGACCTCCTGTCTCAGATTTATCCACTGCCCTTTTTCCATGCTTCTTCAGTTTCCAGTAGCATTTGATTGAGACTAATTCTCTCTCGCACTACTTCTTTCTTCTTTTCTCTGTGTGTTTTCTCTTTCTTTTGTTCTATTTCCCTATACTTCTTTTTGTGTTCTTCTGAGGTAGAATTGGATATGATTTCTACCAGTAGTCTCTCTGCCTGATTTCTTCACTGGTTCATCTTGACAGATCTCCTCATCTCAGTTCAGTTCAGTTAGTCAGTCATGTCTGACTCCTTGCAACCCCATGAACTGCAGCACACCAGGCCTCCCTGTCCATCACCAACTCCTGAAGTTCACCCAGACTCATGTCCATCAAGTCTGTGATACCATTCAGCCATCTTATCCTCTGTCATCCCCTTCTCCTCCTGCCCCCAATCCCTCCCAGCATCAGAGTCTTTTCCAATGAGCCAGCTCTTCACATGAGGTGGCCAAAGTAAGCTTTAGCATCAGTCCTTCCAAAGAATACCCAGGAATAATCTCCTTTAGAATGGACTGGTTGGATATCCTTGCAGTTCAAGGGTCTCTCAAGAGTCTTCTCTAACACCACAGTTTAGAAGTATCAATTCTTTGGCACTTAGCTTTCTTCACAGTCCAACTTTTTAACCTATAATTGTTCTGTGTGTATATATTTCCTCATCTCTCTCAAGATATTCCTCATCTCTCCATCTGTAACTCTCCCACAACTCAAAATTCCAGATCTCCCCTACCCTTCTTGTGTTCTATAAATCCCTATCTACATTTTACCTTCTTTGTATGCATCCCTCAATTTATTCCTTTGTGTATCTGTCCTCTCCTCTTATATCTCTTGTATTTTCTGTCTGAAATAGCTACTTTCTCAGATGCCTCTTTATATATTTCTCTTTAGGCATTTCCCTACCTGTATCCCCTTTAGGTACTTTCTAGTGTCTTCATTCCTATACATTGTTTTTATATGAACTATTTTCCCCCTCCTTTCTTCTCAGATATGTCTTGTTTATTCCATTTCACTACTCTCTTATTTCCTATTGGTGCAATTCCCTGCAACATCCCTTTCTGTATCTTTTATCCCCTGGTCTCTTGTTTGCCCTTGTGTCTTTCTTCTTATCTCCTCTTGTCTCTATCTGTCTTTTTTAAGATGTCTTATATTTGTGTTCTCATTGAGACCTGTGTTTGTTTGTTTCATATTTTGATGTAAAACACGAGAGATTTGCCATCTTAATCATTTAAAAAAATATATGCTTCAGTTTAGTTCAGTTCAGGCGTACAGTTGTGTCTGACATTTTGCAACCACAAGAATCGCAGCATGCCAGGCCTCTCTGTCCATCACCAACTCCCAGACTTCACTCACACTCACATCAATCAAGTCAGTGATCCCATCTAGCCATCTCACAGTCTGCTGTCCCCTTTTCGTTCTGCCCCCAATCCCTCCCAGCATCAGAGTCTTTTCCAATGAGCCAACTCTTCACATGAGATGGCCAAAATACTGGAGTTCCAGCTTTAGGATCATTCCTTCCAAAGAACATCCAGAACTGATCTCCTTTAGAATGGATTGTGTGGATCTCCTTGCAGTCCAGGGACTCTCAAGAGTCTTCTCCAACACCACAGTTCCAAAGGGCATCAATTCTTCAGCAATCAGCTTTCTTCACAGTGCAACTCTCACATCCATACATGACCACTGGAAAAACCATAGCCTTGACTAGATGGACCTTTGTTGGCCAAGTAATGCCTCTGCTTTTCAAAATACTATTTAGGTTGGTCATAACTTTTTAGTATTAAATACAGTTCATTGTAAAGTAAATTTCTAGAACTTAACTTGCAAATCTTAAACCCTATACCACTCAAACAGTAACACATCAGTCCCCTTCCCCTCTGCCTCTGGCAGACAATAATATATATTCAATTTCTATGATTTTGATTTGTAGGTACCTTATAGAATATTTGTCTATCTCTGTCTAAGCATGTAGTTATGAGTCCATTTATGCTTTTAAACTGCCAGGATTTCAAATATTCCTTTAAAGGGAGGCTGAATGTTTCACTGAGAAGGAAATGGCAACCCACTCCAGTGTTCTTGCTTGGAGAATCCCAGGGACGAGGGAGCCTAGTGGGCTGCCATCTATGAGGTCGCACAGAGTCGGACACGACTGAAGTGACTTAGCAGCAGCAATATTTCACTGATTGGATAGACCATGTTTTTGTATCTATTCATCCAGCAGTGAACAAATTGGGTTGTTACCATCTTTTATACAAATAGTATCACTGTCTAAACCTTTTTTAGTCTCTCAGTCTTTTCCCTCAGTGTCTCTAGATATACTCCTTTTCAAGTCCCACACACTAGTCTACTTCTTTTTTCTTTGGGGTGTTTCTGCCTTACCTTTCCCACTTCATTTTACTCTTTCCCATAATGTCTCTCCATTTTAAATCCTTTATCTGCATGAATTTCTCTGCCTTCCTATGGACTGCTGCTTTCACCTCAGACCCTGGCCTGGAATCTAATGTGTATCTGGGGACTGACATGTACTACCTCCTCTCTGAAGATGATAACCGCCTATAGGAGCTTATGGCTATGCTGCCCATCACACAGAGGCTTTCTGGGTTCAAGACGTACCCCATCAACTTTGAGAGGGTACTTAGGAGGATAGCAGTCCTAAAGAGTTAGGGTTAGGGTTAGGGTTTAATTTTAAGGGTTCAAGTTTAATTTTGAGTACCCTGTGTTTATCGTTTGAACCTGTGGACTGTGGAAATGAAACTGTCATATTTGTGATTTAAAGAGGAGAGTCTATCCTGGGCTTTTTCCCTGATTTACTCTACCATGCTTTATCCTACAGTTTTATAACCAAGAGTGGACACTTTCATATCACTTTGAGGTCCAAGGGCTGCAGCCTAATGGTAAAGAGATGACCCTCAAGCAGTTCCTTGACCACTTTAAGGTAAGGCACCTTCTTCACTTACTACACATAGCCTAGTGCTTCCTCAGGTCCCTGGGGGTGCTTAGCAGGATAGGAGGATGGGCTGAGCCATCTTTAGCTTCCATGGGGTTTACACACCCACCATATGGCCCAGTTATTTTGTGGTTGGGACATCTTTGGCTGGACTAGCAGGTATTTGAGGAGAATAGATGAGTCTATACTATCTAGAAAACCTTTGGTTCCTAATCTACTTCCTCTATTCTGATCTGTCTCCACTCAACAATAGGATGATGGCACCAACTTTCACATGGATTTCACTGTGGCTGCATCCAACCTCCGGGCAGAGCACTATAACATTCCCCCTGCAGACTGGCATAAGGTAAAAAAAGAATTAGATCTAACCTTGAACCCTTTCCAAATTTGAATCTGTCACATATGACTTTTTCAGTGGGCCCTCAACCTCTCTTAACAACCACCTCTGTTTGTCACATTCTGTGTCATAGAGCAAGCTGATTGCAGGGAAGATCATCCCAGCCATTGCTACAACCACAGCAGCTATAGTTGACCTTGTATGTCTGGAGCTGTACAAAGAGGTATAGGGACACCAACACCTTGAGTCCTATGAGAATAGCTTCATCAACTTGGCTCTGCCCTTTTTCTGCTTCTCTGGGCCCCTTGCCCCACCCCGTCACCAGGTAAAGTCTTGTTTTATGGAAACCTTTGGTATTACTCATCACTAAGTGATACTATGTATGTATATGAGTAGGCAGTATATGTATCTTATACTTGGAGAACTGGCTCTGGTTTTCATCATTCTAAGTTTAATTTTGTGCAGTCTGTGTTTATCGTTTGAACCTGTGGACTGGTGGAAATGAAACTGTCATATTTGTGATTTAAAGAGGAGAGTCTATCCTGGGCTTGTCCCCTGATTTACTCTACTGTGCTTTATCCTACAGTTTATAACCAAGAGTGGGCACTTTTGGATCACTTTGAGGTCCAGGGGCTGCAGCCTAATGATAAAGAGATGACCCTCAAGAAGTTCCTTGACCACTTTAAGGTAAGGCGCCTTCTTCACTTACTACACATAGTGTAGTGCTTCCTCAGGTCCCTGGTAATGTCCATCCTAGTGACACTGTTGCTCCTCCTTTCTAATATCTTCAGACAGAGCGCAAATTGGAGATCACCGTGTTATCCCAAGGTATATCCATGCTCTATTCCTTTTTCATTTCCCCCAGAAAGCTGAAGGAACAGATGGATCAATCATGGGCTCACTGGGCAGGGAGAAAGAGGTTCTGTCTCAGCTAGGAAGCATCAGGTATGTATGCAACTCATGTCTACTTATTTTCCCCTCTTTTCCTCTTTTTCTACTTACCTGACCCTGTTATTCCTTATACTAGGATGACAGAAACTGTGAGTCACGTATCAAAGCAAAAGCTGGACACCACGTGCAACCATTGGTGCTTGAGCTGTCCTGCAATGATGAGGATGGTGAAGTTGTGGAGGTTCCCTATGTATGATACAGCCTTTGGTAATTCCTTTATGTTCCTATTCCATGTTTTCAGTCAACTCACTTTCTGGCAAAAGCAGACTGGGAAGACTTAAAGGGTTTTATTTCATAGATGAACAGTGAGATAAACATTGTTGAGCACACCAGGTACACTGTCCAGATAGCTGAAGAATTGAGTGTTTGCAGCTGCCACAATATCTCTTCCTTACTCTCTGGTACCAACTTGGGTAGTTAAAGGTAGCTACTCATACCCTCTGCATTTCACCCAGATATGTAAAACCCTTGTTTCTACAGACCACTTGGAAACATCCCTTATTCCTCCTCTCAACATGGGTATTTGGAACACCTCAGCCAGCCCATGAACCAGGCAGGCCTGTCAAAATCAAAGGTACTGTCTGGGCCAGCTGCAGGCCAGACACCATGTATGCCCTTGACTCTTTGTGGCCATACTATTAATCTTCTAGGTGACCTCAGTTCTTCCATACATTCTTTTTATTCCCAGCAAAGCCTTGGACATAAGGAGCAGATTTTCTTTACCTCTGGTATCTTCCTGAATGGCAATGCTTGTTGTCGAGTTTAATTGGAGAAGTTTCTCCAGGAGAGTTACTTTTACATCATTGTTGCTCTACATCACTGAAGATGCTAACATTTATCCACTGTTTTAATCATCCAAATGTTTGAAGGTTGCCTAGAAACTTCTTCTATTTTCTCCACTCTCATAGGACCATATCCTCTAGCACATCATTGTGAGTCTGTCTGCACAAATAATTTTGTTGCTCCGCACTGTAGCCTTTAAATCACATATGGCTGTTTAGCACTTGAACTGAGGCTACTGCTACTGATTTATTTAATGCTTCATTTTTTGTACATTTAAATGTATAAATATAAAAAGGGGCTATGCACTGAACAGAAAAACATCCCTGATTCTTGGCCTTCACGTCGATCAACTTGTGAATCACTGAAGAGTCATACACACTGCCAAGGACGAGACTCCAGAGAAAGCAAAGAATTCCCATCAGGACTATAAAGCTGAGCAATAGGGCATCTTCAGAAGGACACTATTACCAAGTCCATGAAATGAATACCAGCAGGCTCTGAACTGACCCCTAGGGGCACTACTCCCATACTACATGTCTCAAGTCTCAGTCTCTGCATGTAAACAGCCCACATTCTTGCTTCCTCTATTAGCTCCCTAGGAAACACACTCAGAAGAGAGGCAAAACATAAACACAACACTAATGCTTTCATCACCTTTCTGCACTGCCAGGTAGGCGGGAAGTGCCTGGAAGCATGGCACGCTCACAACCTGTTCTGGATGCCTGGGGTTTGGCACGGAGAGACTAACTTAGCACTTTCATGTTGCATCATGCAGGTGTGTGCCACCCTTGGGGAGAGACATGCTGGCTGATGGGCTGATCCTGGGCAGCACTGGCCCAGGACCTTCCCAGGTCTGCTAATCATGTGTATGAAACAAGTCTCCAGTGCAGCAGGCTCTCTGTATCTCTTTCTCCTGCTGGTCTCTGCAGGACCTTAGCCTCCTCACCATCCCGGCTCCTGCCGTAGCCACGTCCACCATTTCCACAGGCCAGCTCATGTCCCCACAGACTGAGGGCTCCACAGGAAGTGGTTTTGAAGACCCACCCCACCTGATTTGCCCTGGCTGAATCCTCAGACCATGCACTCCCTCTTCCCCATCCAAACACATAAAACAACATGGTAGAAATGGTGAGTGTGTTTCGTATTTGGTCTAATTGTAGATTTCTGGAGCCATTGTCTGGAGTTATCACTGGTTATGCTTTCCTCTTTTCCATCCTGAATAGGGTCACAGTGGAGATTTGGCAACCAACGACCCTCAGACTGGGGACGCCTCATGTCTCCTCTTCTGGTTGCTTGGCACCTCCTCTCCTGTCGCCTTCATCTCTGCATCTGCCCTGGGCTGGACACAGACATGCAGAGACACACATAAACACAGAAGATAAAAGCACATGCTTGGCACGGGGACACAAACATAAACAGAGTATACAGGTGTTTCAGTAGCTGAAGACACCCGTGTCCAGCAATGTCAGAGATGGAATCAGTAGGCACCAAGTCTTGCTCTTGGGGCACCCTGTCCACCTCTTCCCTGCACTCACCCGTATTTTCCCAAGGCAGCCTTCAGCCACTTCCAGGGCAGCATGTGTGGTGGTGGTGAGAGGCCAAGTGGTAAATGTGGAAATTCACAGAAGATCCCAAAGTAAGCACACAGGTGAACTGGGTCCCCAGAGTCGATGCCCTTTCAATGATAGCCCTTCCCAGGGTAAAGGGCGGGAGTGAAGGGCCCAGGCAATCTCCAACTCAGTGAGCAGCAGGAGGCCTGGGGATGGCAGGACCCATATAAGGACGATTCTCATAAAGCTATTTAATTCACCCTGTCTCTAGTACTATCACCTAGGACTCTTGTGTTGCAACCACAGCTGACTTGAGGGAGACTTGCTTTACACATGGACACACTGTGTGTGTGTGTGTGTGTGTGTGTGTGTGTGTCTGTGTCTGT
This sequence comes from Capra hircus, assembly GCF_001704415.2. Classification (NCBI taxonomy): domain Eukaryota; kingdom Metazoa; phylum Chordata; class Mammalia; order Artiodactyla; family Bovidae; genus Capra; species Capra hircus. The sequence goes on from NW_017190137.1 coordinate 233,170, forward strand.
GTCTGTGTGTGCACGAAGTCAAAACTCCAACATCAGTTGGCACAGTCAACAATTGCAACATCAATCACCAACTGTGTGCAGGCCCAAAGCACCCCCACTATGGTAGGCCACACAGAAGGATGATTCTGACAAAGATACTTAATTCACTCTGCCTTTACTAGTATAACCTAGGACTCTTGTGCTGCAAACTCAGCTGATTTGAGAGAGACTTGCTTCATTCACAGACACACTGTTTGTGTGTGTGTGTGTGAGTGTGTGTGTGTGTGTGTGTGTGTGTGTGTGTGTGTAGCCAAGAACTCCAATATCAATCGTCAACTGTGCACAGGTCCAAAGCAACCTCACCTCAGCAATCTTATTTGATTCTGGGAAGTTTTGGCCTGATAACCAGTTGAGAAAGTTAAGTCTCCTGGTATCCAGCCTGTGGCTGGGTGCTCCCCATTTAAATTATCAGAACCATTGGACTGGAGTGGAATGATATTCCCTATACCCTGCAGAAAGACAGGGGAGACTGGGGCAGATCCCACAGGTGGATCAACCACCCCCTTGCACACCCACACTTACAACACAAGGAGCCACATTTTACCAGTGATGTCAAGGCAATACTCCTTAATGATCACCATGTTCATGAAGTAGGGGTTGTCCCAAAAGGAAAGATCAGCTTGCAGTGGCACCGTGGATGGCTCCACAAATCTACCTACCAGCATAGGGAGGAAGGAAAAGGTGCAAGCACATAGCGGCCTCAGCTTGCCTCCCAGGCAAGCATTAACAGCTTTTAAGATGCTTCCACAGTGTCACAGAACAGTATCATGAATAAAATGATCCCACAACTCCCTGCCAGGTCCCCTACCCATCCAACATTTGTCTCCCTCACTGACCTTTTCAATCAGTTAACTAAGAAAGTCTTTATCTTTGTAGGTGAACATGATGGACACTAGAGGATGGTTCATAATCTGCTTTAGGTCAAGGAGCCATTCAGGTTACATGCCAGGCAAAGAAGAGCCAGGAGCATCAGCCGTAGTCTGGTGTGGAAGAAGGACACTGGAACAGACATCTGCAAGGATGCTGGGCATTCCTGCTTGCTGGGCCGCCACTGATGTCCTCGGGCCCTGCCATACCTTCAAACATGCTCATGCCTCTGGGTTCCTTGTGGTGTTGTTCATCTGAGGTTGTCTGCATTCCCCAAGCAGGGAATGTTTCTGAACACTGCTGTCCTCCTTCTGACCCATGATCTGGGTAGTGGGATGTTAATGCTTAAATGGTCAAAAATTGCAGTCCTTGTGAAAAACCGTGTCTGAAAGCAAGGGGGTGGTGTCTCTGTGTTTGTGCGCGCGCGTGTGTGTGTGTGTGTGTGTGTGTGTGTGTGTGACTCCCATGGCTCCACTCTATCACAGGTTCATCCACATTTTCAACAATAACTGTCTGGGGAGCTGCTCTGCTGTACTGTCTCTGGTCATTCCTGACCTAGAGGGCTCGAGTGCTGTTCCTCCTCAGATAAAGGCTTGGAAGAGACATCCAAACTCATGACTGTGACACAGACAGGCGTGGTCCTCCCAGACACTACTTGGTTGTGTCTTTGGAGCCTGCCAATTGCCCACGACCACATTTCCTTCAGGGGCCTCTGGCATCCTTCATGTGCCCTGGCCCCAAGCCCTCCTCCTGCTCCTGCCCCTACTCCTACTCCTGAGCAGCAGACCCCAAGGAGCAACAGCTTTGGCACAGAAGCCATGGATGCCTTGGATGATGGCGCTTCTGAGCCACATAACACTTCCTCTTCTCATGGCTCTTGCACATGAAACAAACATAGACCCTGTGGTTTATCTCATACTCAGAGCTCAGTTCCACCTGCAGGGTGGCCAGTGCTTGCAGCACATCTAGGGTCGGCTGCTCACTCAGGACTCTGGGACTTTCCTCTCCCTGCTCCTCCACACTATTCTCCTCCAGCTCATTGAAGGATTCCATTTCCCACTTCTGTTCTACCAGAACTTCCACCACCTCCACGATGTCCTCCAAAAGGAGCTGGAATCCCCCCGGCAATCCCCAACACTTTATTTTTCACTAAGAACCCACAATCATCCATGGCCTCCACCATGAAGCAGAGGACCACTTAACCTGCAGTGTCAACTCTTACTTCAATGCTGCAGCAGCACACAGAATCATGATATCAAGCTTTAAGAACGTCTCCTAAGAACCCAGGTTCACAATCAATATGGTCCAGAGGTACTCATGCCTACTTCTGGCTACCTTTCATATTCCTACCAGGATAAAGGAAAAGAGGGAAGTGCCCAGGCAATTTTAAACTCAGTGAGCCGCAGGAGGCCGGGGGATGGCAGGATCCATAGAAGGACAATTCTGACATAAACACTTAATTCCCCAGCCTCTAATAGTATCACCTAGGATTCTCATGCCCCCAAACCACAGCTGACTTCAGGGAGACTTGCTTCACTCACAGACACGGCGAGTCCCCAAGCCCCCAGTCTCAGCAAGTCACCTGCTACATGCATGACCCAAATTTAAGCTCTGCAGCAAGCCTACATGAGCCTGAGCATCCCCAGTTGGGAAAGGAGAGTGTCCTCGCCACTCCACTGTCCCTTCAGGGCCTACCTCCAGACCCCCACACCACATGTGTTTCTGTCAGTTACCTCTCATGGACGAACCTTCCTCCCTGGGGTAGTACTTCAGGGGACCATCCCACACATCTTCGCTGATGATCACTGGTAACACGGGCAAGATCAGCCCGGGAATTACCAGGAATCCTGACCTGCCCAAGAGCAGCCAAGAACTCCAACATCAGTCGCCAACTCTGTGCAGGCCCAAAGCAACCCCACCTCAGCAATCCTGTTCGATTCTGGGCAGTTGTGGCCTGACACCCACTTGAGAAAGTTAAGGCTCCTGGTGTCCAGCCTGTGGCTGGGTGCTCCCCATTCAAAGTCCCAGAACCAGTGGACTGGAGTGGAACGATGTGCCCTATACCCTGCAGAAAGACAGGGGAGACTGGGGCGGACTCCGCCGGTGGAGCATCCACACCCTTGCACACCCACACTCATCACCCCGGGAACTACGTTTTACCAGTGATGTCAAGGTAATATTCCTTAATGATCACAGTGTTCAAGAAGTAGGGGTTGTGCCCAAATGAAAAGATCAGCTTGCAGTGGGACCGCACATGGCTCCGCACCTGCACCTGTCAGGATAGGCAGGAGGGAAAAGGTTCAAGCTTCTAGGGCCCTCAGCTTGCCTCCCAGGCAGGCATTACCATCTTCCATGATGCTTCTCCAAAGTCTCATAGTGCAGGAACATGGACAACACGATCCTCCCACTCTCCACCAGGTACCATACCCACCCTTCCTCAGTCTCCCTCACTGACCTTCAAGTCGATCATGTAGCCAAGAAAGTCTTTATCTTGGTCGCTGATCATGAAGGAAACTTGAGGGTGGTTTATAATCTGCTTTAGGTCAAGGAGCCATTCAGGCCACATGCCGGGCCAAGAAGATCCAGGAGCATCAGCCGTAGTCTGAGGTGGAAGAAGGGTACTGGAACAGGCATCTTCAAGGTGCTGGCACTGCCGCTTTGCCTGGCCACCACTGATGTCTTCAGGTCCTGCCATACATCAGACACGCTCATGACTCTGGGTCCCTTGTGGTGGTGTGCATCTGAAGTGGTCTGCATACCACAAGCAGTGGCTGTTTCTGACAGCTACTGGTCTCCTCCAGACCTGTGTATGCTGGGTAGTGGCATGCCACTGCCTACATAGTCAGACTTGCAGTCTTTGTGACAAACTGTGTCTGAAAGGAAAGGGGTTGTGGTGTGTGTGTGCGTGTGTGTGTGTGAATGACTCCCACATCTCAGCTATATCCTGGGATCATCCACATTTACAACACCAACTGTCTGCCGATGGTGCTCTAGTGTACTGTCTCTGGTCATTCCTGACTTACAGGCCTCAGGTGCTGCTGCTCCTCAGATGCAGGCCTGAAACAGACATTCAAAGGCATGGCTGTGACACGTACATGCGGGGCCCCGCCCAGACCCTACTTGGCTGCTCCTTTGGAGCCTGCCAATTGCCCAGGACCCTAATTCCCTCAGGGTCCTGTGGGGCCCTTCCTGTGCCCTCACCCTGCAACGCCCTCCTACTGCTCCCTGCCCCTTCTCCTCCTTCTCTTCCTCCTCCTCCTCAGCAGCGGACCCCAAGGAACAGTGGAAAGGATACAGCTTTGGCCCAGAAGCCACAGATGCCCTGGATGATGGCGCTCCTCGGAGCCAAGTGACACTTCCTCCTCTGATGGTTCTTGTGCATGAACTGAACATAGGCCCTGCGGTTCTTCTCATGCTTAGAGCTCAGTTCCACCTGTAGGGCAGCCAGTGCCTGAAGGACCTCTAGCACCTGGCGCTCACTCGGGCCTCTGGGTCTTTCCTGGCCCTGCTCCTCCACCGTCTTCTCCTCCAGCTCCTGGGAGGACCGCTGTTGCTGCTCCTCCTCCACCACAATCTCCACCTCCTCCACGACGTCTTCCGCAAGTAGCTGGAGCTCCCGCCCGTAGCTGGAGCTCCCGCCCGATCCCCGCCACCTCTCCGTCCACCAGCGCCTCGTGGCCCTTCACCGCCTCCACCCTGAAGAGGGTGGCCTCTGCGCCTGGTGTGACAACTGCTGGCTGCAAGGTCCCAGCGGCGCATAGCATCACGACGGCCGGGCCCGGGGCCCCCGCCCCCTGAGTACCCGGGCTCACAACTAAGAAGGTCGGGGGTCCGGGGACGCTCCCGCCTTCCTCTGACCCCCTCTCACGCTCCCCTTGGCCTTGCCCGTGACCCCGAGCTGGGGCAGATGCAAAGGGACGCGATTTAGGAGCACAGCAAGTCGTGCGTGATGGCGGCCCAGGCTGCAGTAAACCTGTGGGACCCACTAGCTCTTTGGGGGCAGGGTGTGAGGGGGATGATGGGGAGGCGAGAGCTGGTGTGTTGCGGGTGGCCTGAGGCCAAAGAAAGGGGTGCCGGAAAGCCTAGGACAGGGTGAACGGGCCGAGTGAGATCAGCCGAACAGGAGGGTCCCTAGGCTGTGAGCCACGCACAGGCTGCTGGCCCAAATCTAGACCAATAGGTGAGAAGATAGTGGGCGGTACCCTTATGGATACGCCCCTGGAGTGGACGGCATCTTCAGCCTTTCCCGTGCTCCAGCGCCCCCACGTGGTCAGATTCTAGTCCAGGGAGGTAGAGGGTTTTGCATCTGCCTGGGGTAGCCCCAGGCGCTGTCTTTGACCTGGCTCTGGAAATTCCAACCACGGGTTCCTGCTCTGCGAACCCAACAGCACACTCCTGTGTCCCCCGGGACCGTGAATAACTGGGAGCTCTCGCTGAGTTTCCAAAGGATACACAGGGATGCCAAGGGGCTGGATACTTTTCTTCATGGGACAGAGAGCCTGTTACTTTCTGGATGCTAGGGAAGTAAAGAAAACTCCCACTGTTTGCTACGGTTGATCTCCACTGTTCAGGGACACCAGAGCCTTAGGGTACAGAGCTCACTCTGTGTCTCTTTATCACTACTTCTGGTATAGCACTGTTTTGGGCAATCCTTCTCTGCGTGTAACAGGCGCTGGTGTCTGTTTGTCTCCATCTCTCTAAATGGTACTGTTGCCGTCTGCCACTCTCTGGACACCCATGCTCAGAAGAGATGCTTATCCTTGGCGTGAAGGCAAGTCTTCGTCCTCCTGAGTGAGCTGCACCAATGGGAGATTGGACAGTTTTAGTCCATGCCTTCGGAGAGTGCTTTCTCAAAGTTGAAAGCCAACAGTGGGCGGTCACTGCTGAACCGCAGAAGGGGACGGGCGACCCTCCCTCCCTCGCTGGACAGACGTGAATGCTGCACAGGCCAGAGGCGGCTTGGCCACACTTTGCACAGATGGAGAAATGGAGCATGCTCTGCTGGTATGAGGGAACTCCTGAACCTTGTTCTAATGCCTGCCAGGGAGACGCTAAGGACAGCTCCCCGTTACGTTCCACAACTCACTGGTATCGGAGACATTCACGTCTGCCATTTACCCTATCAGGGCCCTTTCAAAGTGGTTCTGTTCTCCATGTGAGAACACAATCCAGCCACCCGGGTCATCCAACCTGTGGGGCCGGGAGCAGCAAGAGGAATAAGCTAAGCCATCCATCCTATAGACCTGATACCTAATCTATGCATTCTGCAAAGAGTATAAAGAGTACAAAAAGTGAGGCTTCAAACGGGAAGACACTGCAGGTAGCAGGTGCTTATGCTGCAGTGCAGGTCCATCTCTGAAACCTCAGAAAAAAGGCAAGGGGTGCTCATACTCATGGCAAGGTCAGGGAAAGAATGTCCAGCACTCAAGGACGGAAAGGCCCTTGTATCCAGGTGTGCAAGGGTCTGTGGGGTCAAACCACCATGGCTCCTGTGTCTGGGATTGCAGCCTGTTCTGTGTCTCGGCTCCTCTGCACTCACTGGTCACCCCCAGGCACTTTATTCCTGCCTCTCCCTTCTGCCAGACATCCTGGGAACACCACTGTGATTCCACTCAGAACTTGCCTTCTCAGTGAGTTAATGGGGATCGATTCCTTGGCTTTAGTGCTTCTGCTGGCCAGATTCTACAAACCTCTCCCTATGACCTTCATGTTTTCACTATTCAACTCCCATCACCTGGCTAGGTCGGTTCCGACAGCTCATACTCACAAGCCTACTGGCAGGTGCTTCTGCTCGTACATGTGTACACACAGGCGCGTGTACACACTAACATCCCTGAGAGAAAACTTGAACACATGCAGATGTACAAGCTTTCTTCTTCAGGAGCATGAATTTTGGTAAGCACCCAACTTTCTTTGTCCTGGTTATTTTCTTTTACTTGCTCATCAGTCATGTCAGGTTGCCCTTCTAACTCTGCAGCTCATCCTCAAAGGTTTCAAAATCTTGGCATTTGCTCGTGACAGGGCCCGACCTGCAGAGCAGAGGGCAGGATTGGAAGCACTCGCTGTGGACCACTGAGTGACTTGAGACTGTAGGTTCTGCCTTCTCCCAACACTTTGAACAGCTTCACAGGACCAGTCATGTTGGCCTGATCCATTGCCTGTGCCTTACTCCAGGGAACCAAAAAACAAGGACCACTGGGCTCAGCTGACTCAGAGAACTGCTTTCTTGGTGTGTCACTATCTAGGTCATTCCTTGTCAATGTTGTGGCTCTGTTGCTATCCCACCACCCATTAGGGCCTGCAGCTCTGAGTGAAGCCTCTGTTCTTCCCATCTGTGTAGCTTTCTGTGTGCATCTGTCTACCTGTGCACCCAAGGGCTATCTCCCTGTAGCAGGAAAAGGCCAAAGAGATGCCCGAATGTTCAAGAGCCCCCAGGGACTGTGATAGGCCTGGGTCTGATTCAGTCTTGTGAAGAAATGCATATGGACACAGGCACTCTTCTGATACAAGGCATGGAACCTGAGGCCATAAAGGTAAGGTGGCAACTCTACACGTCATCCCATCCATCCAACACTACCCAAACACACTCAGTCCCTGAACAGATGATGCCCTGGATGACCTGCCCTTTCTGGGCACACAGCTCATGCCTCTCTGGGCAGAAAGCAGCTTTTCTGTTCCATATGTACCAAGAGGCCTTGGACCACTCAGGCTTCACTGATTTTCTAAATGCCAAGACTCTGTCGTTCAGTTGCTCTCATTAGGCCCAGCTAGAATTCCCTACAGTCAGGCATCTCTGCTTGCCACACAGCCCATGTGCCAAGGAAGCCAGTCCCTGGTTGGGCCCAGGGACATCCAAGATGGTCACCAGGAAGGCAGGGTCTCCCTTGAGTGTCATCGGGTGTTGGTTCCCTATGACAAAATCAGAGTCTGCTCCAGCGAGACGTGCAGAGTCCTTCCTCACGTGCAGATGCACACCTTTGCCCCTCTGGCCCCCACAGCCAGAGGCAAAACCCCAGAGGAAGGTAGGAATTCACACAGGACTTTCAGAACGACCCATGGGGTATCTGTGGCAGGACTGCGATTGCCTAGCCCCTGGACCCTGAAAACCAGCAGGCTCTGAACTGCCACCAGGGGCTTCCTCATCTCCCAGTCTCCCAGTCTCCCAAGGTCCCTTGGCACATGCAATTAGCACACAGTCCTTGCGTCCTCCCTCTTCCATTCCTCACAGGCACACCCTGGCAGAGGGACATACATGGACACCCCACACCTGCCCTTTCCTCACCTTTCTGCACTGCCAGGGAGGCTGGAAGTGCCTGGAGGCATGCGACCCTCACACCCTGTCTCTCCTAGCATGCCTGTGGCTTTGCATGGACAGCCTACCTTAGCACATTGTGTGTTGTGTATCATGTTGAGCAAGTGTGTGCCACCATTCGTGGACAGCCCAGGCTGATGGGCTGATCCTGGGCAGCACTGGCCCAGGACCTTCCCGGGTCTCCTTCTTACGTGTGTGGAACCAGTCTCCAGTGCAGCAGGCAATCTGTGCCTCTTTCTCCTTCGGGTCTCTGCAGGACCTTAACTTCCTCACCATCCCGGCTTCTGCCGTAGCCACGTCCACCATTTCCACAGGCTGGCCCACATCCCCACAGATTGAGGGCTCCACAGGCAGTGGTTTCGAAGCCCCACTCCTCCTGATTTGCCCTGGCTGAATCCACAGTCCTTGTACCCCCTCTTCCCAGTCCAAACACACACAACAACACGGTAGAAGTGGTGAGCATGTTTTGTATTTGGTCTAATTGCAGATTTCTGGAGCCACGGTCCAGAGTTATCACTGGCCATCCTTTCCTTGTTACCATCCTGGTTAGGGTCACTGCAGAGACACGGCAACCAACGACCCTCAGACTGGGGATGCCTCATGCCTCCTCTTCTGGTTGCTCGGCACCTCCTCTCCTGTCGCCTTCATCTCTGCATCTGCCCTGGGCTGAACACACACTCCCCCACATAAACACAGATGACACAAGCACACGTGTGAGTACACATACATGCTTGGCACTGGGACACAAATGCAAACAGGGCACACAGGTGATTCAGGAGCTGAAGATGCCCGGGTCCAGCAAGGTCAGAAATGGCATCAGTCGGCACCATGTCTTGCCCTTGGGGCTCTCTGTCCACCTCCTCCCCGAGCTTGTCCATATTTTCCCAAGGCAGCCTGAAGCCATTTCAAGCACAGCTTGTGTGGCGGTGGTGAAATGTGAGTGGTACACGTGGAAATTCACAGAAGATCCCAAAGTCAAGCACACAGGTGCACTGGGACCCCGGAGAGGATGCCCTTTCAAGGATAGACCTTCCCAGGCTAAGGGGTGGGAGTGAGGGGCCCAGGCAATCTCAAACTCAGTTAGCCTCAGGAGGTTGGGGGATGGCAGGACCCACAGAAAGATGATTCTGACATGGACACGTAATTCCCCCTGCCTCTAGTAGTATCACCTAGGACTCTTGCGCCCCAAAACCACAGCTGACTTGACAGAGACTTGCTTCACTCACAGACACACTGAGTCCCCAACCTGGGTACTCCCTGTTCGAAGTCACAGAACCAGTGGACTGGAGTGGAAAGACGTTCCCTATACCCTGTTAAAAGACAGGCGAGACTGGCAAGGATTCCTCTGGTGGATCATCCACACATGTAAATTTTGTCACTGATTTTCCTCTTGTAAATATGAAATACTCTATATTTCACATATGAAAATCTAGATTTAGTTTTATCTCATCAAATAACGATTTTTCTATAAATTATTCTGGAATATGTGGGCCATCATTTTCCTAAATGAAATATTCACTTGTCTATATTTCACTGAGTAGTAAAAAATCTCAGCCCAGATTTTTCTACCTGCATTATGGATTTCTTTACCTTTGGCTTTTTAAACTCTAGGTGCTCTAGGATAAATCACATCCTGGGCCATAAATCTGGCATTGGTAAATTAAAAAAAATGAAGTCATTCCAATCATTATTTTTTCCGATCATAATGTTGCATAATTAGATATACTTACAGGGAAAAAAAAAAACTGTAAAGATTCTATTTGTAAACTAAACAACATACTTCTGTATAACCAGCAAATCAGAGAGAGAGGAAAAGGGAAAAAAAAAAAGAATTCAACATATCCATAGAAATGAACGAAAATGAAAACAAAATAACCCAAACATATGGTACACTGAAAAAGCACTGCTAAGTGGAAGGTTCATAGCAATACAGGCTTATCTCAAGAAACAAGAAAAAGTCAAATAAGTCTCCTAAATTTACACCTAATGCAACTAGAAAAGAAAAAAAAAAAGAAAAAGAAAGAAACAAGAAATAAGTCAAATAAATCTCCTAAATTTACACCTAATGCAACTAGAAAAGAAAAAAAAAAAATTGAAGAATGCCGAAGCAAGTAGAAGAAAAGAAATCATAAAAATTAGGACAGGCATAAATTAAAAAGAAACAAAAGAGACAAAAGCAAAAATCAACAAAGGTAAAAGCTGCTTTTTTGTGTAGATAAATAAGATTTAAAAGCCATTAGCCAAAGTTATCATGAAACAAAGGGTGAAGTATCAAATCAACAATATAATGAAAGCGTATAAATCCTAACAGACAACAAAGGTTCATAAAGGACCATTATCAGCAACTATATGCCAATATAATGGACAATTTGGAAGAAATGCACAAATTCTTAGAATGGTATAATTTTCCAGAACTGAAGCAGGAGGAAATAGAACATCTTAACAGACATGTCACAACCATGGACATCGAAACTGTAATCAGAAATCTTGCAGGAAACAAAAGCCCAGGACCAGACAACTTCACAGCTGAATTCTACCAAAAATTTGGAGAAGAGGCAACACCCATTCTACTCAAACTCTTCCAGAATATTGAAGAGGAAGGGAAACTTTCAAACTCATTCTATGAGGCCACCATCTCCCTAACACAAAAATCAGATAAGGATCCCCCCAAAAGAAAACTACAGGCATTTAACACTGATGGACATAGATGCACAAGTCCTTAACAAAATCCTGCAAAGAGAATCCAACATCATATTAAAAAGATCCTACACCATGACCTCAAATATTTTATACAATTAACACCCAAAAGACTGTGATGCAAAAACAGGAAATCAAGAGATACATGGAGAAACAGGCAATTTTGTACCTGGGGTACAAAATGATGCAGAACAAAGGCTAGAAGCAGGCTTTGCAAATACAAAGGTTAAAAATGGAAACAGTGAGTTTTCTTGGGGTCCAAAATCACTGGGGAATGTGAGCACAGTCATGAAAATAGAAGACTCTTGCTCCCAGGAAAAAAGCTGTGACAAACCTAAACAATGTACTGAGAAGCAGAGACGTCACTTTGTCTACAAAGATCCATGTAGCCAAACTACTTTCCCCCTCCCTCCCAGGGGATATGTATGGATGTCCATCTTGTTTGACCCTACACAGCATGGCTTAGTTTCACTGAGTTAGATATGGCTTTGTTCCATGTGATGGATTGGTTAGTTTTCTGTGAATGTGATTTCAGTGTTTCTGCTCTCTAGTGCCCTCTCTCAGCGCCTACCATCTTACTGGGATTTCTCTTACTTTGGAAGTTGAGTATCTCTTCACTGCTGCTACAGCTGCTGCTCCTTACCTTACACGTGGTATATCTTCTCTTGACTGCTGGCTGCTACAGAGCCAGAGAGCCAGAGCTCGCTTCTCCAACGAATTTGGAAAACTCAACAGTGGCCACAGGAGTGGAAAATATCAGTTTTTATTTCACTTCCAAATAAAGGCATTGCCAAAGAATACTCAAGTTTAGTTCAGTTCAGTTCAGTGGCTCAGTCATATGACGTTTTGTGACCCCATGAATTGCAGCACTCCAGGCCTCCCTGTCCATCACCAACTCCAGGAATGCACTTAAATTCACGTCCATTGAGTCTGTGATGTGCCAGGCCATCATCCTCTGTCATCTCCTTCTCCTACTGACCTCAATCCCTCCCAGAATCAAGGTCTTTCCCCATGAGTGAACCCTTTGCATGAGGTGGCCAAAGTATTGGAGTTTCAGTTTCAGCATCAGTCCTTCCAGTGAACACGTAGGACTGATCTCCTTCAGAATGGACTGGTTGGATCTCCTTGCACTCCATGGGACTCTCAAGAGTCTTCTCCAACACCACAGTTCAAAAGCATCAATTCTTTGGCTCTCAGCTTTCTTCACAGTCCAACTTTCTCTTCCATACGTGACCACAGAAAAAACCATAGCAGTGACTAGATGGACCTTTGTTGGCAAAGTAATATCTCTGCTTTTCAATATGCTATCTAGGTTGGTCATAACTTCCTTTCCAAGAAGTAAGAGGTTTTTTTTTTTTTTTTTTAATTTCATGGCTGCAATCATCATTTGCTGTGATTTTGGAGCCCAAAACAATAAAGTCTGACACTGTTTCCCCTGTTTTCCCTTCTGTTTCCTGAGAAGGGATGGGACTAGATGCCATGATCTTAAATTTCTGAATGTTGAGCTTTAAGCCAGTTTTTTCACACTCCTCTTTCACTTTTATCAAGAGGCTTTTTAGTTCCTCTTTACTTTCTGCCATAGGGATTGTGTCATCTGAATATATAAGGTTATTGATATTTCTCCCGGCAATCTTGATTCCAGCTTGTGCTTCTTCCTGCCCAGCATTTCTCATTATGTACTCAGCATATAGGTTAAATAAGCAAGGTGACAATATACAGCCTTGACGTATTCTGTTTCCTATTTGGAACCAGTCTGTTGTTCGATGTCCAGTTCTTACTCTTGCTTCCTGATCTGCATATAGGTTTCTCAAAAGGCATGTCAGGTAGTCTGGTATTCCCATTTCTTTCAGAGTTTTCCACAGTTTATTGTGATCCACACAGTCAAAGGCTCTGGAATAGTCTAGAAAGCAGAAATATTTGGTTTTTTTGGGAACTCGGTTGCTTTTTCCATGATCCAGTGGATGTTGGCAATTTGATCTCTGGTTCTACTGCGTTTTCTAAAATCAGCTTGAACTTCTGGGATTTCATGGTTCACGTATTGCTGAAACCTGGCTTGGATAATTTTAAGCATTATTGTACCAGCGCGTGAGATGATTGCAATTGTGCTTTATTTTAAACATATTTTGGTACTGCCTTTCTTTGGGATTGGAAGGAAAACACATTTCCCAGACCTGTGGTCACTGGTGAGTTTTCCAAATTTTGGAGAGAATACTCAAACTGCTACACGATTGCCTTCAACTCATGCACTAGTAAAGTAATACTCAGAATTCTCAAAGGCAGGCTTCAACAATATGTGAGCTGTGGACTTTTACATGTTCAAACTGGTTTTGGAAAAGGCATAGGAACCATATATCAAATTGCAACCATAGACTGGATCACTGAAAAAGCAAGAGATTTCCAGAAAGATATCTACTCTCACCTTATTGATGATGTCAAAGACTTTGACTCTACAGATCACAATAAACTCTGTGGAAAATTCTACAGGAGATGGGAATATCAGACCATGTGACCTGTCTCAAGAAATGTGGATGCAGGTCAGAAAGCAACAATTAGAACAAGGGATGGAAGAAAACACTGGTTCCAAAGAGGAAATGGAGTTGGTCAAGGCTGTATTGTCACCTGCTTATTTAACTTATATGTCGAATATGTCATGAGAAACACTGGGTTGTATGAAGTAGAAGCTGAAATCAAGATTACATGGAGAAATATCAATAACTGCAAATATGCAAATGACACCACCCTTATGACAAAAAAATGAGGAAGATCTAAAAGCCTCTTTATAAAAGTGAAACAAGAGAGTGAAAAAAAAAATGGCTTAAAATTCAACATTCAGAAATCTAAGTTCATGGTATCTGGTCCCATCACTTTATGGCAAATAAATAGGGAAATAGTGTTAGACTTTATTTATTTAGTTGGTGGAGGGTGGCTAAAATCACTACAGAAGTTGACTGTAGCCATGAAATTAAAAGATCCTTCTCTTTAGAAGAAAATTTATGACCAACCTACTTTATTAAGTTTTAATATTATTATTATATTTATATAATAATATTATTTAAATAGTGATATTAAAATATTAAAAAGTAGAGACATTACTTTGTCAACAAAGGTCTGTCTAGTCAAAACTATGATTTTTCTAGTAGTCATATATGGGTGTGAGAGTTGGACTATGCAGAAAGCTGAGCACAGAAGTATTGATGGTTTTGAACTGTGATGCTGGAGAAGACTCTTGAGAATCCTTTTGACTGCAGGAGATCCAACAAGCCCATCGTAAGGCGATCAGTCCTGGGTGTACATTTGAAAGAATATTGTTGAAGCTGAAAGTCCAGTACTTTGGCCACCTGATGAGAAGAGCTGGCTCATTGGAAAAGATCCTGATGCTGGTAAAGATTGAGGGAAGGAGGACAAGGGGAAGGCAGAGGATGAGATGGATGGCATCACACACACAGTGGGCAAGACTTTGGGTAGACTTTGGGAGTTGGTGATGGACAGGAAGGCCTGGAGTTCTGTGGTTCATGTGGTCACAAAGAGTCGCACAGACTGAGATAATGATCGGAACTGACATAAGCCTATGTCTGAATGTGAGAGTTGGACTATAAAAAATGCTGAGTGCCAAATAACTGTGGCTTTGAACCTGTCTTACTGAAGGTGACTCTTGAGAGTCCTTTGGACAGCAAGGAGATCAACCCAGTCAATCCTAAAAGAAATTAACCATAAATATTCATTGGAAGGACTAATGCTGAAGCTCAATCTCCAATATTTTGGGAAAGGACTCATGAGAAAAGACTGACACCTTGCCTTGTCATGAAACATTATTGGCTCTGTTTTGGGAAAGACTGAGTGCAGGAGAAGAAGAAGACAACAGAGGTTGAGTTGTTTGGAAATGCTGGAATCTCTTGACTCAACAAAGATAAGACTGAGCAAAGTGTTGGAGAAAAAGAAGGACAGGGAAGCCTGGAGTGCTACTGTCCATGGTGTGACAGAGTTGGAACTGACCAGACAACTGAAAAACAGCAACAAATCTGTTTCACATATGTCAATCAGGATATTTTCAAGTCTGAAATATGGAATTCTCTATATCCCCGGAGGAAAATTAGATGCTGCTTTATGAATTATGGACATTTCTCTATTTCCTTTATGGAGGTCTGGGTGGATATTTTACTTCTCAAACTGAGAGATCAATTACTCAGACACCAAATTTTAATAATCATATATTTATGCATAATATGGAGTTTAGTACATTTCAAATTGAAAGTCAGGTTATACATGTCCTCATGGGAATTATTTCACATATGATTATGAACTCACTGTCGAATTTTCTGTTCCTTGTTTTGAAGTCTTACACCAGATACTGCTTCAGCAAAGAGGAAATCTCAGTTTCACATATAAAATTCTAGGTGCAGATTTTAGGACATGAAATATGAAGTTATATATAATTCACATTTGAAAATCTGGGAACAGATTTTCCAACATGAAATACAAAATGCTTGATATATCACATACGAAGATTTTTCTGAATGAATAGAGGAAAATAGCTTGAGCTATGAAATTCTCTTTATTTCAGCAAAGACATTTTGAAGAAAGATCTTCTGCCATAAAATACGGAATACTGTATAGTTTGCATATGAAACACTGGGGACAAGTTTCTCATATAGAATATGAAATCTCAGTTATTCACAGAAGAAAATTTGTGTCGAATTTTCGTAGAGATTATGGAACTTTCCATGATTCAGAAATTGAGATCTAGGCCCAACAGGTAAATATACATTCATCTATGTTTATTGTCAGAACATGTGGTCACAGAGTTCCCTACTTAATTTTAATATTCTCTATATTAAAATTTGAAAGGCTGGGTGAAGATATCCTTACATGATATATGAAAACTCTATATTGACATTTGAAAATCTGGGTACCAATATTTCTACATGAGATGTGTAAAACACTATAGTAACATTTGTATTTCTAGGTTGTGATGATCCCTCATGAAATATAAGATCTACATATTTCACATATGGAAATCTGGATGCCATTTTTACCTGCATGAAATATGTAAGTTTATATATGAATTTCTGCATGCATGTTTTACTCAATGAAATTCTGCAAATATGTCATTGGAATATCTGGGTGTCCATTTTCCTACATCAAATATGAAATTCTCATATATCCAAGACCTAAAGCTGAGCACAGTTTTGGTTACATGAAATATATAACTGTTTTTATTTCCCTTTTGAAAATCTGGGTTTAAATTTTCCAGCTTGATAGCCAGAATCTGTGAAAGTCATACAGAAAAAGGGGGGGTTCTAGAAAATCTCACATGAATTATAGAATGGACATTATTTCATATATAAAAATCAGGCACATGTTTTCTTCCATGAAATATGTTATTCTCAAAATTACAGAGAGCCAACTCTGCAAAACACCATACTATCCAGAGCTACTGCCTCACAGCACACAGACAGGAAGAAAGAAACACAAGACAAATCATCCACAGATAGACTGTCTAAAGTCAGACTAAACCCATACATACTTGCAAGAGACCCCACTGACACAGTCCCATCATGAGAGAGAGATGTGTCAGCTGTGGCCACAAGAATATAGTTGCCAGTGCCTTCCCTTCCAAGGACACACAAAACACTGGACCAATTTATCCACTCATGGCACAGACTGGAAACAAGTACTACAACCCTGCACCCTGGGATAAAAAAAAGACCAGTAACATAGTAAGCTAAACATATGTGAAGACAGTAAAGTATGCTAAAGGCAAAGAAAGAGGGTAAAAACACTTTTAAGAGATAATTAAAGAGGAAATTGAAATGGTCACTGAAAATGAATTGAGAGTAATGATAATAAAGATGATCAAACATCTCAGAATATAAATGGAAATCATGCAAGGAACATTTACAAATGAATGATAATACAGTAACTGCTATTTGTATATTGCAGGCTGCTTGATGCCTTTGTACAACATAATCCAGAATAACATTAGAAAATAATAGCCAGGACATGGAAACAACCGAGATGTCCATCAGCAGGTGAATGGATAAGAAAGCTGTGGTACATATACACAATGGAGTATTACTCAGCCACTAAAAGGAATTCATTTGAATCAGTTCTGATGAGATGGATGAAACTGGAGCCAATTATACAGAGTGAAGTAAGCCAGAAAGAAAAAACACCAATACAGTATACTAACACATATATATGGAATTTAGGAAGATGGCAATGACGACCCTGTATGCAAGACAGCAAAAAAGACACAGATGTGTAGAGCAGACTTTTGGACTCAGAGGGAGAGGGAGAGGGTGGGATGATTTGGGAAAATGGCATTCCTACATGTATACCGTCATGTAAGAATTGAATCGCCAGTCTATGCCTGGCTCAGGATATAGCATGCGTGGGGCTGGTGCATGGGGATGACCCAGAGAGATGTTATGGGGAGGGAGGTGGGAGGGGAGTTCATGTTTGGGAATGCATGTAAGAATTAAAGATTTTAAAATTTAAAAAATAAAAACTAAAAAATAAAATAAAATAAGATAAAATAAAGAAAATAATTATCCACCAATTTTAAAATGAAGTATTAAAAGAAATATAAACTTTAAATAACATAGCAGATCTGAAAATTTAGTTTATACTTAAGTAGATTTCATCCAAAACACAACAGAATGCAGTGTATACTCAAGTACAAATTAAATATTTCTGGATAAATCACCATCTGGATGACAAATCAGGCCTAAGTAATTTTAAAATTATCAAAATTTTATCAAGCATTTTTTTTAAACCACAATATTATTATTTACAGGCATCAAACATTTTTACAATAATATTATTATTTACATGAATTACATGGAAAATTATAGACCAATGACATATAGCTGAACATAGATGCAAACACTCTCAAGATACTTCCAAGAAGAATCAAGAGAACCACTAAGAAGACTAAATGCAAAAAAACAAAAACAAAAACAAAGTTGGGAGCAGGTCCTAAGATGGCAAAGGAATAGGATGGGGAAACCACTTTCTCCCCCACAAATTCATTAAAAGAATATTTAAATGCTATGTAAGCCAGCAGAGGACATCAGGCACTCAGAAAAGCAGCCCATTGTCTTTGAAAGAAAGTAGGAAAAAATATAAAAGACAAAAATGATAGTCAAAAGAGGTAGGGTCAGAGCTCCATCCTGGGAATAAAGTCTAAAAAAGAGAGAAGTTTACAAACACCAGGAAACATTCTCACAGCAGAGTCTGTGATGAGCCTTGGAACCACTGAGGGCAACATAACTGGGAGGAAAACAAATAAATAATTAAAATCCACAGATTACCTGTGCAACGATAACTCCCTCAGTGGAGAAGCAGCACAGATGCCTGCATCTGCCACTAGCAAGTGTGGGCTGATTAGGGAGGCAAAGGCTGCATTGTTTTGACTAAGGAAAGGCCTGAATGCCCCAAGGGCAGTCTGAGCAAACTAACTTGGACTAGAAAAACAGACTGTGGGATAGCTACCAAGCAAAAAGCCATTACTTAAGACACTGCCAGGCCCACTCACAGAACAAAGGACTGTACAGTGCTAGTCCGCTGCAGATCATCCCCCTCTGGTGACAGGCATCCAGAGTCAGAAGGGGGCAATCACAGACCCAGAGAGACATTACCTACCAAACTGCAAGCAGGCTTCTTTGCTAAGTAAGACTTCTTGGGGTTCCGGACAGTCAACATCCACCTGAGAGATGTACCGGTTGTACACCCAGAAAACTGAGTGGCAGGTATCAGTTCAGTTCAGTTCAGTTCAGTTCAGTCGCTCAGTCATGTCCAACTCTTTGTGACCCCATGAGTCTCAGCACACCAGGCCTCACTGTCCATCACAAAATTTTGGGGTTCACTCAGACTCACATCCATCGTGTCAGTGATGCCATCCAGCCATCTCATCCTCTGTCGTCCCCTGCTTCTCCTGCCCCCAATCTGTCCCAGCATGAAAGTCTTTTCCAATGAGTCAGCTCTTCACATGAGGTGGCCAAAGTACTGGAGTTTCAGCTTTAGCATCATTCCCTCCAAAGAAATCCAAGGGCTGATCTCCTTCAGAATGGACTGGTTGGATCTCCTTGCAGTCCAAGGGACTCTCAAGAGTCTTCTCCAACACAACATTTCAAAAGCAGCAATTCTTCATCTCTCAGCCTTCTTCACAGTCCAACTCTTGCATCCATATGTGACTACTGGAAAAACCAAGGCCTTGACTAGATGGACCTTAGTCAGCAAAGCAATGTCTCTGCTTTTGAATATACTATCTAGGTAGGTCAAAACTTTTCTTCCAAGG
Organism: Capra hircus; assembly: GCF_001704415.2. Lineage (NCBI taxonomy): Eukaryota > Metazoa > Chordata > Mammalia > Artiodactyla > Bovidae > Capra > Capra hircus. The sequence continues at coordinate 252,384 of NW_017190137.1, forward strand.
AGTAAGTGTCTTTTAATTTCATGTCTGCAATCACCATCTGCAGTGATTTTGGAGGCCCCCAAAATAAAATCTGACACTGTTTCCACTGTTTCCCCATCTATTTCCCAGGTAGTGATGGGACCAGATGCCATGATCTTCGTTTTCTGAATGTTGAGCTTTAAGCCAACTTTTTCACTCTCCTTTTTTACTTTCATCAAGAGACTTTTTAGTTCCTCTTCACTTTCTGCCATCAGGGTGGTGTTATTTGCATATCTGAGGTGATTGATATTTCTCCCGGCAATCTTGATTCCAGCGTGTGTTTCTTCCAGTCCAGCATTTCTCATGATGTACTCTGCATAGAAGTTAAATAAGCAGGGTGACAATATACAGCCTTGACGTACTCCTTTTCCTATTTGGAACCAGTCTGTTGTTCCATGTTCAGTTCTAACTGTTGCTTCTTGGCCTGCATACAGATTCCTCAAGAGGCAGGTCAAGTGTTCTGGTATTCCCATCTCTTTCAGAATTTTTCACAGTTTATTGTGATCCACGCAATCAAAGGCTTTCGCATAGTCAGTAAAGCAGAAATAGATTTTTTTTTTTTCTGGAACTTGGTTACTTTTTCCATGATCCAGTGGATGTTGGCTATTTGATCTCTGGTTCCACTGCCTCTTCTAAAATCAGCTTGAACATCAGGAAGCTTACAGTTCACGTATTGCTGAAGCTGGGCTTGGATAATTTTGAGCATTACATTACTATCATGTGAGATGAGTGGACTGTGTAGTAGTTTGAGCATTCTTTGGCATTGCCTTTCTTTGGAACTGGAATGGGAAGGTGATAAGTTGCAGTGACTGAGCTCACTAAACATCTCATCACCTGAGCTGCTTGGACCTGGGATGGCCACACAATGCAGGCCCAAATGATTCTGAGCCTCTGAGGACTTCCTGAGTGCCTGAACTTGATGGCTTAGAACTGGGAGTTGCATACAGCCTAGGGTAGGCCTCAGACAGTTCCTGGTGGAGCAACCTAGAGCCTGAGCAGTGTGGGCAAGGAGGGCACATGTGCCATGAGCAGGGGCAGGCCCAGTGTGGCTGAGACACTGTGAGCACACGTGTGTATTATGTGTTTGCAGCGTCCCTCCCTTCCCACAGCGCACCTGAGGAAATGAGCATAAAAAAGCGTCCACCATCGCCCCTCTTGAGTCAGGGTGGAAATCAGACACTGAAGAGACCAGCAAACAGAAGCTAAAACAGAGAGAACCACCTTGGAAGTGATAGGTGCAATAGAGTAAAACACTGTAATTAGTACCAACTACATAGGAAGGGGCTTATAGGTCATGAGAAATATAAGCAAGACCAAGGAACTATCCAAAAATGAAGTGACTCCACAGTGCCCACGACAACAACAGAGAAACTCGGAGATATATTTTTACTATTTTTACGATCATTCTTCTTTAAATTAAAAAAAAAATAATAATAAATCCTCTATTATTCCTTTAATTTTCATTTTTAAAACCTATTACTTTGCCAAAAAAGACCCTGTTTTTTAAAGCAAACTTCATGTGTGTGTATATATATATATATATACATATATATATATAGTGATGTTGCTCAGTCATGTCTGACTCTTTGCCACCCCATGGACTGTAGCCTACCAGGTTCCTCTGTCCATGGGATTTTCCAGGCAATTGTCCTGGAGTAGATTGCCATTTCCTTCTCCAGGGTATTTTCCCAACCCAAGGGTCGAATCTGGGTCTCCCGTATTATAGACAGATGCTTTACTGTCTGAGCCACCAGATAAGTCCATATATATATATATATATGATAATTTTTGTGACTTTTTTTTTCTTTTCTTTAATATTGTATTTTTGAAAATCCAACCTCTACTCTAGATATTTAATCTTTGCTTTTGGATATTAGATATCAACTTTGTATCTTTAAGAATCCAATCTTCAGTACCCATTTTTACTTGGGAGTGAGATTACTGACTTGACAACTCTCTCCTCCTTTGGACTCTCCTTTTTCTACACCAGGCCGCCTTTATTTCCTCCCTCCCCCTTTCCTTCTCTACCCAACTCTGTGAATCTCTTTGTCTGTTCCAGACAGTGAAAAATACTTAGGGAACTGATTACTGGGTAGATCTGTCTCTCCTTTTGATTCCCCCCTTTATCCTCCTGGCCACGTCTGTCTTCTTCCTCCCTTTTCTCTTCTCTGTATAACTCTGTGAACATCTCTGAGTTGTTCAGACTGGGAAAAGCACATAAGGAAATGATTACTGGCTAGCTTGCTATCTCCTCTTTTGATTCCACCTCATCTCACTTGCATTACCTCTAACTCCCTTCTTCCTCTTCTCTTCTCCATGTAGCTCTGTGAACCTCTCTGGGTGTTCCCCACTGTGAAGAAACTTTTCATCTTTAACCTAGATGTTTTATTAATGTTGCTTTATAGATGTAGAAGTCTTGAGACTACTGTAAAAATAAGACTGAAAACCAGAAGCAGGAGGCTTAAGTCAAAATCCTGACAACACCAGAGTACTCCTGACTCCAGGGAACATTAATTTACAGGAGCTCACCAAACACCTCCATACCTATACTGAAGCCAAGTACCACCCAAGGGCCAACAAGTTCCAGAGTGAGAAATACCACACAAATTCTCCAGCAACACAGGAACACAGACTTGAGATTCAAGATACAGGTTGCCCAAAGTTACTCCAAACCCAGTGACACCTCATAACTCATTAATGGACACTTCATTGCACTCCAGAGAGAAGAAATCCAGTTCCACCCACCAGAACATCGATACAAGCTTCCCTAACCAGGAAACCTTGACAAGCCACCCATACAATCCCACCCACAGCAAGAAAAATCCAAAATAAAGAGAACTCCACAAACTGCCAGAATACAGAAAGGCCACCCCAAACGCAGCAATATAAGCAAGATGGAGAGACAAAGAAATATCCAGCAGGTAAAGGAACAAGATAAATGCCCAACAAACCAGACAAAATAGGAAGATAGGGAATCTACCTGTTAAAAAATTCTGAATAATGATAATAAAAATGATCCAAAATCTTGAAATCAAATCAAAATGGAATCACAGATAAATAGCCTGGAGACAAGGATTGAGAAGATGCAAGAAAGGTTTAAGAAGGACCTAGAAGAAATTTTAAAAAAGAGTCAACACATAATGAATAATGCAATAAATGAGATCAAAAGCACTTGGGAGGCAACAAATAGTAGAATAATGGAGGCAGAAGATAGGAGTAGTGAAGTAGAAGGTAGACTTGTAGAAATAAATGAATCAGAGAGAAAAAAAGAAAAAACAAAGTAAAAGAAATGAGGATAATATCAGAGACCTCCAGGCAAGTAGTAAATGCCCCAAAATTCAAATCATATGAGTCCAGAAGAAGAAGACAAAAAGAAAGAACATGAGAAAATACTTGAGGAGATAATAGTCAAAAACTTCCCTAAAAGGGGGAAGGAAATAATCACCCAAATTCAAGAAACCCAGACAGTCTCAAAGAGGATAAGCCCAAGGCAGAACACCTCAAGACACATATTAATCAAATTAAAAATATCAAACAGAAAGAGCTAATGTTAAAAACAGCAAGGGAAGACAACAAATAACACAGAAGGGGATTCCCACAAGGATAACAGCTCACCTTTCAATAGAAACTCTTCAGGCCAGGAGGGAATGGCAAGACATATTTAAAGTAGTGAAAGAAAATATGCTACAGACAAGATTACTGTACCCAGCAAGGATCTCATTCAAATATGAAGGAGAAATCAAAAGCTTTACAAACAAGCAAAAGCTGAGAGAATTTAGCATCACCAAACCAGTTCTCCAGCAAATGCTAAAGAATCTTCTCTAGACAGGAAACACAAAAAGCGTGTATAAACTCGAACACAAAACAATCAAGTAAATGGCAACGGGCTCATCAGTTCAATTTACTTCAGTTCAGTTCAGTTGCTCAGTCATGTCCAACTTTTTGCGACCCCATAAATCACAGCACGCCAGGCCTCCCTGTCCATCACCAACTCCCGGAGTTCACTCAGACACAGGACCATCGAGTCAGTGATGCCATCCAGCCATCTCATCCTCTGTCGTCCCCTTCTCCTCCTGCCCCCAATCCCTCCCAGCATCAGAGTCTTTTCCAATGAGTCAACTCTTTGCATGAGGTTGCCAAAGTACTGGAGTTTCAGCATTAGCATCATTCCTTCCAAAGAAATCCCAGGGTTGATGTCCTTCAGAATGGACTGGTTGGATCTCCTTACAGTCCAATGGACTTTCAAAAGTCTTCTCCAACACCACAGTTCAAAATCATCAGTACTTATCAATAATTACCTTAAACATAAATGGGTTGAATGCCCCAAGCAAAAGACAAAGACTGGCCGAATGGATAAAAAAATAAGACCCCTATATAACTTGTCTACAAGAGACCACCTCAAAACAGGAGACACATACTGACTGAAAGTGAAGGGCTGGAAAAAATGTATTCCACGCATATAGAGACCAAAAGAAAGCATTAGTGGCAATACTCATATCAAATAAAATAAACTTTAAAACAAAGGCTGTAAAGAGACAAAGAAGGACACTACATAATGATCAAAGGATCAATCCAGGAAGAAGATATAATAATTGTAAATATGTATGCACCCAACATAGGAGCAATGCAATATGTAAGACAAATGCAAACAATTGTGAAAAGGGAAATTAGCAATAATGCAATAATAGTGGAGACTTTACTACCCTACTCACACCTGTGGCACCCCACTCCAGTACTTTTGGCTGGAAAATCCCATGGATGAAGGAGCCTGGTAGGCTGCAGTCCATGGGGTCGTTAAGAGTCGGGCACGACTGAGTGAATTCACTTTCACTTTTAACTTTGATGCATGGGAGAAGGAAATGGCAACCCACTACAGTGTTCTTGCCTGGAGAATCCCAGGGGTGGTGGAGCGTGGTGGGCTGCCATCTATGGGGTCGCAAAGATTCAGACACGACTGAAGCAACTTAGCAGTAGCAGCAACACGGATAATTCAGAGTTTTTGACAGAATTTCTCAAGTTGATAGAAGACTTACAACCCACACATTTTATCTTTAACTGGGACATGTCCTTTGAAGGGTTGCAGGTGTTAACAATGAACTTGTCTGAGCTGTGCTTTTGCTGCCCTAATGGCCCTTCTTATGGCTGTTTGGACAGGATTTTCTTCTTCTTCATCTTTTTTTTTTTTCTTTTTTCCTAATCAGATGTATACTTTGCAAGCAAGAATGTTGGTCTTTTGGGGTTCTTACAAATCCAAAGAACTGGCAATAAGACTGGTGTCCAATCATGAGAACTTTTGTTATGGAAAAGATGACCTCATCACACCTGGCTAACTCTGTGTGAAAGGCCCATAATTTACACACTCTCTGTGTAAATTATGCCCCTTCCATTATTTCGTAAGGGATATTTACCCATATAGTAGAAAAAGTGTTCATCCAGGCTGAATCTCTGAGGAAACAATGAAAATTCTTAGGGAGAATTAGGCACTGTGAGCATTATCAGCTGATGGGTAAGATAGTTCTTTACCACTTTCTTTTCGCTGAGAACCTAAAGTAAGCACCAAAAGGCCCTCTGTGGGAAAGGTGGCTCCACCCATTTGTGGGGGACCTTGTAATCCTCTAAGCTCCCCAATGGCTTCAGTTCAGTTCAGTTCCATTCAGTCGCTCAGTCATATCCAATTCTTTGCGACCCCATGAATCACAGCACGCCAGGCCTCCCTGTTCATCACCAACTCCCAGAGTTCACTCAGACTCATGTCCACCGAGTCCATGATGCCATCCAGCCATCTCATCCTTGGTCGTCCCCTTCTCCTCCTGCCCCCAATCCCTCTCAGCATCAGAGTCTTTTCCAATGAGTCAACTCTTCTCATTAGGTGGCCAAAGTACTGGAGTTTCAACTTCAGCATCATTCCCTACAAAGAAATCCCAGGGTTGATCTCCTTCAGAATGGACTGGTTGGATCAACTTGCAATCCAAGGGACTCTCAAGAGTTTCTCCAACACCACAGTTCAAAAGCATCAATACTTTGGTGCTCAACCTTCTTCACAGTCCAACTCTCACATCCATACATGACCACAGGGAAAACCATAGCCTTGAGTAGACGGACCTTAGTCAGCAAAGTAATGTCTCTGCTTTTGAATATGCTATCTAGGTTGGTCATAACTTTTCTTCCAAGGAGTAAGCTTCTTTTAATTTCATAGCTGCAGTCATCATCTGTGGTATTTGGAGCCAATAAATAAATAAATAAGTCTGACACTGTTTCCACTGTTTCCCTATTTCCCATGAAGTGATGCAACCAGATGCCATGATCTTCATTTTCTGAATGTTGAGCTTTAAGCCAACTTTTTCACTCTCCTCTTTCACTTTCATCAAGAGGCTTTTTAGCTCCTCTTCACTTTCTGCCATAAGGGTGGTGTCATCTGCATATCTGATGTAATTGATATTTATCCCGGCAATCTTGATTCCAGCTTGTATTTCTTCCATCCTGCAGACTATTGTCTTGGTTAGGAGAGGTTAACGGAGGCTAGATTACCATGATGTGCTTGCATTGTGTCATCACTAAAGCAATAGTTAGCAAAGCCTTGGTCACTGCCCTTTGCAAAGACCAGTCCTCAGGATTGGTCAGGTCTTATCCTGAAGGCTTAGAAGAAAATCAGTGGGAATGATTAAAGGAGAGTACTTTATGTTTCTGACAAGGTCATGCTGCCTTCCTGATGTGCTTACTTTATTCTACCACTTTCTGTAAATTATGCCCCTTCCATTATTTCCTACGGGATATTTACCCATATAACAGAAAAAATGCTTATCCAGGCTGAATCTCCGAGGAAACAGTGAAAATTCTTAGGGAGAATTAGGAAATGTGAGCATTATCAGCTGATGGGTGAGATAATTTTTTACCACTTTCCTTTCACTGAGAACCTAAGTACTTCAGGTGAGTTCTGTTAAATCACTCTGTCCTGCCCGATTCTTTCTGACCCCATGGATTGCAGGATGCCAGGCTTCCCTTTCATTCACCAACTCATAGAGGCTGCTCAAACCTGTGCTCATTGAGTCAGTGATGCCATTCAAGCATTTCATCTTCTGTCTTCGCCTTCTCCTCCAAATTTCAATCTTTCTCAGCATTAGGCTCTATACCAGTGAGTCAGTTCTTCACATTAGGTGGCCAAAATATTCAAGTTCCAGTTTCAGCATCAGCCTTTCCAATCAATATACAGGTCCGATTTATTTTAGAATTGATTCCTTTCATTTCCTTGCAGTCCAACGGAATCTCAACAGTTTTCTCCAACACCACATTTCAATAGCATCGATTCTTTGGAGGTCAATTTTCTTTATAATGCAATTCTCACCTCTGTACATAGCTTTGACTAGACTGACCTTGGTATGCTTTATAATATGCTGTCTAACCTGGTCATAATTTTCCTTTTAAGGAGAAAGCATATTTTAATTTCATGACCAGAGTCATCATCTGCAGTGATTTTGACCCCCCACCCCACCCCCTGCAATAGGTTTTCATTGTTTACATTGTTTACCCATATTTACCCCATGAAGTGATGTGGGGACCAGATGCCATGATTTTCATTTGAATGTTCAGCTTTCAGTCACCTTTTTCACTCTCCTCTTTCACTTTCCTCAAGAGGCTCTGTAGTTCTTTTCATGTTCTGCCGTATGAATCATGTCATCTGACTATGTGAGATTAGTGATATTTCTGCCAGGAACGTTGATTGCAAACGCTGTTTCATCCCTTGTGGAATTTTGTATACTGAACTCCATATATAAGTTTAATAAAAAGGGTGATAATATACAACCCTAATATATTCCTTTCCCAACTCTGAACCAGTCTGTCATTCCATGTCCTTTTCTGACTGTTGATTCTTGACCCGCATACAGATTTCTTGGGAGGCATGTAACATGCTCTAGTAGTCCCAGGTTTTGAAGAATTTTCCATGTTTTTTTGTGATCTATGCAATCAAAGTCTTTGACATAGTCAAATAAAAGTACATGATTTCCTGCTATTCTCTTACTTTTTGATGGCCCAATGGGTATTGGCAATTTGATCTAGTGTTCTTCTGCCCTTTCTAAATCCAACTTCAACACCTGGAAACTCATGGTTCACACTGTTGAGGCTTGGTTTGGGAATTTTGAGCAGTACTTTGCGAGTGTGTGAGATTTGTGCAGTTAAGCAGTAGTTTGAACATTCTTTGATTGACTTTTTTAAAAAATCATTTGCAATGAAAACTAATCATTTCCAGTCATCTGGCCATAGCTGAGTTCCAAATCTGCTGGCATATGGAGGGCAGCCCATTCATAGCATCATCTTTTACAATTTGAAATAGTTCAACTGAATTCCATAACCTCCATAAGCTTTGTTTATAGGTATGCTTCCTAAGTCCCACTTGACTACTCATTCCAGAACGTTCGGCCCTAGGTGAGTGATCACACCATCATGCTTCACTGGGTCATGAAGATCTTTTGTGTATAATTTATCTGTGTATTCTTGCTAACTCTTCTTAATAGCTTTGGCTTCTGTTAGGTCTGTACCATTTTTCTCCTTTATTGTGCCCTTCTTAACATGAAAATTTTCCTTGGTATCCCTGATTTTCTTGAAGAGATCAGTAGGCTTTCCCATTCTATTTATTTCCTTTATTCTTTGACAGTGATAACTGAGGAAGGTTTTATTTCTTCTTGTTATTCTTTGGGTCTCTGCATTTAAATGTGTATAGATTGTTTTTTCCCCTTTTCATTTAGCTTCCTTCCTTTTCTCAGCTCTTTGTAAGGCCTTGTCACTCTGAAATTTTGCATTTCTTTTTCCATGGGAATGGTTTTGATCACTGCTTCCTGTCACAAACCTCCACACATAGCTCTTCAGGTATTCTGTCTAACAAATAGAATCCCCTGAATCTATTTATCACTTCCACTCTATAATCATGAATGTTTTGATTTTACATGTTAAAATATATTAATTCACTATCTCATGTAGGGAAATCTTCACCCAGACATTCATCAAAGAAATGCAGAGAACTCTATATGTTATTCAGGAAATATATGAAATATAGCTGTTTGATGTTTGACTGTTTAGCTGAGATCTTAATATTTGAATCGTTGAAAATTCTCTATTTCATGTGAACAAATCTGGAAAAAAAATTAAATATGGATAATTGAGATTTCATATTTCATATGAGAACATTTCTCCCAAGATTTCAAATGTGAAATACACAGAATTTCAAGTCTCATATCAGAAGACCTTCATTCAAACTTTCTTGATGGAAATATAGAGAATTTCATAGCTCAAGAATGAAAATCTGTGGGCAAATTCAATATTTCCTGTAGGAAAATTAATGAAAGGTTTTCAAATGTTGAATAATATACAGTATTTCAAGAAGGAAAGATACCACAAAGATTTTCATATGAGAAATATGAAAAAAAGTCCACATTTCATGTGAGAAAACCTGTGACCATGGTTTGATATGTGAAAAATGCACTTTTGTATTTCCTGTCAAAGAATCTGCATCTAGATTTTCATAAATCTAACATGAGAAATTCTACATTTTATGGAGAAAATTTTGGGTCCATACTTTCATGTAGGATGTACAGAGAATTCTGTATTTCAAATTGGAAAAACTGTCCCCAGATTTGTATATGTGAATAATAGAGAATTTTATTTTTCACATCCTGAAATCTGCTTCTAGATTTTAATATGTGAAACTGAGAATTCATCTTTTATATAGGACTATATCATTTCAGATGTTTATACTTGAAACAGATAATACCTTCATCAAGAGGTGCATTAGTTCCTAGTGTTCTTCTGTCATTTGTGTGCTGTCTTCGGGATAATTGTTATTCATATCTCTCACATAATTTTTTTTTTTCTACCTTGAGCTTCATCTGGGATTTTATTTTTTCTTCATGTTCTCTACTCAGAAGTTAAATAAGCAGGGCAACAATATATAGCTTTGACTGCTTAGTTTCCCGATTTTGAATGAGTTCATTTTCCCGTGTCCAATTCTAACCGTTGCACCTTTTCTAGTGCACATGTTTTCTTGGATACAGCTAAGAAATTCTGGTATTCTTATCTCTAAGAATTTTTTTTTTAATATTATTATTATTATTTTGCTTTGTGTGTATCCAATTCATTAGCAGAGACAATTAAGCAAATATAGATGATTGTATGGTATCCCCTTGCTTTTTCTATGACCCAACATCAACGCATGCGTATGTCTTATGATTAAATCATTAACTACACACAGCTGCGTTTGTTTCTTTGTTTGTTTATTATTTTATTTTTTGGTCTTTGTTGCTATTATCATTTTCTCTCTTTTTCAGGTAGTCAAGTACCAACTGGTAATTTTCTCTGAACTTGCCATCTTGCTCTACAAGAACTGAATTTTGCCCATGGCAGTCTCTGACCTTTTATACCGCTGAATGAAGTTAAGATTCAAGATCTACAATCAGACACCTATACTCTGGGAAAATGTCAGGAATGTTGGGGGGGGGGGAAGCTAGATATATTTAAGTGCTGACTTTTTGAGCCTAATTATGTTATATTTTATGTGGAAAGTTTTGCATTTCTTCATGCTGATGACAATTCCTCATTAAGAGAAATATTCAAGGGGGAAAGAAAAACAACAACCAATGTACTTGATTGCATGTTGGAAATCAGAGTAGTACCAATTACGTGTGTATGTATGCCACCACCCATCAAACAGATTAATCCAGGTCCACTAATGTTTCATGTTTTGCTGTCAGGAAAAGGAATAATAGAGCTTGCCAGGAAAAACTGAGAAGCTCCTAGAAGGCAGAAATGTAGGAGGATGTGAAATGCAACTCTCTCAATGAATGGACTACAAAAAATACTTCTACATGCACAAAATTCTCGCAGAGCATCGTATAAATACTGGCAGAAGACCCTGGTCACCAGAGTGTCTCATGTGGGTTTCAGACATACCTGGGTGAAAGTGAATTAATATGGAAGAAGGAAGATAAGAGGAAGCAAGACAAAACTTGTGCCTTGGAGAGGGAGATGGAGAAGTAGGGTAGAGGTTTCCAGAATGAGACAAGACCCTTCACTAAGGGTAAATTACTTTGGACTGAAATGAAGCAAGATAAAATATCTGATGGGGTATAATTCGTATAGAGCGAGAGTTACACAATGTCTGTCATGGCTATGTATGGACCAAACTACAACGCAGCTCAATCAGTATGCATGAGATCTGGACTCTGGAACGTGAGATTTACAAAGACATCCTGGGAGAGGACTACTCTTGACTAAGAGGAGATGTCCTGATGGAGCAGGTATGAGTAGTTGTGTAACAGGGGATTCCTTTTGAAAATTCCCAAACTGCCAAGGAGGCAGGGCCTTACTGCTCTGTCACACTCAGGACATAGAGATGCCTTTGTAACCCCTCCTCATCTCACCTGTTAAAACCTACTACAATGCAATAAAGACCACCAAGAAATACCACTCATGCCCCCACAAACACAGGCTAGGAAAGGATCCCATTAAGGCCAAATCTCTTCTGCCCTTGGCTGCTGGCTCCTATTCATAATTGGCATCACCAGGGTTCCAACACTCCAATTCGCTGTACCACCTCCTGTGCTCACAAAGGCAAACCCCAGTGCTCCACAAGTGTCTCTGGGCAGACTCCTTTGGTGACCAATGTGAGGAAGGATGAAAGTTACACCTAAGACCCATGGACAGAGCCATTAAGCAAGAAGATTGGGAACATTCCAACCAGCTGTGCATGCTGAAGATTAAATACACACGATCAATGACACAGCCCCTGTATCTGTGGAATACATCATAAAATGAGTAGAGGTCAAACGAAAGAAAATGTCCGGGCTCAGGCAGCTGTAAGAACCCAAAGGAATTATAACAATTTTGTGTATGAGCTGTCCTTAGAGAGATTCAGAGTCCAGTTCTATCCATCTTTGATGAGCTACTCAAAGAGGTGTAGTTGTCCTTTGGCTCATATTTGGAGTAGGACACTGACAGATGAGACACTAGGAAATAGGCATTATTCTTTTGATGCATTGACTTGTTGTATTGTTCGTGCACTATTTTTCAAGTTGTAGGCTTTTTTGTTACTAAATATTGATTTGGTCTTTAAAGATTATTTTAACTTTTTTTTTTTTTTTTTTTTTTTTTTGGTACCTGTACTTTGGCCACCTCATGCAAAGAGTTGACTCACTGGAAAAGACTGATGCTGGGAGGGATTGGGAGCAGGAGGAGAAGGGGGCGATAGAGGATGAAATGGCTGGATGGCATCACTGACTCAATGGATGTTAGTCCAAATGAACTCTGGGAGTTGGTCCAAGTGAACTCTGGGAGTTCGTGATGGACAGGGAGGCCTGGCTAGCTGCAATTCATGGGATCAGGCACCACTGAGTAGCTAAACTGAAATGAACTGAATTGATGGTTATTTTTAATTTTACTTTGATTTCCCATTTTCTGTGCTTTTCTTGCTGTTGCATCTCATCATATTTTTTTTTTTAAACAGGTATATATTTCTATATTAACTGAGATTTTCTGTTTTCCTCTGAGGGCTCTATCAGATCTTCTTGTCAGATTTGCTTTCTTTCTTACTCAGTGAACACTCTGCTTTGGTGCTGTTTTTTGCCCTGAGATTTACTTGACTGTTTCTCTTTGTGAAACTATTGTCTTCTCTGTAGTGTTTATTGCTTGTGGTATATTTTTTCTCCAATTTATCTTTGTTACTTTTTTAATCTCATCAGTCTTTCACTATGGTATCATTGTTCTCTGAGCATAAGTTTGGCTTGATCTTCCTGGGTGTTAGCAATTTAGAGGATAACAGGCCAGAAGGCCAGGGGTCTCCAAAAGGAAGAAATATCCTGCAACTGTCAGACATATTTATCTCTCTTAAGTGGCAGGTGGAAACACACAAGAGACTTTTTTTTTCCCTTCTTTATTCAAACTTAAAACGAGTTTGTATTTATCTATAAAAATACAAAAGGAGTTTTCTCTTAAAATATAGTGTTGCCATAATAACACCTGGTTTCACCTGAAGTTAACTATTCTCAAACCTTGAGGAAACCAATATATTTTTTGAATGGAAAGGTTTCTCTTAAGCTATGCCAATGTACTCTGCATTTACCCCAAACTCTGTCCTTAAGTCGGTTCCATCTAATGGCTCAGAACCTACCTGACAAACCAGTATGTTATACTCAGATATTATTTCCCTAATCTATGTAAATGAAATTATTTGTATGGTAATCTGTCCTTCTACAAGATTCAAATTAATCATTTTATGGCCTGGGATGAAACTTCTGATGCCAAGATTATCCAAGCCCTTCTGTGTTGTAAGGCATTCCTTTCTTTCATTTACAGACTGTTAGTGAATATATAACATCCCGCTGGAGACTAACACGTGGGTACGCTTCTGTTCCCTTCTGATGCTGATGTCAGAAGCTTTCTCTGTCTCTTTTATACAACTTTCTTAATAAAACTTTCTTACACAAAGCTCTGAGTGATCAAAATTTTTCTCTGGCCCCAGACTAAATTCTTCTCCTCAGGATGCCAGGAAGCCTGGAAACTTTTCATTCATTAACAACCTTTCATCTTGGTGACTCGTCAGGTATCCTTCAGGACAACGTAAGGAGGCCTGAAGCTCTAGTTCTTTGTTCTCCTAGTGAACACATTTTCTGCTGTACTTTACTAATTCTACAATGTGCTTGTGTGAATGAATGAAATGCCCTACTTGAAACAAGTGAAGAGCCCTGGTCTGCCATTCCTGAGTGATCTCATATGGCATATGGCAGAAACCTACTGGGGGTTTATAATGGCCTGCCAATTCCAAGAGGTACCCAATGTCTCCTTTGGGAACTAACCAGAAATGGGCATAGTGTGTGGACCGAACTCTCCTTTCTCGGTCAAACTTTTCAGTCTGTTTGACCCTTTCATAATTCCTTTGGAATTAGAAGTACTAACCTAATGTGTCACATCACAGACTTTCAAGGGGCTTGTGATCTATACTGTTACTGTGTTCTGTGGCTTAAGTTCCAAACTTGGTAGTCAGGGAAGCACCTAGCCTCGCTATGAATCGAAAGTTCAGAAAGTAGATGGAGCTCTAGCTTCCAGAGCATTTCTGAGTTTAAAGGTTACTCAGATTGGAATTGCAAATTTTTTCATTTCCCCCTTGGGTAACACTGGCTCTTAGTGGACCAAAAAAGCCTCTTATACTGGTGTGGTGATGCTTGGAAGGAATATCTCAGTTTTATATTCTTAACAGTCTTATTGTGGTCAGGATTATACTTAGGGTTGTGCACAGGCACTCAGGTGATGAATGTTTCCCCCAGCTGTCTTAGCTAGGGAGGCATTCCAGAAGGTTACTCTGATTGCACCCCAGGTGGCATCAGAGGCAAGCAAGGTTCTAATGATGAGAAGGTGGATATCAAGTAGGGATGCCATCAGGTCTACTTCTGGTACGTCCCTGCCCCGTCTTGATAGTAGAACTGGGAAGGATGTGTATAGCACCAGCGTCAGTTTGGGACAGATTAAGTCCTGTCAGGAAAGAAAAACTTTGGTGTAAGATCCGTATACACCCATATCTAGTGCAGGGAGGGATGCCTTCAGAAGGAACATGGCACTGGTTGCTTTTTTTCTCCCTTCCAGGTGGGAGCTAACAATTTCAGACTCACTTCTTTGAACTGTATCTTGAAAATGTGGGATAGATTTGATCCCTGGGACTTAAAGAAGACACACCTAGTCTTCCTATGTGATATTGCATGACCATGGTATCCATTGGAGGATGGTGAGCGTGACCAGGTGGAAGGTTTCTTAAGTATAATATGTTTTATAATTAGACTTGTTCTGTAAGGAACAAGCGAAAAATGATATTAAAGGATGGATTTCTTACTCAGTCAGCTCCAGATATCCTCTGTAAGCTATTAAAATGGATATATGGGCCAAATCAGTGTTTTTGATACTCTGTTACAACTGGTTCAGACAGTCTGTTATTGTAGGGAATATGAGGAAACAAAAGAAAAAAAAGACACAGGAAGAGGCAGAAGCCTTCACAACGGCTATGAAAGCCATTCTTAAACAGCCTGAGAAAAACGCCCAGAGAGACCCATGTGAAAAGGGATGGGCTGGCTATTACTGTGCAAAGGAGGGGCATCTCAAGCAGAAGTGCCCTCAGGCATCTAAGCCGCCCACGGCTCCATGTCCAGTCTGCAAGGATCAAACTGGAAGAGAGACTGCCCCAAGAGGCGTAGGTGTCTGGGGTCAAAACTCTCAGGCAATCAGGACTGAATGTGCCCAGGCATCCCCACACAAGCTCCCATCCTAATTACACCTGAGAAACGCTGGTTATTAATAATTGTGTGTGTGTGGGGGTGGGTGGGGGGCAATCAATCAATATCCATTTGGATACTGGGGCAACTTACTCTGTGCTTACTGAAGTCCCTGGCCCACTTTCTTCCTGATCCCTTCTATAATGAGACTTTCCAGATGAGCCAAAATATATTATTTCAGTTATTCTTTATCTTGTAACTTGGATTCTGTACTATTTTCACATGAGTTTCTGATCAGGCCAGAATCTCCCTCATCCCTTTTGGGGATGGATATACTGAGCAAGGTCCATCCCTCTGTTTTCATGAATATGTTGCCCTCCCTTTCTCTCCCTTTATTTGAACAAAATGTAAGTATTAGAGTATGGGCTGATGGAAAATCTGTAGGTTGAGCACAAAATGCTGTTCCTGTAGTTATCAAACTCAAAGACCCACACTTATTTTCCCATAAGTAGCAGTATTAACTGAAACCTGAGGTTAAGGAAGGGTTAAAGCCCATCATCAAAAATTTAAAGGAGCAGGGACTATTACGTTTCTGTAACAATACATGCAACACTCCTATTTTGAGTAAAAGAAATCAAATAGTAAATTGCGACTAGTTTAAGATTTATGAATAATAAATGAGGCTGTAGTTCTTTTACAGCCCATGGTTCCTAATCCTTATACTCTATTGTCTGAAATTCCTGAACGAGCCCAATATTTCTCTGTCATTGATTTGAAACATGACTTCTATTCTGTGCCTTTGGTGGAGGAAAGTCAATTTCTATTTGCCTTTGAGGATCCTACGCTGCCGGTTTCTCAGGTAACCTGAAGAGTTTTGCCCTGGGGATTTTGTGACAGTCCTCACTTATTTGGACACAGTTTGTCACAGGATCTATAAAACTTTAATAGCTCTGAAGTAGTGGTGTTACTATATGTAGATGACATTTTGCATTGTGCTGAGACAGAGAAAGCTTGTTCACAAGGCTCAGAAGATTTCTTATCATTTCTGGCAGTCTATGGTTACAAGGCATCAAGAGAAAAGGCTCAGCTTTGTCAACAATCAGTTAGATATCTGGGCCTAATAATATCAGAAGGGACTAGGGCCATGGGCCCTGAGAGAATTAAACCTATACTAAATCATCCTCTGCTGCTGCTGTTGCTGCTAAGTCACTTCAGTCGTGTCCGACTCTGTGTGACCCCATAGATGAGGTCCCCATCCCATCCCTGGGATTCTCCAGGCAAGAACACTGGAGTGGGTTGCTGTTTCCTTCTCAAATGCATGAAATTGAAAAGTGAAAGTGAAGTCGCTCAGTCGTGTCTGACTCTTAGCGACACTATGGACTTCAGCCTACCAGGTTCCTCTGTCCATGGGATTTTCCAGGCAAGAGTACTGGAGTGGGTTGCCATTGCCTTCTCTGAAGTCATCCTCTACTATGACTTTTAGACAATTGAGAGGATTTTGCAAATCACAGGTTGCTGTCACATTTGGATTCCAGATTATGTGTAACTTGCCTGACCCTTACATAAACTTATATCTGAAACTCAGCAGGGCCGAACAAACAAACTGGTTTGGTCTCCAGATACTCAAAAGGCTTTCAAGGTTCTCCAGACTGCTCTCCTGCAAGCTCCAGCTCTGAGCTTATCTACAGGGTCAGAATTTAATTTTTTGTCACTGAAATAAATGCTGTGGCCTTGGGAGTTTTGACACAACCCAGAGGGACTCACCAGCAAACTATCGCTTATCTAACCAGATAATTAGGTGCAATTTTGCATGGTGGCCCCACTGCCTAAAAGTAATTGGGGCAGCAGCTTTATTAGCACATGAAACTTTAAAAATAATTAATGGATGAAACCTTACTGTACTGACTTTTCATGATGTGAGTGGAATCTTAAATTCTAAGGTTAATATTTGGATTATAGATGGGAGGCTTCTTACATATCAGTCATTGTTGTTAGAAGGACCAGTAACTAAGCATAAAGTTTATGGAAATTTAAATCCTGCCACTTTCCTACCTAGGAAGGAAAATGAAACACCTGATCATGATTGCTCCCAATTCCTAACTTTAAATTATGCACCTCAGGTGGATCTGATGGATAGCCCATTAGATAATCCTGACATGGAAATATTTACAGATGGCAGTTGTTTTGTTCAGGATGGAAAGCATAAAGCAAGCTATAGCGTGGTAACTGCTGATCAGGTTTTGGAAGCAAAATCTCTTCCCCAGGGAACCAGTGCTCAGTTTGCAGATCTTGTGGCTCTGACCTGATCTCTTGAGTTAAGTAAGGGACAGCGAGTGAATATTTGCACTGATTCTACGTATGCTTATTTGACTTTACATGCTCATGCTGCAATATGGAAAGAAAGACAGTTTAAAACAGCAACAGGAGAATGTATTAAGTATTTCAGAGAGATTGAGACACTTTTAACTGCTATATATTGTCCTAAAGAAGTATCTGGTATGCATTGCAAAGGTCACAGCAGGGATGGGAATAAAGTAACCCAAGGTAATCAGTTGGCTGACTGTCAAGCCAGAAAAGCAGTGCTTTATAAAACCTCTTCACTACAGATGCCTTTGACCTGGACAGGTCCTGTTGAACAGGAAAAACCACAATATTTTGCGGAAGAATTGTAAAGATATGACAAAAGAGGAGCAAAGATTACTGATAAGGGATGGTTACAGTCCAAGGATGAATGATTAATAATTCGTGAAAATGCTCAGTGGAAAATTCTTAAGGGTTTACATCAAAGTTTTCATTTGGGTGCAGAGTACTTATCAAATGGCTTGCTGTTTGTTTGAAGGAAAAAATGTAATGAAAATTTCAAAGAATATTATCAAAAGGTGTGAGGTTTGTCAGAAAAATACCCAAAGACTGCAAAGCTAGCAAAATCTGAATAGCAACGAAGTGGGAAATATTCTGGATAGGACTGGGAACGTTATTTTACTCGTAAAGCAAAAGCTAATGGATATTCTTGCTTTCATGTTTGGGTAGACACTTTTACTGGATGGTTTGAGCCTTTTCCCTGTCGTAGTGAACAGGCTAAGGAGGATATAAAGATTTTAATCCATGAAATTAAACCCAGTTTTGGGCTGCCATGGAGCCTGTAGGGTGACAATGCCTTCGCCTTTAAAGCTTCTGTAACTCAGTTCAGTTCAGCTCAGTCCAGTAGCTCAGTCATGTCCCTCTCTTTGCGACCCCATGAATTGCAGCATGCCAGGCCTCCCTATCCGTCACCATCTCCCGTATTTCACTCAAACTCACGTCCATCGAGTCTGTGATCCATCCAACTATCTCATCCTCTTTCATCCTCTTTTTCTCCTGTCCCCAATCCCTCCCAGCATCAGAGTATTTTCCAGTGAGTCAACACTTCGCATTAGGTGGCCAAAGTACCAGAGTTTCAGCTTTAGCATCATTCCTTCCAAAGAACACCTAGGGCTGATCTCCTTTAGAGTGGACTGGTTGGATCTCTTTGCAGTCCAAAGGACTCTCAAGAGTCTTCTCCAACACAGTTGGAGTTCAAAAGCATCAATTCTTTGGCTCTCAGCTTTCTTCACAGCCCAACTCTCACATCCATACATGACCACTGGAAAAAACATAGCCTGACTAGATGGACCTTAGTTGGCAAATGTCTCTGCTTTTCTTTCTTTTTTTTTTTTTTTTATTTTTTTTTTACATTTTCTGTTTTTTTTTTTTTTAATTTTTAAAATTTTAAAATCTTTAATTCTTGCATGCGTTCCCAAACATGAACCCCCCCTCCCACCTCCCTCCCCACAACATCTCTCTGGGTCATCCCCATGCACCAGCCCCAAGCATGCTGCACCCTGCGTCAGACATAGACTGGCGATTCAATTCTTACATGATAGTATACATGTTAGATTGCCATTCTCCCAAATCATCCCACCCTCTCCCTCTCCCTCTGAGTCCAAAAGTCCGTTATACACATCTGTGTTTTTTTTCCTGTCTTACATACAGGGTCGTCATTGCCATCTTCCTAAATTCCATATATATTTGTTAGTATACTGTATTGATATTTTTGTTTCTGGCTTACTTCAATCTGTATAATCGGCTCCAGTTTCATCGATCTCATCAGAACTGATTCAAATGACTTCTTTTTAACGGCTGAGTAATACTCCATTGTGTGTATGTACCACAGCTTTCTTATCCATTCATCTGCTGATGGACATCTGGGTTGTTTCCATGTCCTGGCTATTATAAACAGTGCTGCGATGAACATTGGGGTACATGTGTCTCTTTCAATTCTGGTTTCCTCGGTGTGTATGCCCAGCAGTGGGATTGCTGGGTCATAAGGTAGTTCTATTTGCAATTGTTTAAGGAATCTCCACACTGTTCTCCATAGTGGCTGTACTAGTTTGCATTCCCACCAACAGTGTAGGAGGGTTCCCTTTTCTCCACACCCTCTTCAGCGTTTATTGCTTGCAGATTTTTGGATCGCAGCCATTCTGACTGGTGTGTAGTGGTACATCATTGTGGTTTTGATTTGCATTTCTCTGATAATGAGTGATGTTGAGCATCTTTTCATGTGTTTGTTAGCCATCCGTGTGTATTATTTGGAGAAATGTCTATTTAGTTCTTTGGCCCATTTTTTGATTGGGTCGTTTATTTTTCTGGAATTGAGCTGCAGAAGTTGTTTGTATATTTTTGAGATTAGTTGTTTGTCAGTTGCTTCATTTGGTATTATGTTCTCCCATTCAGAAGGCTGTCTTTTCACCTTGCTTATATTTTCCTTTGTTGTGCAGAAGCTTTTAATTTTAATTAGATCCCATTTGTTAATTTTTGCTTTTATTTCCAGAATTCTGGGAGGCGGATCATAGAGGATCCTGCTGTGATTTATGTCGGAGAGTGTTTTGCCTATGTTCTCCTCTGGGAGTTTTATAGCTTCTGATCTTACATTTAGATCTTTAATCCATTTTGAGTTTATTTATGTGTGTGGTGTTAGAAAGTGATCTAGTTTCATTATTTTACAAGTGGTTGACCAGTTTTCCCAGCACCACTTGTTAAAGAGATTGTCTTTACTCCATTTTATATTCTTGCCTCCTTTGTCAAAGATAAGGTGTCCATATGTGTGTGGATTTATCTCTGGGCTTTCTATTCTGTTCCATTGATCTATATGTCTGTCTTTGTGCCAGTACCATACTGTCTTGATGACTGTGGCTTTGTAGTAGAGCCTGAAGTCAGGAAAGTTGATCCCTCCAGTTCCATTCTTCTTTCTCAAGATTGCTTCGGCTATTCGAGGTTTTTTTGTATTTCCATACAAATCTTGAAATTATTTGTTCTAGTTCTGTGAAAAATGTGGCTGGTAGCTTGATAGGGATTGCATTGAATTTGTAAATTGCTTTGGGTAGTATACTCATTTTCACTATATTGATTCTTCCGATCCATGAACATGGTATATTTCTCCATCTATTAGTGTCCTCTTTGATTTCTTTCATCAGTGTTTTATAGTTTTCTATATATAGGTCTTTAGTTTCTTTAGGCAGATATATTCCTAAGTATTTTATTCTTTTCGTTGCAATGGTGAATGGAATTGTTTCCTTAATTTCTTCTTCTACTTTCTCATTATTCGTGTATAGGAATGCAAGGGATTTCTGTGTGTTGATTTTATATCCTGCAACTTTACTATATTCATTGATTAGCTCTAGTAATTTTCTGGTGGAGTCTTTAGGGTTTTCTATGTAGAGGATCATGTCATCTGCAAACAGTGAGAGTTTTACTTCTTCGTTTCCAATTTGGATTCCTTTTATTTCTTTTTCTGCTCTGATTGCTGTGGCCAAAACTTCCAGAACTATGTTGAATAGTAGCAGTGAAAGTGGACACCCTTGTCTTGTTCCTGACTTTAGGGGAAATGCTTTCAATTTTTCACCATTGAGGATAATGTTTGCTGTTGGTTTGTCATATATAGCTTTTATTATGTTGAGGTATGTTCCTTCCATTCCTGCTTTCTGGAGAGTTTTTATCATAAATGGATGTTGAATTTTGTCAAAGGTCTTCTCTGCATCTATTGAGATAATCATATGGTTTTTATTTTTCAATTTGTTAATGTGGTGAATTACGTTGATTGATTTGCGGATATTGAAGAATCCTTGAATCCCTGGGATAAAGCCCACTTGGTCATGGTATATGATCTTTTCAATGTGTTGTTGAATTCTGATTGCTAGAATTTTGTTGAGGATTTTTGCATCTATGTTCATCAGTGATATTGGCCTGTAGTTTTCTTTTTTTGTGACATCTTTGTCAGGTTTTGGTATTAGGGTGATGGTGGCCTCATAGAATGAGTTTGGATGTTTACCTTCCTTTGCAGTTTTCTGGAAGAGTTTGAGGAGGATAGGTGTTAGCTCTTCTCGAAATTTTTGGTAGAATTCAGCTGTGAAGCCGTCCGGACCTGGGCTTTTGTTTGCTGGAAGATTTCTGATTACAGTTTCAATTTCCGTGCTTGTGATGGGTCTGTTAAGATTTTCTATTTCTTCCTGGTTCAGTTTTGGAAAATTGTACTTTTCTAAGAATCTGTCCATTTCTTCCACGTTGTCCATTTTATTGGCATACAACTGCTGATAGTAGTCTCTTATGATCCTTTGTTTCTGTGTTGTCTGTTGTGATCTCTCCATTTTCATTTCTAATTTTATTGATTTGATTTTTCTCTCTTTGCTTCTTGATGAGTCTGGCTAATGGTTTGTCAATTTTATTTATCCTTTCAAAGAACCAGCTTTTGGCTTTGTTGATTTTTGCTATGGTCTCTTTTGTTTCTTTTGCATTTATTTCTGCTCTAATTTTTAAGATTTCTTTCTGTCTACTAACTCTGGGGTTCTCCAATTCTTCCTTTTCTGGTTGCTTTAGTTGTAGAGTTAGGTTATTTATTTGACTTTTTTCTTGTTTCTTGAGGTATGCCTGTATTGCTATGAACTTTCCTCTTAGCACTGCTTTTATAGTGTCCCACAGGTTTTGGGTTGTTGTGTTTTCATTTTCATTAGTTTCTATGCATATTTTGATTTCTTTTTTGATTTCTTCTATGATTTGTTGGTTATTCAGAAGTGTGTTGTTCAACCTCCATATGTTGGAATTTTTAATAGTTTTTCTCCTGTAATTGAGATCTAATCTTAATGCATTATGGTCAGAAAAGATGCTTGGAATGATTTTGATTTTTTTGAATTTATCAAGTTTAGATTTATGGGCCAGGATGTGATCTATCCTGGAGAAGGTTCCATGAGCACTTGAAAAAAAGGTGAAATTCATTGTTTTGGGGTGAAATGTCCTATAGATAACTATTAGGTCTAACTGATCTAATGTATCATTTAAAGTTTGTGTTTCTTTGTTAATTTTCTGTTTAGTTGATCTGTCCATAGGTGTGAGTGGGGTATTAAAGTCTCCCACTATTATTGTGTTATTGTTGATTTCCCCTTTCATACTTGTTAGCATTTGTCTTACATATTGTGGTGCTCCTATATTGGGTGCATATATATTTATAATTGTTATATCTTCTTCTTGGATTGTAATATGCTTTCTAGGTTGGTCATAACTTTCCTTCCAAGGAGTAAGTGTCTTTTAAATTCATGGCTGCAGTCAACATAAGCAGTAATTTTGGAGCCCCCCAAAATAAAATATGTCAGTGTTTCCACTGTTTCCCTATCTATTTCTCATGAAGTAATGGGACCACATGCATATCAGGGAGGATCAAAAGTTCTAAGAATGGATTATTACTTACACTGGTGTCCTGGAGACCCCAATACTCAGGAAAGGTTGAAAAAGCTAATGACTTTATCAAAAGATATCTGCACAAATTAATTCAAGAGATGCAGGACAATTGGATTTAAATCCTACCAATAGACTTAATGAGGGCTCAAACTGCCCCCCAAAAGGAGGGACTGTCCGCCTTTGAATGTATTTATGGAAATACTTTTTTTATGCACAGACATTGTTATAGACCCTGAAGCCTTGGAATTATGTAACTCAGCTCTCAGCTTTTCAACAGGCATTAAAAGAACTCCGGGAGATGACTCCTGGCCCAACTTCTGAGTCAAGAAAACCTCTATTTGAGCCAGGAACTGAGGCCCTCATAAAAACATTGGGATCTGTGCGTCCATCTCTCGAGCCCCTCTGAGAAGGCCTTTACCAGGTTTATTCTCCTATAGCTGTCAAAGTGCCAGGAACTGATTCGTGATGTACATCACACTCGAGATAGTAGGTGGCACCATGACCAAAACAAAGTGAATTAACATAAAATTATTTCTGTTTTACTTCTATGCTCTTACGTTGTATTTTTCAGATGGGCCTGATAATCTATGTGAGCCTACTTCTGCTGACTCCAAAAGTCCTGAGTCTGTCATTTGATTCACAAGACAATGCCTTCCTGTCGTGGGCTCACTCCTACTCTGCATTCCACAGTTGGTCTGAGTACAGAGTCTGCAAAGCACTCCTCTTTTCATCATGGAAGACTTACCTTGGAGGACATCTTCACTTTAAGGAAAAGACTTACTCCACATCTGTGAATACCTTCGACAGCAATCATATGGGATGCCTCTGCTTTATCTGATGGCATCTAACAACCCTAAAACGGACTGGTGCAACATATTGCACTTTAACTATGGACATAAACTGATTTTGATTTTGATTTTAACTTGTTTTAATGACTATTTTGCCCTGCATCTGTGACTGTGTAACTGGATTTGTTTCTAGTCACACAAGAGCTTTCAAGTTACAAATGGATGCTTAAACTCCTACTCCTGCTACAGCATTTTCCAGCTACTATTTGGAGCCCCAGGATCAGATATCCTCAATATGAGAATTAGGAGAATACATTGCTTCACCAGTTGGAAGACAATGCCCCTTGTCAGCTCGGAAGCAGTTACGGACTGAGAATGATGCCCCTTTTCCCAATTCCACCCAAGTGCCTGCTCAACCCAGGGCTGATGCTTAACACCACACAACAAGCAAGACAGAAACACTAACCAAATCCTAAGCAGAGAGACTGATTAATGTCAGATTGATCCCATCAGTTCAGTTCAGTTCAGTTCATTTCAGTCGCTCAGTAGTGTCCAATTCTTTGTGACCCTATGAATCGCAGCACACCAGGTCTCCCTGTCCATCACCAACTCGCAGAGTTCACTCAGACTCGCGTCCATCAAGCCAGTGATGCCATCCAGCCACCTCATCCTCTGTTTTCCACTTCTTTTCCTGCCTCCAATCCCTCCCAGCATCAGAGTCTTTTCCAATGAGGCAACTCTTCACATGAGGTGGCCAAAGTACTGGAGTTTCAGCTTTAGCATCATTCCCTCCATCATTTCCCAGGGTTGATCTTCTTCAGCATGGACTGGTTGGATCTCCTCGCAGTCCATGAAACTCTCAAGAGCCTTCTCCAACACCACAGTTCAAAAGCATCAATTCTTCGGCACTCAGCTTTCTTCACAGTCCAACTATCACATTCATACATAACCACTGGAAAAACCATAGCCTTCACGAGACAGATCTTTGTTGGCAAAGTAATGTGTCTGCTTTTTAATGTGCTATCTAGGCTTGTCATAACTTTTCTTCCAAGGAGTAAGCGTCTTTTAATTTCATAGCTACAATCATCATGCATAGTGATTTTGGAGCCCCCCCAAAATAAAATCTGACACTGTTTCCCCATCTATTTCCCATGAAGTGATGGGACCAGGTGCCATGATCTTCGTTTTCTGAATGTTGAGCTTTAAGCCAACGTTTTCACTCTCCACTTTCACTTTCATCAAGAGGCTTTTCAGTTCCTCTTCACTTTCTGCCATTAGGGTGGTATCATCTGCATATCTAAAGTTCTTGATATTTCTCCCAGCAATCTTGATTCCATCTTGTGCTTCTTCCACCCGAGTTTTTCTTATGGTGCAATCTGCATAGAAGTTAAATAAGCAGGGTAACAATATGCAGCCTTAATATACTCCTTTCCCTATTTGGAGGCAGTGTGTTTTTCCATGTCCTGTTCTGACTGTTGTTTCCTGACCTGCTTATAGGTTTCTCAAGAGGCAGGGCAGATAATCTGTTATTCCCATCTCTTGAAGAATTTTCCGCAGTTTATTGTGATCCACACATTCAATGGTTTGGCATAGTCAGTAAAGGAGGACTAGATGTTTTTCCTGAAATGCTCTTGCTTTTTCCATGATCCCTTCAGTTCAATTCAGTTCAGTCACTCAGCTGTGTCTGACTCTTTGCGACTTCATGAATCACAGCCCACCAGGCTTCCCTGTCCATCGCAAACTCCCAGAGTTCACTCAGACTCACGTCCATCGAGTCAGAAATGCCTTCAGCCTCCTCATACTCGGTCGCCCCCTTCTTCTTATGCCCCCAATCCCTCCCAGCATCAAAGTCTTTTCCAATGAGGCAACTCTTCGCATGATGTGGCCAAAGTACTGGAGTTTCAGCTTTCGCATCATTCCTTTGAAAGAAATCCAAGGGTTGTTCTCCTTCAGAATGGACTGGTTGGATCTCCTTGCAGTCCAAGAACAGTCAAGAGTCTTCTCCAACACCAGAGTTCAAAAACATCAATTCTTCGGCACTCAGCTTTCTTCACAATCCAACTTCACATATATACATGACCACTGGAAAAACCATAGCCTTGACTAGACGGACCTTATTCGGCAAAGTAATGCCTCTGTTTTTGAATATACTTCCTAGGTTGGTCATAACTTTTCTTCCAAGGAGTAAATGTCTTTTAATTTCATGGCTGCAGTCACCATCTGCAGTGATTTTGGAGCCCCCCAAAATAAAGTCTAACACTGTTTCCATTGTTTTCCCATCTATTTCCCATGAGGTGATGGGACCAGATGCCATGATCTTCGTTTTCTGAATGTTGAGCTTTAAGCCAGCTTTTTCACTCTCCTTTTTGCTTTCATCAAGTTACTTTTTAGTTCCTCTTCACTTTCTGCCATAAGGGTGGTGTCATCTGCATATCTGATGTTATTGATATTTCTCCCGGCAATCTTGATTCCAGCTTGTATTTTTTCCAGTCCAGCGTTTGTCATGATGTACTCTGCATATAAGTTAAATAAGCAGGGTGACAATATACAGCCTTGACGTACTCCTTTTCCTATTTGGAACCAGTCTGTTGTTCCATGTCCAGTTCTAACTGTTGCTTCCTGGCCTGCATGCAGATTTCTCAAGAGGAAGGTCACGTGGTCTGGTATTCCCATCTTTTTCAGAATTTTCCACAGTTTATTGTGATCCACACAGTCAAAGATTTTGGCATAGTCCATAAAGCAGAAATAGGTGTTTTTCTGGAACTCTTTTGCTTTTTCCATGTTCCAGAAGATATTGGCAATTTGATCTCTGGTTTCTCTGCCTTTTCTAAAACGTTGAACATCAGAAAGTTCATGGTTCACATATTGCATGAACCCATATATACCAGCAAATGACACGAACAGACATGGTCCCACCATTAGAGAGGAAAGACTCAGCTGTAGAGTCAAGAACTTATTTGTCAGCCTCTCCTACTCCAAATCCCACACTAGCTACTCAACAAACTTTATTGACTTGGAGTGAAGACTAGGAGTAACAACTATTACCCAGCAGTCTGGGAAGAAAAGACCATTAACACAGTAAGCAGGGAAATGTAAAGACAGAGAAATATGTTGTGGGTAAAGGAACATGGTAAAAGCTCAAAACATAATGAAGGAAAAAAGGAGCAGAATTACTGAAAAAAAAAAAACAACAACTTGGATGTCATGGTTTTAATGGTGGTAAAACATTTGAGAAATGGAATACAGAAAAGATAAGAAATATTTCTGAAGGACCTGAAAAATTGAGTAAGTAATAACCGAAAATTAGCAACAAAAAAACGGACATTGGTCTACTATAGCCTAATGCACACTGTTGTACTGCAGAAGCCACACAACGTTGGAAAGAAATTATACTTCAATTTAAAAATGAAGTTTAAAAAGAAACACAAACGTCCAATAGCACAAGAGACCTGATAAAGTTAATTGATAGTATATTTCACCCCAAACAGCAGAATACACATTTTTCCTTTCTTACAGTGAAAATGAAATGTCTCCAGGTTAAATCACAAACTGGATCTCAAATCAGGCCTTGATAAGTTTAAGATAATTGTTATTGTATCCATTTTTTTTTTTTTTTAACAACAACACTGTGATTTACATACCAGACTTTGGGGGCTGGGACTGTGAAAATCCGAATCCATACATGTTAACAAATACACTCCACATGACCAACAGATCACTAATGAAATCAGAGAGAAACTAAAAGAAAAAATTTAGAAGCAAATAATATTAAAAACATGATTATCCATACGTTATGGAACATGCTAAAGCAGTAAAAGAGCGAAGTTGATAATTACTACACATCTCAAGTAATCAATGTAACCTTAAATCTAAAGCATTTAGAGAAAGAAGAAAAAAGTAGACAACATATACCACAGTGAATAGAAGAGGAAAGTATGATAAAAAACCAGAGCAGAATTTAAAGAAAATAAGTGATGGGAAAAATAGCCAAAATGAGTATCAATAAAAGGGATCTCTAGGAAAGGATAAACAAAATAGATAAATCATGGTCTGGACTTATCAAGAAAATTAGGACAAACACTCAAATTAATCAAATTTGACATGCCAAAGAATGACATTATAAATGATACCACAGAAATAACAAAAAATCATAAGAGACTACACCTAACAACTATAAGTCAATAAAATTTAGAATCTGAAATCCATGGACAAATGCTCAGAAATTCAACTAAGAAGAAACAGGAAACATGAACAGAGTAATTACAAGCACTGATATTGAAATTGTGATGAAAAATTTCCAGGTGACAAAATTAAAGCCAGATGGCTTCAAATGGAAGTTTTATGAACCAGTCAGAGAACTGCTAACACAAGCACTTCTGAAACTTCAACAATTCTAGAGTGGAAGGAAAATCCACAAACTCATTCTACAAGGTCAACATCACCCTGATAACAACACCAAGATAACAGAAAAGGAAAGTTACAGACCAAAATCACATAGATGAATAGAGGCAAACATCCATAGAAAAATATGAGCAAAAAATTCCACCAACAATTTAAAATGATCGAATAGCATTATTAAGTGGGAGGTTTATCCCGGATATGGCAACATTATTCAGTAGCTATATATCAATGCATATTAAAGGAGTAAAACTATATGATCACCTCGAAAGATGGTGAAAGGTCTTTGACATAATTCAACAAGTGTATGTGATAGAAACTCTCCAAAAACTGAACATAGCAGAAACTACCTCGACCTAATAAAGGAACACAAATCAAAACTACAATTATATATCACCTCACACCATTCTGAATCGACATCATTAACAACAACAACAACAACTACAAATCTACAACGGGGAACTGTCCTGCTGGTCCAGTGGCTAAGACACCATGATCCCAATGCAGGGGATGCAGGTTTGATCCCTGGTCATGGAATTAGATTGTACATGCAGCGACTGAGGTTTGTGGCAACCAAATGAAGATATGTGTATAGTGGTATAGTTATACATATATATAGTTATATAATTGCATAATAATATATGAAGGAGATGGTGTGGAGGAAAGAGAATCCTCCTGCCCTCCTGTAGTATTGGTAGAAATGTAAATGAATACTGTCACGATGCCAAACTGTACAGAAGTTCTTTAGAAAACCAGGAATTAAACTACCATTTAGCCAAACAATGACACTATTTGACATATACTCAAAGGAACTCTTAATGAAAAATAAATATATATGCCAGTAACTATTGCAACACCATTTAAAGTAGCCAATAAAGGGAAACGACCTTATTGTCCATTAAATGAGGAATGGATGAAGAAGGTATGGTAAATATATAGGATGTAAAATTACTTACCAATGTCAAAAAACAGAGTTGGATTATTTGTAGAGGTGCAGATGAATCTAGAGCTAATTACACAGGGAAGTAAATGAAAAACAGAAAGACCACTATGGCATATTAATGCAGATAATTGGAATCTAGGACACAGGTACTGAATAACTCAATTGGAGGGTAGGAAGAGAAGCAGTCAATGAAAACACACTTGTGCACACACTTTGGGAAGGAGAAAATGGAATGAATTAAGCAAATTGCACTGACATATGTAAAATATCAAGTATGTAGTAGATAGCTTGTGGTATGGAGTGCTCTGGTAGAGTGGGTTGTGAGGTAGGAGTGGAGGCCCAAGAGGGAGATGGGAAGACTGCTCAAAAGGGAGGATCAGCTATATTTACTAATAGCTGATGTATTTTGCTGAGCAGCAGAAACTAACACAACTTTGTAAGTTAATTATACTTCAAATTTTAATCATTTTGTTACAAGTGAAGAAAGAAAATCAATCCTTGGTTAACTTGCGCAAGTGACAAGTAAAGCACCACAGTGCATGTTAAGTGAAATGTTTACCCAGGACTACTTTAGTAAATACAGAGCTAAGTTAGCCAGAATAAATTCAGACTCTACACTTGTGTCCCTTCACTTCACTAATTTGTCATTTTTTTCTAAAAGTAAATAAGGGGTGTCTATAAGTAAAGTAACCGTATATATTATTTCATAAATTGATGTCCCCAATTTATGAAACCATGAATTCCTTCCATTTTAATAAGTAATAGCATACAGTTGACTTTCAGAACCATGCCAAGTAGGAATTACTAAACAGGTTATATTGGAATTCTAGAATGTGTGCTACTGACTGGGAAAAATGCATGTTTCTTCCTCAGGTGCATGTTTCTTCCTCAGGCCTTTCATCCTAAGAAGGATTTAATCATGAGGAGTAACTTCTCAAGTATTGCTAAAAACTCCTCTGAAGAATGATAGCAGATGCAGGTTTTAGAGAAGTTTGGTACAAAGATCAGGTATGGAGAATGTCAGAATATTTTGGTTAATGAAAGAAAAACTGGATACCTCAAGTGCATTGATTGAGATATTTTCTACCTGTGGGAAGATGCAGGAATCTGCGCTGAGTGAAATAATTTCTTTGATAAGCACCTTAACTAAGGCTAGTATCTATTCTTTCTGTCTCAGGTCAGTTCTTTGGGCAACACTGGTGGCAGCTGCAGTAACTAAGGACTTGATAGTGGGCAACCTGATTGTATCAGGAGTTCCCCCAGGTGTCACTTTTATGCATTGATGAAATGTCTTATGACTTGATGACTGCAGCATCCTTTGTTTACTGATATGGGTGGCAAATTTCTTGGTTCACAGTGTGCTCTATTCTCTACAACCTCAGAAAATGTTACTGTCTGTAGAAAGATGCTTATACTCTCACAGAGGGTGACTGTGGGCTTCTTCCACCGCAGGACATACAGAGGACCTAAAGTAATGTGAAAATATCAAATACAGGTTTAGTACAAATCCCAGAGAGAGAGGAGATGGAAAGCACAATATAAATCTGAAGAGCATGACCCAAAACAATTCAATATCAAGAAAGGGTAAAATAATGTATCTACATTGATGCATTCAAATAGGCATATATACATATACTATTTATATATTTATCTCTACTCATATATATATATATATATATATATATATATATATGCACACACATATATATTTCCATAAGTATCTGAGCTTTCTCTGGAATATTCTCAAAAGTAGGCTTTACATCAAGGCATAACACTGGTCTTAGTATTTTAAATCATAGCAAGTATGTTCTCTGAAAACCAAGAAATGGAGCTAAATGTTAAAATTGGGATACATGTTTGCAAATCTGTTAATGTGTGGAAAATTTAACAGGACATTCCTAAAGAAGCAATAATTCAATGTGTAAGCTGCAAGTGAAATTAGATACTTATTTGAGGTGGATGTAACTGAAAATACCTTTAGCTAATCATCAGATCCTGCAAAAGTATATACCTGCAATTATATACATCCTCCAAAATATATACTGCTACCTATGGCAGAAAATGAAGAGGAACTAAAAAGCCTTCTGATGAAAGTAAAAGAGGAGAGTGAAAAATTTGACCTAAAGCTCAACATTCAGAAAACGAAGATCATGGCATCCGATCCCTTCACTTTACGGGAAATAGACAGGGAAACAGTGGAAACAGTGTCCTTGTCTACCCTGCTTGAGTTCTAGGTTGCTCTGCCAGGAACTGTCTGAGTTTGGCCCTGGGTTTGTGAACTTCCCTGGTCTAAGCCGCTCAGGTTCAGGTACTTGGGTAGTCTTCAGAGACGCAGTCTCGGCTGGACCTGAGATTATATGACATGCATATAAAATCACTTCTCCATCATTCAGTATGTAAAATTTTCTCTCATCACATTAAACTTTTGCATGTAGGCTTCATTGCTAACCAAGACTTCTTGGGATTCTGGATAGTTAATATCCGCCTGAGAATATGCGCCAGTTATACACCCAAAAAACCGAGTGGCAGGGACAGGGGAGGTGATAAAAGTTGCAACAACCACACTCACAAAACACCTCGTCACCTGAGCTGCTCGGAACTGGGAAGGAAACAAAACACAGGTCCAGCCGAGACTGCGTCTCTGAAGACTACCCAAGTACCTGAACCTGAGCGGCTTAGACCAGGGAAGTTCACAAACCCAGGGCCAAACTCAGACAGTTCCTGGCAGAGCAACCTAGAACTCAAGCAGGGTAGACAAGGAAAGCACACACGCAGTGAGTAGGGGCAAACCCAGTGTGGTCGAGACACTGTGAGCACTGTGAGCACAATCCAGTGTTATCTGTTTGCAGCATCCCTCCCTCCCCACAGTACGACTGAACAATTGGGTCTAAACAAGTGTCCACCAGCACCCCATTGTGTAACAGCAGAAATTATACACTGAAGAGACCAGAAACAGAAGAAGCTAAAACAGAGGGATCCTCCGTGGAAGTGACAGGTGCAATAGATTAAAATCCTGTAGTTAGTACCAACTACATAGGAAAGGGGCCTATACAAGTTGAGAAATATAAGCTGTATCAAGGAATTATCTGAAATTAACTGACCCCACACTGCCCAAAACAACCCCAGAGAAAGTGCTAGATATATATTTTACTATTTTAATAACATTATTTTTTTGTTTAAAGTTCTCTATTATGCTCTAAATTTTCATTTTTATAACTTACTATTACTTTGCAAAAAAAGAGAGAGATAGACTACATTTTTTTAAAACAAACTTTGTATATATATAATTTTTGTGAATTATTATTATTTTTAAATTATTGTATTTTTGAACATCTGCTTTAGATTTTTAGTCTTTGCTTTTGGGTACTTGTTATCTCTTTTTTTTAACCTTAAGAACCAAGTCTTCAGTACACACTTTATTTGGCAGAGAGATTACTGGCTTGACTGCACTCCCCTCCCCCTCTTTGGACTCTCCTTTTTCTCCACCAGGTTGCCTCTGTCTCCTCCCTCCCCCTCTCTTCTCTACCAAACTCTGTGAATCTCTTTGCGTGTTCCAGACAGTGGAGAACCATAGGGAACTGATTGCTGCCTGGATCTGTCTCTCTCCTTTTGATTCCCCCTTTGTCCTCCTGGGAATCTCTGTCTACTTCTTTTCTTTTCTCTACTTTGTATAACTCCATGAACATCTCTGAGCAGTCTAGGCTGTGGAGCACACATAAGGCACTGATTACTGGCTAGCTTGCTCTCTCCTCTATTGATTCCACCTCATCTCATCCTGGTCACCTCTATATCTCTCCTCCCTCTTCTCTTCTCCATGTAACTCTGTGAACCTCTCTGGGTGTCCCTCACTGTGGAGAAACTTTTCCTCTTTAAACTAGCTGTTTTATCAATGATTCTGTATAGATGGAGAAATCTTGAGACTACTTTAAAAGTAAGACTGTTAACCAGAAGCAGGAGGCTTAAGTCCAAATCCTGAGAATACCAAGAACTCCTGACTTCAGAAAACAGTAATTGACAGGAGCTTATTGAACACCTCCACACCTACACTGAAACCAAGCACCATCCAAGGGCCAACAAGTTCCAGAGCAAGACATACCACACAAATTATCCAGCAACACAGGAACATAGCCCTGATCATCAATATACAGGCTGTCCAAAGTCACTCCAAAACCATTGACATCTCATTACTCATTACTGGACACTTCATTGCACTCCAGAGAGAAGAAATCCGGCTCCACCTACCAGAACACAGATACAAGCTTCCCTAACTAGGAAACCTTGACAAGCCATGCTTACAACCGCCACCAACAGTGAGGAAACACTGCAATGAAAAGAACTCCACAAACTGCTAGAATACAGAAAGGCCACCCCAAACACAGCAATATAAACATGATGAAGAGATAGAGGAATATACAGCAGGTAAAGGAACAGGATAAATGCCCACCAAACCAAACAAAAGAAGAAGAGAGAGGGACAATACCTCATAAAGAATTCCGAATAATGATAGTGAAAATGATTCAAAAATCTTAAAACCAAGTTGAAATCAAAGACAAATAGCCTGGAGACAAGGATTTAAAAGATGCAAGAAAGGTTTAACAAGGACCTAGAAGAAGAAGAAGAAAAAAAAAAAAGAGTCAATATATAATGAATAATTCAATAAATGAGATCAAAAATACTCTGTAAGGAACAACCAGGAGAATGACGAAGGCAAAAATAGAATTAGTGAGGTAGAAGATAGAATGATAGAAATAAACGAATCAGACTTTAAACAAAGGCTGTGCAAAGAGACAAAGGACACCACATGATAATCAAAGGATCAATTCAAGAAGAAGTTATAACAATTATAAATGCATATGCACCTATCATAGTTCAGTTCAGTCACTCAATTGTGTCCGACTCTGCAACCACACGAATTGCAGCATGCCAGGCCTCCCTGTCCATCACCAACTCCTGGATTTCATGCAGATTCACGTCCATCGAGTCAGTGATACCATCCAGCCATCTCATCCTCGGTCGCCCCCTTCTCCTCCTTCCCCCAATCCTTCCCAGCATCAGAGTCTTTTCCAGTGAGTCAACTCTTCACATGAGGTGGCCCTAGTACTGGAGTTTCAGCTTTAGCATCATTCCTTCCAAAGAAATCCCAGGGCTGATCTCCTTCAGAATGGACTGGTTGGATCTCCTTGCAGTCCAAGGGACTCTCAAGAGTCTTCTCCAACACTATAGTTCAAAATCATTAATTCTTCAATGCTCAGCCTTCTTCACAGTCCAACTCTCACATCCATACATGACCACAGGAAAAACCATAGCCTTGACTAGATGGACCTTAGTCAGCAAAGTAATGTCTCTGCTTTTGAATATGCTATATAGGTTGGTTATAAGTTTTCTTCCAAAGAGTAAGCATCTTTTAATTTCATGGCTGCAATCACCACCTGCAGTGATTTCGGAGCCCAAACTATTTCCCTATCTATTTCCCATGAAGTGATGGGACGAGATGCCATGATCTTCGTTTTCTGAAAGTTGAGCTTTAAGCCAACTTTTGCACGCTCCATTTTCACTTTCATCAAGATGTGTTTTAGTTCCTCTTCGCTTTCTGCCATAGGGTGGTGTTATCTGCATATCTGAGGTGATTGATATTTCTCCTGGCAATCTCGATTCTAGCTTTTATTTCTTACCGTCCAGTGTTTCTCATGATGTACTCTGCATAGAAGTTAAATAAGCAGGGTGACAATATACAGCCTTGACATACTCCTTTTCCTATATGAAACTAGTCTGTTGCTCTGTGTCCAGTTCTAACTGTTGCTTCCTGACCTGCATGCAGATTTCTCAAGAGACAGGTCAGATGGTCTTGTATTCCCATCTCTTTCAGAATTTTGCAGTTTATTGTGATCCACACAGTCAAAGGCTTTGGCATAGTTAATAAAACAGAAATATATGTTACTCATACATCAAAAAGTATTCACTTGAATCAGTTCTATGAAGTGGATAAAAGTGGAGCATATTATAAAGACTGAAGTAGGTCAGAACGAAAAATATCAATGCAGTAAACTAATGCATATATATGGCGTTTAGAAAGATAACAATGACCCTATATGTGAGACAGCAAAATAGAAAAAAATATAGAGAGCAGTCTTTTGGAATTTGTGGGAGAAGGTGAGGGTGGGATGATTTGAGAGGGTAGCATTGAAACATGTACATTATCATATGTGAAACAGATCACCAGTTTGGGTTTTATAGATGAGACAAGATGTTCAGAGCTGGTACACTGGGATGACCTGAGGGATGGGATGGGGCAGGAGGTGGAAAGAATGTTCAGCATCAGGAACACATGCAAACCCATGGCTGATTCATGTCAATGTATGGAAAGCCCAGTACAATATTGTAATGCAATTTGCCTTTAAAGTAGTGGATATGAGTTTGATCCTTGGTTTGAGGATATCACACATGCTATCAAAATAGATAACCCTGTTTGCCCTAACTCCCTAACTTGGGTGCCCTAGAGCTTTTGCTTTGCAAGAGAAGGAACTGGCATGAGAAGCTAGCTCACTGCAATGGAGAGTAGTCTGCACTTACTGAAACTTGAGAAACTTTGTGCACAGCAATTAAGACTCAGTGCAGCCATAAAAAAATAAAGAAATTCTTTAAAAAATATATAAAGAAATAAACTATATACATGTAAATTTCTTTCATGTAATATGAAATTCTTATATTTCATTGAATATACAGATGTTGAAATTACTACTTGAAATATGGAATTCCTTTACTTTAAATATAAATCTCAAGGGCACTATTCCTAAATGAAATATAAATTCTCTATGTTTAACATATAGAGATCTTGGCGTAGATTGGTATATACAATCTTGGTGTAGTTTTTCCCATATGATTCTCTAAATGTCAGATATGAAAATCTAGGTGTCAGTTTTATTTTAAAGTTGAAATTGTCTATAATTCACATTTGAAATTCAGTATGGTTATGCTTCCTACTGCAAATGTGGAATTCCCTAATTTTATATGAAAATCTGGGTGTAGATTTTCATATATGAAGAATGCTAATTTCTGTATTTCAATTATTTACCATTGAAGCTACCAGGGGATTTTAATAGTGTTAGGGAAACCTCCAAGATTTTCTAAATTTAACACCCAAAAGATATGTCCTTTTCATCATAGCTGACTGAGACATGAAAACAGGAAGCCAAGAGATACGTGGGCTAACAAGCATGTTTGGGCTTGGGATACAAAGTGATGTAGAACAAAGGCTAAAGGCAGAGTTATGCAAATACGAATGTTAAAAATGGAAACAGTGACAGACAGTGTTCTTGGGTGTCAAAATCACTGGTGACAGTAATTACAGCCATGAAAATTAAAGACTCTCGCTCCCATGAAGAAAATCTATGACAAACCTAGGCACAATTTACTGAGAAGAAGAGACATCACTTGGTCCACAAAGGTCTACATAGGCAAAGTTAGTCAGGGGTATGTCCATTTTGTGTGACCCTACACAGCATGCCTTAGTTTCACTGAGTTAGACAAGGCAGTGTCCATGTGATGGATTGGTTAGGTTTCTGTGACTGTGGTTTCAGTGTTTCTTCCCTCTAACGCTCTCTCAGCACCTACCATCTAACCGGGATTGCTGTAACTTTAGCTGTGGATTATCTCTTCACTGCTGCTACAGCAAAGGACATTCACTGCTCTTTACCTTGGGTGTGGGATATCACCTCTTGACTGCTGACTGCTCCAGTGCCACAGAGCCAGATCTCCAGTGAACTTGGAAAACATGGCAATGGTCACAGGAATGGAAAATGTCAGTTGCCATTCCAATCCCAAAGAGAGGCAATGCCAAAGAATACCCAAGCTACTACACAATTGCCTTCATCTCATGAACGAGTAAAGTAATACTCAAAATTTTCCAAGGCAGGCTTCAAGAATATGTGAAAGGCGAACTTCCAGATGTACAAGACTGTTTTGCAAAAGGCAGAGGTACCAGATATCAAATTACAAACATCTTCTGTATCTCTGAAAAAACAGAGAGTTCCAGAAAACCATCTGTTTCTGCTTTATGACTATGCCAAAGACTTTGACTCTATGGATCACAATAAACTGTGAAAAATTCTACAAGTCATGGGGACTATCACCTGACCTGTCTCTTGAGAAATCTGGATACAGTCAGTCAGAAAATAACAGTTAGAAAAAGACATGGAAGAAAAGACTAGTTCCAAATAGGAAATGAAGTAGGTGAAGACTGTATTGGTACCTTGCTTATTTAAATTACATGCAGAATGCATCATGAGAAACACTAGGTTATAAAAATTACAAGCTGCAATCAAGACTGCATGGAGAGATATAAATAACTGCAAATGCGAAGATGACACCACCCTTATGGCAGAAAATGAGGGGCATCTACAATCTTGCTCATGAAAGTGAAAGAGAGTGGAAAAAAATGGCTTAAAATTCAAAATTCAGAAAATTAAGATCATGGTATCTGGTCCTATTACTTCATAGTAAATAGATAGGGAAACAGTGTTAGAATTTATTTATTTTCTTGGTGGAGTGTGACTCTAAATGAATGCAGAAGGAGAGTGTAGCCATGAAATTAAAAGATGCATCCTCTTAGAAAGGAAAGTTATAGCCAACATGCCTAACATCTTAAAAAGCACAGACATTACATTGCCAACAAAAGTCTGTCTAGTCAAGGCTATGGTTTTTCCAGTAGTCATATATGGATGTGAGAATTGGACAATATAGAAAGCTGAGGGCAGAATATTTGATGCTTTTGAACTGTGATGCTGGAGAATACTCTTGAGAATCCCTTGGATTGCAGGAGATCCAACCAGTCCGTCTTAAGGAGATCAGTCCTGAGTGTTCATTTGAAAGATTGACATTGCAGCTGAAACTCCAGTACTGTGAGAAGAGCTGACTCACTGGAAAATACTCTGATGCTGGGAGGAATTGAGGACAGGAGGACTAGGAGACGACAGAGGATAAGACGTTGAATGGCATTGAAGCCTCAATGGGCATGAGTTTGGCTAAACTCAGGGAGTTTGTGATGGACAGGGAGGCCTGGACTCCTGTGGTCCACCTGGTCACAAAGAGTTGGACATGACTGAGAGAATGAACTGAACAGAACTGAGCCGATGTATGAATGTGAAAGTTCAACTATAAAGAATGCTCACTGCGAAAGACCTGAGACTTTGAAACTGTCTTGCTGAAGGTGACTCTTGAGAGCTCCTTGAAGAGGAAGGAGGTAAACCCAGTCAATTCTTTAAAAAACAAACAACAACAACAACAAAAGCTAACCATAAATATCCATTGGATGGACTGATGCTGAAGCTCCAATACTTTGGCTAAAGGACTCATGAGAAGAGACTGACACTCTACTTTGTCATGAAACTTTATTGGCTCTGATATGGGAAAGGCTGAGTGCAGGAGAAGAATAGGGCAACAGAAGTTAAGTTGGTTGGACATGCTGGAAAACCGTGACTCAACAAAGATGAGTCAGAGTAAAATGTTGGAGACAGGGAAGGGCAGGGAAGACTGGAGTGCTGCTGACCATGGTGTTGCAGAGCAGGAAATGCCCAGTCAACTGAAAAACGGCAACAATTCTGTTTCACATATGTCAATCAAAAGGAGATTTTCCTCTATGATGTATGGAATTCTGTATATCCCCATAGGAAAATTAGATGCTTCCTTATGAATTCTGGACATATCTCTTTCATTTATGAAAGCCTGGGTGGATATTTTACTTCTTAAACTGTGAGAAATTCAATTACTCTGGCACCACATTTTAGTACAAATATGCTTACATGTAATATGGAATATTGTGCATTTCAAGGGTGAAAATCAGGGTATACATGTTCTTATTGGTAGTACAAATATGCTTACATGTAATATGGAATATTGTGCATTTCAAGGGTGAAAATCAGGGTATACATGTTCTTATTGGAAATATTTTATATATGATTATGACCACACTATTCAAACTTTCTGTTCGTTGTGTTGAAGTGTGACACCAGATATTTCTTCAGAAATGATGAAATTCTCAGTGTCACATATGAAAATCTAGGTGCAGATTTTAGGACATGAAATATGAAATTCTTATAATTCGTATATGAAATTTTTGGGAGAGATTTTCCAAAAGGAAATACAGAATTATTGGCATATCACATATGAATAATTTTCTGAATGAAATATCCAATCGTTTATATTTCAGCTATGAAATTCTGAATACAGATATATGTGCAGAGAATACGACAATTTCTGTTTTACATATCAAAGGACGGTCTCCGATTTTCAACATGAGTAGTGGATTTTTTTCTATTTCTCATTTGAAAATTTGTGTGCTGACATTCCTTCAAGAAATATGGAATACTGTGTGTTTAAGATTTGTAAAACAGGCATCAATTATCCAACAATAAGTATGGAATTTTCTGTATCACAGAGGAAAATTGCTTGAGCTATGAAATTATCTTTATTTCAGCAAAAATATTATGAAGGAAGATCTTCTGCCATGAAATATGGAATACTGTATATTTTGCCTTTGAAATCTTGGGGACAATTTTCTCATATGGAATATGACATCTCAGTTATTCACAAAAAAAAACAAAAAATTGTGTCAGAATTTTATACATAGATTGTGGAATTTTCCGTGATTCAGAAATTGAGATCTGGACTAAACAGGCAAATATACATTCATCTATGTTTCCTCTCAAACAATGTGGCCACAGAGTTCCCTACTTAAATTTAGTATTTTCAATACTAAATTTTGAAAGCTGGGTGAAGATATCACTACATGATATATGAAAAACTCTATATTTACATTTGAAAACCTGTGTGCCAATATTTCTACACAAAATAGGTAAATCACTATAGTAACATTGGGATTTTTAGGTTGTGATGTTCTACAAGAAATATAAATCTGCATATTTCACACATAGAAATATGGATGTGACTTTTACTTGTGTGAAATATGGACTTCACTTATGAATTTCTGCATGCAGATTTTAGTAAATAATGATCTGAAATTCCTCAAATATGTCATTAGAAATTCTGCGTGTCCATTATCCTACATTAAACATGAAATTCTCAGTATTTCCAAGATATTAAACTGAGAACAGTTTTTGTTACATGAAATATGTAATTGTTATTTCCCTTTTGAAAATCTGGGTTAAAACTTTCCCTCATGATAGATGGAGGGAACTTTCCCTCATGATAGATGTGGAATTCATGAATAAAAAGGTAGATCCTAGAAAATCTTACATGAATTGTGAAATGCACATAATTTCATGTATAAAAATCAAGGCACATATTTTCTTGCATGAAATATGGTATTCTCAAATGAATGTTAGGATTTAATACCAAACAAAATTTTGCAAATTAATTATCCCCCAGTTAAAAATAAGTAAACTAAAAAAGTTGCTCAAAACATGGTATTCTGTATATGTTATATTGTATCATCTAGATGTAAATGCTTCTAACTAAAATAGGAAATTCTCTATATCTTAGGTATGTAAATCTGCAAGC
This sequence comes from Capra hircus, assembly GCF_001704415.2. Classification (NCBI taxonomy): domain Eukaryota; kingdom Metazoa; phylum Chordata; class Mammalia; order Artiodactyla; family Bovidae; genus Capra; species Capra hircus. The sequence goes on from NW_017190137.1 coordinate 293,033, forward strand.
AGTCTCTGATATGCAGCAGGGAATTCTCTATACTTGATGTATGAAAAACTGTTGAGGAATTTTGGACAGGGAAAATTGGGATTTCTGTTCCTTTCACATGTGAAAACCAGGGTAAACATTGTCTTATAAGATATGAACTGTACTTATTTCTGACATGAAAGATTGATTGAAGCAATTTTATATGATATATACATCTGTTGTTTATCCAGATGTCATGTACGGATATGAGAGCTGGACTATAAGGAAAGCTGAGCAGGAAAATTAATGCTTTTGAACTGTGATTCTGGAGAAGGCTTTTGAGAGTCTCTTGGATGGTTAGCAAAAATCCAACCAGTCCATTATAAAGAATACCAGTCCTGATTATTCATTGCAAGGACTGGAACTAAAGGTGAAACTCCAATATTTCGCCACCTGATGTGAAAAATGACACGTTAGAAAGAACCCTGATGCTGGGAAAGGTTCAAGTCTGGAGGAAGAGGGACAACAGAGGATGAGATGGTTGAATGGCATCACTGAATCAATGGACATGTTTGCATAAACTCAGTGAGTTGGTGCCAGACAGGGAGGGCTGGCATGCTGCAGTTTATGGGGATGCAAAGATTTGAACATGCCTGAGCCATAAATATGAACTGAACTGAACAAGCATTGTCTATCAGAACAAAAACCAGCTTCCCCTTCGGTTAGTCTCTCCCCTTGGGAAGCTTCCAAAAGCTTCTTATCTATCTATCAGAAGGAAGACAGAATGAAAATCACAATCACAGAAAATTAACCAAACTGATTACATGGTCCAAAGCCTTGTCTAATTTAATGAAACTATAAGCCATGAATGTTGGGCCACCCTAGATGGGTAGGTCATGGTGAAGGGTTCTGAAAAAACGTGGTCCTTGGAGAAGGGAATGGAATACCTCTTCAGTATTCCTGGTTTGAGAAACCCATGAGCATCATGTAATGGTAAAATATAGCATAAAGAAAGAGGAACTCCCAAGGTTGTAGGATGACAAGTATGCTACAAAAGATCAGTGGAGAAGAAACTCTGGAGATAATTAAGTCATGGAGCCAGATCAAAAACAGCACCCAGTTGCAGATGGGACTGGTGATGGAATGAAGTCAAATGTTATAAAGAGCAATGTTGCATAGGAACCTGGAAGGTTAGGTCCATGAATTAAAGTGAATTGCAAGGGGTCAAACAGGTGATTGACATTTTAGGAATCAGTGAATTAAAATGGACTGGAATGTGTGAATTTAACTCAGATGACCATTATGTCTACTACTGTGGGCAAGGGCCCTTTGAAAAAATGGAGTAGCCACCATAGTTAACAGAGTCTGAAATGTAGTACTTGGAGGCAATCACAAAAAAAAAAAAAAAAAAAAAAAAAAAAAAAAATCTCTGTTCAGTTCCAAAACAAACGACTCAATATTACAGTCATCCAACCTGTACCACTAATAATTATGTTGAAGAAGCTCAAGTAGTACAGTTCTATGAAGACCTTCAAAAACTTCTAGAACTTATACCCGTAAAAGACGTCTTTTTCATCATAGGGGGACGGAATGCAAGAGTAGGAAGTCAAGAGACACTGGGAGTAACAGGTAAGTTTGTCTTTGGAGGACAAAATGAAGCCACTCAAAAGAAACATAATTTTGCCAAGAAAAATCACTCTCATAGAAAGCACTCACTTCCAGCAACATCAGGAAAGACTTTACACATGGACATTACCAGATGGTCAACACTGAAATCGCACTGAAGAGATTCTTTTCTTTGCAGCCAAAGATATAGAGACTATATACAGTCAACAAAAAAATAAGACTGGGATGTATTGTGGCTCGGATCATGACCTCCTTATTGCCAAAGTCAGATTTAAATTGAAAAAAGTAGGGAAACCCCAAGACTATTCAGGTAGGAACTAAATCACCCCCCTTATGATTACACAGTGAAAGTGACAAATAGAACAAAGGATTATATCTGATATACAGAGTTTCTGAGTAACTATGGACAGAGGATTGTGAAATTGTACAAAAAGCGGCCATCAAGAACATCTTCAAGAAAAATAAATGCAAAAGGGTAAAATCGGTGTGTGAATATACCTTACGAATTGCTAAGAAATGTAGAGAAGCTAAAGCAAAGGATAAACCAAAAGATATATCCATGTGAATGCAGAGTTCTAAAGATAAGGAAGGACAGATAAGAAAGCCTGCTTCAGTGAACAATGAAAAGAAATAAAGGAAAATAATGGAATGTAAAAGATGATATTTATTCAAGAAAATTAGAGATGCCAAGGGAATATTTCATGTAAAGATGATTGAAATAAACAGAAATGGTACTGACTTAACAGAAGCAGAATGTATCAAGAAGAGGTGTCAAGAATATACAGAAGAACTATACAAAAAGGATCTTCAATACCCAGATAACCACGATGGTGTGATCATTCACCTAGAGCCAGGCATCTTGGAATATGAAGTCAAACCATCGTTATGAAGCATCACTATTTAGAAAACGAGTGGAGCTGATGGAATTCCAGTAGATCTATTTCACAGAATAAAAGATGAGTCTATGAAAGTGCTACACTCGACATGCCAGCAAATTTGAAAAACTCAGCAGTTGCCACAGGACTGGAAAAGTTCACTTTTCAGTCCAATCCTAAAGAAAGACATTACCAAAGAATGTTGACAGTACCACTCATGTCCCTCCATGTCAAACGTTTGAAAAGTAGTGCTCAAAATTCTCCAATCCAGGTTTCAAAAGTTCATGAACAATGAACTTCCCGATTTTCTAACTGGATTTAGAAAACAGTGAGGAATGAAGATCAAATTGCCAACATCTGTGGGATCATTTAAAAAAACAAATCTAAAAATAATTTAAAAAAAAAACCCACAAAACTACTTATGCTTCATTCTTTATACCAAAGCCTTTGAATATGGGGATCAAAGAAAATGGATTAAAAAAAAAATCAAAGTGGTGGGAAAACCAGACCACCTTACCTGCCTCCTGAGAAATCTGTATCCAGGTCAAGAAGCAGCAAGTTAAGGGACAACAGGCTGCTTCCAAATTAGGAAAGAATTATGGCAAAGCTGCATTTTTTCACCCTGCTTACTTAACTTATATGCAGTGTACAACATATAAAATGCCAGGCTGGATGAAGCACAAGGTTGACTTAAAACTGCTGGGAGTAATATCAATAAACTCAGAAAAGTAGATGACATTAGCCTTATGGCAGAATTTGAATAACTAAAGAGCCTCTTGATGAAAAAGTAAGAGAAAAGTGAAAAATCTGGCTTAAAAACTCAACATTCATGACATCTCATCCAATCACTGCTTAGCAAAAGGGATGGAAAAGCAATGGAAAGAGCAAAAGACATAATATTGGGGGTTCCAAAATTACGGCAGATGTTGAGTGCACCATGAAATTAAAACATATACTCCCTAAAATAAAGCTATGACCAAACTAGACAGAGTATTGAAACACAGAGACATTGCTTTACTAGCAAAGTTCCATATATTCAAAGCTATGGTTTTTCTAGAAGTCATGTATGGATATGAGATTTGTACTCTGAAGATAGCTGAGTGCAGAACAATGGATGGTTTTAAACTGTGATGTTGGTAAAGACCCTGAGGTGTCTCTTGGCCTTAAGGAGGCTAAAGGAAATCAATCCTGAATAGTAATTGTATATTCATTGGAAGGACTGATTCTGAAGATGAAACTCTGATAATTTGGCCACCTGATGCAAAGAACTGACTCAGTTGAAAAGACCTTGATGCTTGGAAACTTTGACAGCATGAGGATAAAAGGATGACCGAGGATGATATGGTTGAATAGAAACACCAACTCGATCGATATGAGTTTGAGTAAGTTCCAGGTGTTGTTGATGGACAGGGAAGCATGGCGTGCTGCAGTCAATGGAGTTGCAAAAAGTTGGGCACGATCCAGAGACTGAACTGAACTAAATTCAAATGTAGAATCACCTACATTTTTACATCTGAATATACTGATGCTGGATTTACTACATGATATGCTGTATTTTTTATTTCACTTCTTAAAAATACGGAATCTATTTTTTCTTACATGAAAGGTGGAATTCTTTATACCTCTTGTATGAAAATCTGATTGGTGGTTTTATACCATTAAATGTGAAAATATGTATATTTCACATATTAAAATTTTGGCACCAGCTTTCTGAAAATGAGAAGAACCAGTATTTCCAGGAGCCAGCATGGGAGATCCCACGCATGACAAGGTCATGAGAGAGAGTCCTGACGGGCAAGGTGGAATCAGGACTTGAGGGATCCCCTGGATCTGCTCAAGCATCTACCCCAAAACCAGAGTTTGTCCATCTTACAATCTTATGTTTTTCACCAAACTCTTCTCATATTAATGGGTCCTGTCCCTGACCACCATTCTCTGAAGGAAATCAACTTAGAACTATAGTTAATAAGTCTCATGGGCATGATAAGAGTGTTTCAATTTAAACCTCTCTGATAGCTTTCTAAATGCCTGAAAAGTTTATCCAGACTCTTACAACTATGCATGTGATTGTTTACAGCCTCCCAACCATGAGAGGCAAGGGAAGCTTAAAACATTCTAGGAATGTAGAACCTTTTGAGGAGTTAAAAATTATTAGAACAGAACTGGTGAAGCGTTTCATTGTTGAGCCAATACTTGCTGCCAAGTTTTCATATCTTTCATTCTGTACTTGGGGGTGCATTAATTAATATAGTTGATATATAGATATATAAGTAAATAGCCTTGACATTTACAACATTAAACCTCGAGTTAATAAATTCCTTCCTTGTTATAGCCCACCCCATTTTTGCCCTATAGGAAAGCAACTTTATCTAGTGCCTTCAGGGAGTGGCACGAGACTGTAGAAGAATCACCTTTAGAGAAAATAACTTTTCTGGTTAACTAAACTTTATCAGAAAAAAAGAGTCATAAAATGTTAGCAGGCCTCCTGGCCAGAAGATGATGTAAATCACGTAAAACTTTTGCATATGGAAAGGTATGCAGAAAGAAAGCCTGGTCACTATAAGGGTCAGGACTGCTGGCCCTGCATGAGTCTACATCTTCCATTATTCTCTATGTACAATTCAGGGTATAAAAGTTCCCTTTGAAAATAAAGTTGTGGGCCTCGCTCAGTGAAACTTGGTCTCCCCCTGTCGTGTTTTATCTCTCTTTGTTTTCAGGCTGATTCCCTAGAGTGTAGAGGCCCTCTGAATTCACTTCTCTGCCAAGGCTTCTAAGACCCATGAGAGAGGATGCCCAAGGCAGGGCAGCTTCCACTTTTCAAAAGGGTGTCTGTGGCCTATGTGAACAGTGCAAGTCCCTTGTCTGGGTCTTTATTGGCTTTCTTTGTAAACTAAGAAATATCACCCTCTTTCTCCCCTCTATTTTCCTAACTACAATATTTCTTCTTTATCACTCTTTAAATATCTTTCCAGTCGCTGACATCATACTCCTGAGGATACCCTGGATCCAACCAGAGCTGGACCCTGATACAGTATGAAATTTCAAATTTCTCGGTTGTACAAATGAAAATTTGTACACCACCATTTCTTCATAGAGTGTTTGCCTTTCTCAATCATGTATCAAAACAAGGAGTTTGTTCCATGAAATGTGTAATTTTCTGCATATGCTGTATCACAATTTAGGTGCTAATTTTCTATGTAGCTATGCTGGACTTCTCTATATCGTACTGGAGATCAGAATGGAGATTTTCCTATAAAAACATGGAAATATCTGTATTTCATACAAAACACTGATTCTTCAGCTACAGAAACACCTATGTTCCCTGTTTGCCTGTGCCTTGACCGTTTGTTTGTGTCTACATGTGTGAGTTTGTTGCCTTTGTTTTGTCTTGTTTGTTTTTTCCCTGTGTGGATGTGTGTCCTTCCACAGCTGATGAAAACATGAAGGTTACAGATCCTGAGATGTGTAGCAAGCAGAAGGATATCTGTTAGTTTCCAAGACAAACCATTCAATAGCACAGTAATCCAAGTCGTTGTCCTGAACAGTTACACTGAAGAAGCTGAAGTGGAACAGTTGTATGGAGACAACACATTAAAATGATTATATAACACGACCAAGTAGGCTTTATCCCAGGGATGCAAGTATTCTTCAATATCCACAAATCAATAATTGTAATACACCACATTAACAAATTGAAAAATAAAAGCCATATGATTATCTCAATAAATGCAGAGAAGGCCTTTGACAAAGTTCAATATCCATTTATGATAAAAACTCTCCAGAAAGCAGGAAGAGAAGGCATACCTTAACGTAATAAAAGATAGATGACAAACCCACAGCAAACATTATTCTAAATGGTGAAAAATTGAAAGCCTTTCCCCTAGAGTCAGGAAGAAGACAAGGGTGTTCACTTTCACCAGTACTATTCAGTATAGTTTTGGAAGTTTTGGTCACAGCCATCTGAGTATAAAAAGAAGTGAAAGGAATCCAAATTGGAAAATACATAAAACTTTCACTCTTTGCAGATGACATGATCCTCTACATAGAAAACACTAAAGACTCCACCAGAAAATTACTAGAGCTAATCAATGAATATAGTAAAGTGGCAGGATATAAAATCAACACACAGAAATCCCTTGCATTCCTATGCAATAAACATGAGAAAACAGAAAGAGGAATTAAAGAAACAATTTCGTTCACCATTGCAACAAAAAGTATAAAATACATAGGAATATATGTACCTAAATAAAATAAGAAATCTATAAAACACTGGTGAAAGAAATCAAAGAGGACGCTAATAGATGGAGAAATATACCATGTTCATGGATTGGAAGACTTAATATAGTGAAAATGCGTATACTACCCAAAGCAATCAACAGATTCAAGGCAATCCGTATCAAGCTACCAGCAGCATTTTTCACAGAGCTAGAACAAATAATTTTAAAATACACAAAACCTCGAATAGCCAAAACAATCTTGAGAAAGAAGAATGGAACTGGAGCAATCAATCTGCCTGACTTCAGGCTCTACTACAAAGCCACAGTCATCAAGACAGTATGGTACTGGCACCAAGACAGAAATACAGATCAATGCAACAGAATAGAAAGCCCAGAGATATATCCACGCACCTATGAACACCTAATCTTTGACAAAGGAGGCAAGAATATAAAATGGATTAAAGACATTCTCTTTTACAAGTGGTGCTAGGAAAACTGGTCAACAATTGTAAAAGAATGAAACCAGAACACTTTCTAACACTCTACACAAAAATAAACTCAAAATGGATTCAATATCTAAACATAATACCAGAAACTATAAAATTCCCAGAGGAGAACATAGGCAAAACCCTCTCCGACATACATCATAGCAGGATCCCCTATGACCCACCTTCCAGAATACTGGGGAAAAAAAGGCAAAAATAAACAAATGGTACCTAATAAAACTTAAAAAGCCTCTGCACAACAAATGAAACTATAAGCAAGGTGAAAGACAGCCTTCAGAATGGGAGAAAATAATAGCAAATGAAGCAACTGACAAACAATTAATCTCAAAAATATACAAGCAGCTCATGTAGCTCAATTCCAGAAAAATAAATGACCCAATCAAAAAATGGGCCAAAGAACTAAATAGACATTTTTCCAAAGAATACATGCTGATGGCTAAGAAACACACAAAAAGATGCTCAACATCACTCATTATCAGAGAAAAGCAAATCAAAACCACAATGAGGTACTATTTCACGCCAGTAATGGCTGTGATCCAAGTCTACAAGAAATAAATGCTAGAGAGGGTGTGGAGAAAAGGGAACCCTCTTATCCTGTTGGTGGGAATGCAAACTAGCACAGCCAGTATGGAGAACAGTGTGGAAATTCCTTTAAAAAACTGGAAATAGAACTGCCTTATGACCCAGCAATCCCACTGCTGGGCATACACACCGAGGAAACCAGAATTGAAAGAGACACGTGTACCCCAATATTCATCGGAGAACTGTTTATAATAGCCAGGACATGGAAGCAACCTAGATGTCCATCAGCAGATGAATGGATAAGAAAGCAGTGGTACATATACACAAAGGAATATTACTCGGCTATTAAAAAGAATACATTTGAATCAGTTCTAATGAGGTGAATGAAACTGGAGTCTATTATACAGAGTGAATTCAGAAAGAAAAATACCAATACAGTATACTAACACACATATATGGAATTTGGAAAGATGGTAATGATAACCCTGTATGCAAGACAAAAAAAGAGACACAGATGTATAGAACAATCTTTTGGACTCTGTGAGAGAGGGAGAAGGTGGGGTGATTTGGAAGAATAGCATTGAAACATGTGTAGCATTGTATATGAAACGAATTGCCAGCCTAGGTTCTATGCATGATACTGGATGTTTGGGGCTGATACACTGGGATGACCCAGAAGAATAGTACAGGGAGGGATGGGTGTTCAGGATGGGGAACACATGTATACCTGTGGTGGATTAATGTGGAGGTATGGCAAAACCAACACAATATTGTAAAGTAATTAACCTCTAACTAAAATAATTGTATAAAAAACCAAGAACAAGAAATACAAAAAGGCAAAACGATTTTCTAAAGATGCCTTACAAATAGGTGAGAAAGGAATAAAAGCTGAAAGCAGAGAAAAGGAAAGATACCAATTTTAAGGCAGAGTTCCCAAGTATAATAAGGAGAGATAAGAAAGGCTTCCTCAGTCATCAATGCAAAAGAAATAGAGGAAAATAGTAGAATGGAAAAGACTATAGATCTCTTCAAGAAAATTAGAGATACCAAGGGAATATTTCATGCAAAGATGGTCAGAAGAAAGGACAGAAACTTAATGGACCTAATGGAAGCAGAAGATATTAAGAAGAGATGGCAAGAATACACAGAAGAACTATACGAATGAGTATTCATGAACCAGATAATCACGCTGTTGTGATCACTCACCTAGAGCCAGACATCTTAGAATTTGAAATCAAGGAGTCCTTAAGAAGCATCGGTATGAAGAAAGCTTGTGGAACTGATGGAATTCTATTTATTTCATAGATTTGGAAGTGCTTCACTCAATATTACAGCAATATGACCCAGAGATTGAACCCGGGTCTCCCGCATTACAGGCAGACGCTTTTACCTCTGAGACACCAGGGAAAGAATTGTTAATTTCATGGCTTAAATCACCAGCTGCAGGGATTTAGAAGCCCCACCTCCCTAAGAAAATGAAAATAACGTCAGCAACTGTTTCCATTTTTTCCACTTCTATTTCCCGTGAAGTGATGGGACCAGAGACCTTGATCATAGTTTTTTAAATGCTTGACTTTAAGCCAAATTTTTCACTCTCCTTATCACTTTAATCAAGAGGCTCTTTAGTTGTTCTTCACTTTCTGCCATATGGGTGGTGTCATCTACATATCTGAGGTTATTGATATTTCTCCAAGCAATCATGATTCCAGACTGTGTTTTCTTCAGCCCAGCATTTCTCTTGATGTACTCTTCGTTTAAGTTAAATAAGCAGGGTGACAATATACAGCCCTTGACATACTCCTTTTTCCTATTTGGAAACAAACTGCTGTTCCATGTCAGTTCCAGCTCTAACTGTTCCAGCTCTAACTGTTGCTTTCTGACCTGCATACAAGTTTCTCAAGAGTCAGGTCAGGTGGTCTGTTATTCCCAATTTTCAGAATTTTCCAGTTTATTGTTATCTACATGGTCAAAGGCTATGGTACAGTTCATAAAGCAGAAATAGATATTTTTCTGTAATTCACTTGCTTTTTCGATGATCCAGCAGATGTTGGCAATTTGATCTCAGATTCTTCCGCCTTTTCTAAAATCAGCTTGAACATCTGTACATTCACAGTTCACATATTGTTGAAGCTTGGCTTGGATAATTTTGAGCATTATTTATTAGCATGTGAGGTGAGTGCAATTGTGTTGTAGATTGACCATTCTGCAGCATTGTCTTTTTTGGGGGATTGGAATGAACTCTGACAATTTCCTGTCCTGTGGACACTGCTGAGTTTTCCAAATTTGCTGACATATTGAATCACAGCATCATTTTTTAGGATTTCAAATAGCTCAACTGGAATTCCATTGCCTCCACTGGCTTTGTTCATAGTGATCTTTCCTAAGGCCCATATGACTTCCCATTCCATGTTGTCTGGCTCTAGGTGAGGCTAAGTGATCACACCATTGTAATTATCTCAGTCAGAAAGATTATTATTTATTTATTTATTTATTTTTTTACAGTTCTTCTGTGTATTTTTGCACCTCTTCTTAATACCTTCTGCTTCTGTTAGGTCAATATAATTTCTGTTCTTTATTAAGCCCATCTTGGTATGAAATGTTCCCTTGGTATCTCTAAATTTCCTGAAGAGACTCTAGTCTTCCCCATTCTATTCTCCCCTATTTCTTTGCATTGATCACTGAGGTAGGCTTTGTTAACTCTCCTTACTATTCTTTGGAACTTTGCACTTAAATGGGTGAATCTTCCCTTTTATCCTTTGCTTTTGTCTTCTCTTCTTTTCACAGCTCTTTGTATGGCCTCTCAGACCACCACTTTGCTTTTTTGCTCTTCTTTTTCTTGGGCAGGTTCTTTATTCCTGTCCCCTGTATAATATCAAAACCTCTATTTACAGTTCATATGTAGTGTACAACATACTAAATGCCAGGCTTGAAAAAGCACAAGAATGAATCAAGATTGCTGGAAGAAATATCAAGAGCCTCAAATACTTTTAGATGAAATCACTTTTATGGAAAAAAGTGAAGATGTAAAACACATTTCACTTCATGAAAATGAAAGAGGAGAGTAAAATATTTGGATTAAAACTAAATATTAAGAAAACTATGATCATGATATCTGGTCTCATCACTGCTTAGCAAATGGATGGAGAAACAATGGAAATATCAATACACTTTATTTTGGGGGCTCCAAAATTATTGCAGATTGCGACAGCAGCCATGAATTTTAAAAGCACTTACTGGATGCACTTACTACCTGGATGAAAAGCTGTGAACTACCTGGATGAAAAGCTGTGAACTACCTAGACAGCATGTTCAAAAGCAGAGACATTGCTTTGCCAGCAAAGGTACCCCTGGTTGAAGCTATGCTTTTTCCAGCACTCATGTGCAAATGTGATATTTGGACTGTAAAAACAGCTGAGTACGGAAAAATTAATGGTTGTAAAAGGTGGTCTTGTTGAAGACTCTTCAGAGTCTCTTGGATAATTGAAAGAAGAGTCCATTTGATCATCGAAAAAGCAAAAAAGTTCCAGAAACAAAGTATCTTTCTGCTGTATTGACTATCCTAAAGCCTTTGACTGTGTGGATCACAATAAACTGTGGAAAATTCTGAAAGAGATGGGAATACCAGAACACCTGACCTGCCTCTTGAGAAACCTATATACGGGTCAGGAAGCAACAGTTAGAACTGAACATGAAACAACAGGCTGGTTCCAAACAGGAAAAGGAGGACGTCAAGGTTGTATATTGTCACCTTGCTTATTTAACTTATATGCAGAATACATCATGAGAAACGCTGGGCTGGAAGAAGCACAAGCTGGAATGAAGATTGCTGGGACAAATATCAATAACCTCAGATATGCAGATTACACCACTCTTATAGGAGATAGTAAAGAAAAATTAAAAAGTCTCTTGATGAAAATCAAAAGGAGAGTGAAAAAGTTGGCTTGAAGCTCAACATTCAGAAAACTAAGATCATGGCATCTGGTCTCATTACTTCATAGAAAATAGATGGGGAAACAGTGAAAACAGTGTCAGACTTTATTTTGGGGGACTCCCAAATCACTGCAGATGGTGATTGCAGCCATGAAATTAAAAGACACTTAGTCCTTTGAAGGAAAGTTATAACCAACCTAGACAGCATATTGAAAAGCAGTGACATTGTTTGCCAATGTAAGTCCGTCTAGTCAAGGCTAAGGTTTTCCAATAATCATGTATGGATGTGAGAGTTGGACTGTGAAGAAAGCTGAATGCCGAAGAATTCATGCTTTTGAATTGCGGTGTTGGAGAAGATTCTTGAGAGTCCCTGGACTCGAAGGAGATCCACACAGTCTATTCCAAAGGAGATTAGTCCTGGGTGTTCTTTGGAAGGAATAATATTAAAGCTGAAACTTCAGCACTATGGCCACCTCATGTGAAGAGTAGACTCATTGGAAAAGACTCTGAAGTTGCAAGGAATTGGGAGCAGGAAGAGAAGGGGACACAGTGGATGATATGACTATATGTCATCACTGACTCGATGGCCGTGAGTTTACATGAACTCCAGGAGTTGGTGATGGACAGGGATACCTGGCATGTTGTAATTCATTGAGTTGCAAAGAGTTGCTGAGGGACTGAACTGAACTGATACTTCATATTTAAGTTCAGAATGGAAATTTTTCTATAGGAAATACGGAAATCTCTATACTTCATATGAAGCACTGATTCTTCAGCTAGAGTAACACCAACGTTCCCTGTCTGCCTAATTTCCATGTGCCTTGAACATTTGTGTGTCTACACATGAGCTTGTTGAAAACGTTTGTGTGTTTTTCTGTGTGGATGTGTGTCCAATCACAGCTGACACAGACGTGAATGTTACAGACTGTGAGATATGAAGCAAGGAGAAGGAGTCAACGGGCACTCACCGACTGGGGGATATTGGTCTATGCATTTCTCAGGTGGTCCTGTTCAAGACAGGAATGAGGAAAGGATGGCCAGTGAAAAGTCAGTGTTGTGTGTTCACAAGATTGGGTTTACATCAAGTGACATAAAGAAGCTCACAGTTTTTGCAGTGTTGATGTGTGTGTGTGTGTGTGTGTGTGTGCACCAGGAAAAGGATGTGGAAGGCTTGAGGAATCATCCAGTGTAAATCCAGTTTTGGGGGGCTTTTAAAGCATAGTCTGTGGATCCCTCAGTCTGTGAGAAATGGGCTGGTCTGTGGAAATTATAGATAGGACTATAACTGGATCCAAGTCTGTGAAGAGGTGAAGGTACTTCAGCAAAGAGTAGAGACTGGAAAGAGGAGGAACAGAAAGATAATCTACTGCACTGGAGAAGTTTCCCATATTAGAGGAAGGCCTGGGATAGTGCTGCCTTTGATCAGCCCATCAGGAAGCACACTCTATCTTTACTTGTGACCAAGAATAGCATGATGTGAGACAAATGACACGATAAGGTAGGATCTTTCATTGTGAAAGCACCTTCATTCTAGAAGACAGGGGATGACCTTGGCTCTGTCCAGGGGCTTCCAGTATATCTGACAGTTCAGAAACGTGAAGAAAGTGCAGAGGTGTGATGTAGGCATTTTCCCATTTCCGGCTTGTGCCTATGACGAAGTGAAGATGGCAATGTAGAAGGATGTGAACTCATATTTTCTTGAGAGCTCCAAAATTACAGCTTGTGACTCAGTGACCATTGACAAGAGAATGTTGGTTCCCACCAAAACAAACAAACAAACAAAACATGTCCAAGGCAAAAGAAAAGTCCCAACAAGACTGTAGGAGTGGTGGATGTGCATTTAGAATCAATACCTTCCAGCCACCCTGAGAGTGCTCAATAAAACATTGTGTGCACCTGTACCTAGAGACCACACAGAGACAGATTTAGACCTACCTTTGAGTGATTGAGTGTCTTCTGAAGAGGCATGGGTCAGCAATGGCTTGACAGGGAAGAGAATCTCTGGCTGTTACCAACCTGGGTCATGCAGTTTGAGACATAAGCCCTCTCAGAGGAGGTCACCTTTAAACTCATCATAAAGTGGCCTAGCACACAACTCACAAATTTGGGATAATTATTCCAAAGAAATTATAGCACAGTAAAGGAAGTACTAGGACCACTAGAGATTTCTAAACCTGTGGATCCACAAAGAAACTGAGAACCCCCATGGAATTAGACTTTGCTGGCCAGTGTGATTTAATTATAGAACTTCCACAGGATTGAAACAGACTGTTGGAGGGCACAAACAAAACCTTGTGGGCACCAGAAGCCAAGAGCAAGAGCAGTGTCCCCAGAAGAGAATGAGTTAGACTAGATGGCGAGTGTTCAGGAGTCTCCAGCAGAGGCATGGTCAAAGAGTGGGATGCAGTGGGGTGATGGACACTGCATACAAGAGTGCTTGCTCAAATCCTTTTGAAGAAGGTCCCAATTACTTTCATTACCCCTACCATAGTTAGGCCTCAGTTCAAACACCAGGGCTTGAATACAGCCACACCCATCAAGATTAAATTGGATTAAAGATTTACTGCGTATGGCTCCATATAACAGAACAGGACCCAGGTTCACTCACAGTCTGTCTCTCACATCAGGATGTTTCCATAAGCCTCTTATACTTATCAGAGAACAGACAGAATGAAAACTACAATCACGGAAAACAAACCAAACTGATCAAATAGATCATAGCCTTGTCTTCTGCTGGGAGCCAGCATGGGAGATCACACCCATGACAAGGTCATGCAGAGAGACCTGGCAGGGGAAGGCATCCTCAAAGACCCCTCAAGGGGTCCTCTGCCTGAGCATCTACACCAAAACCAAAATCTGTCTATTTACTGTCTGCTATACTACACTCTTCTGACATTAACAGGGGGCTATCCCCAACCACCTTTCTCTTGAAAAAGTTGACTTAGAGCTCCAGTTAGTCTCCTGTATATAAAAATAGTGTCTCAGCTCAAACACCTCTGATGGCTCTCTAACTTTCCTGACAGGTTCCTGAGACTCTTACAACTATACATGTGATTTTTTACAGCCTCCCAAATGCAAGAGGCATGGGAAGCTTAAAACTTAGAGTCTTTTAAAGAGCTAAGAATTATATTGGTGAAGGGTTTCATTGTTGAGTTAATGGTTACTGCCAGGCCTCCATATCCTTTATCTTTTAGGCACCTGGAAGGATATTAATCAATGTAATTGGGATGCAGAAATAGGAATATAGTAGTTTTGAGGTTAGCAATACTAGACTTTCGAGTTAATGTTTCCTTTGTTACAAATCATTATAGTCCTCTCTCTTTGTTATAAATCGTTGTATCCTTGCTATGTAAGAATGTAACTTTATTATAATGGTGCTTTCTGAGAGTGGCACCAGACTATGGAAAGAACAACACTTTTAGGGCAAATAACTTTTCTGGTTGATGGACCCTTATCAGAAAAGGGCCATAAAATGCTAATAGGCCTCCTGGCCAGAAGATGATGTAAATCACCTAAGTCCTGTGTACACAGATAGGTATGCATAGAGAAAGCCTGGTCTCAATAAGAGTCATGGCTGCTGACCCTACATGACTTTGTATTTTCCATTATTCTCTATGTATAGCTTAAGTTATATAAGCACCCTCAAAAATAAAATTTGGGCCTCACGTCATCATTCCTTGGCTCCCTGTGTCAATTCTCTTTTTCTTTCTCTCTCTTACTCTCCTTTTCAGGCTGATCCCTTGGAGCACAGGGCTCGCTGTATTCACTTCTCTGTCCAAGCTTCTAAGACACACATGAGAGGGAGCCCAAGATGGGTCACCCTCCATTATTCAAGCGGGTGCCTGTGGCCTACATGAATGGTGTAAGTCCCTTGTCTTGGGACTTTATAGGCTTTCTGCATAAACCAAGGAATAACAGCCTCTTTCTCTCCTCTATCTTCTTAACTGTTTTCTTATCTCTCTCTGTATCTCTAGGTCTATAAATCTATATCTATATACCTCTCTCACCTCTCCATCCACACTTTGGATACCCTGGATCCAACTGGGGCTAGTACCTGGTAGTCTACCTCAATGAAACTATGAGACATACCATTTAGGGCCACCCAGGATGGATTGGACATTGTGGAGAATTGTGGCAAAGGGTAGTCCATTAGAGAGGGGAAATGGAAAAGTAGTTCAGTATTCTAGATTTGAAAATCCTATGAACACTATGAAAAACCAAAAAGATAGAACACTGAAAGATGAACTCTTCAGGTTGGTCGGTGCCCTATATGCTTCTGGATATCAGTGAATAAGTAACTCCAGAAATAAGAAGAGATGGAGTCAAAGGAAAAACAACACCCAATTCTGAGTATGCCTGGTGATAAATGCAAATTTAATACTGTAAAGAATGACATTTCATAGGAACCTAGAATGTAGGGTCATGAATGAAGGTAAATTGGAAGTGGTCAAACAGAAGATGACAAGTGTGAACATCAAACTTTCAGGAATCAGTTAAATAAAATTCACTGCAATGGAATAATTTAATTAAGATGACCATTCAGAAAGCCCAATGAAATATCCAGGCATTGTAATAAAGCCTCATTTTCCTCTTAATTATTTCAGCATAGAAAGTGAAACAATAGATGTGAACATGTAAATTTATTATTGAAATAAGATAACTGTAAGAATTTTTTGGAATCAGCAACATAAATTTTAATCTTCATTATCCTGCATGATCAGGCTCCTAATTCATAGATCAGTTGTAATTAGTATGACTTTAATATAATGAAGATGGCTGATGAGTTGACCTTGAAAGAAAAATAGCAGATGCATCAATGATTGTTGCACTGGGAAACATGCCTGCCAGTTGCAGTTTAGGAAAATTATCCCCATGGGCTGACATATTGCTGTATCTAACTATAAAGGTAAGGCTGATCATCACTCAAACTAATTTATCTGTAATGTTGATACAATGTGGAACTGAGGAGTAGAAATATTTATAGTTACAAAATTCTCACTGTGACCATTTGTTTGATTGCAGCTGCTCTGTGAGTGCTGATGTAAAAAGCTCAACATATTTTAAACATGTTTGATCTATCACAATTTGCTCTTTCAGTCTAACTGACATTCATAATGAAGAAAAAAATCGCTTTGAGTTGGGGCACAGGTATAAGCAACTATCTGGCTGGTAGAAGGCTCTCATATGAAAGAGACACTTGAATTTGTGGAGGCTGAAAATACACACTCATCTAATTTCAGGAAAAGTCCAAGAGATATGATCATCCACATTACTCCCTCCTTTAACATGCTTCATCGTGTAATCTCGAACAAATTAAAGTACTGGAGAGAAATTTTTAGTGCCACCACTTCCTTTCATTATTATTAAAAGTTTGGGAAAGCATCAACTACCATTTGGATTAAGATAAAACTTCAACCAAAACCAAAGAAAATTAGTAGTAACTTTTGAAACCAAGGTAAAATAGAGAAACAAATCTAAGCTAGAAATATTGATTATTTTAAGCATTCAAAGATAATAGCCTCAAATAATACACCTCTGTAAATAGTTCAAATACTTACCTATTCAAATTTATTTTGATCCTCATGTAACAATATATTGTATATCTATGCCAAATGGCCTTTTAAGTGGCTTTGGGATTTCTTGCTGCTTCGAAGTTACTAGAGGAACTTAAATTTTAAATTTGTTACACTTAAAATGTCTTAATACCAAGCTGTTCTCAACTTGAAAATAATAGAAAAAATAATTCAGCAACATGGTTTCTCAATTTTAAGGTCAGTTTTAACTACCTATTTTAACATAGATAATGGGTCACTATAATAAATCACATATATTTCCTACAATAATGAAACTTTATGGAATGCATTTCTCAAAACATAGGCTTCTTTTTCTCCTGCCAGACAGTCGACTAATGAAGCAGATCTTTGAAAAAGCTGTCGCATTTTGCTAAACCCTTAAAGATGAAGCTAGTGAACTAAACTTTTTATACTACTAGTTTTACAAAATACTGAATGGGCCCTTTTATCCAAAGACTTTTTTCTTGAAGAGTTCTTCATTAATCACTGGAGAGGAGAAGAGTCACTTTCATTCCACCAAATAGATTTAAGCTGATCACTTCCAACTATATTCCTAAGTTTCTGAGGAAAAATGAGTGAAATAACACCATTCAATTCATCTTATTTAGAGAAAGAAAGCATGTAACATAGTCTTTTGATAACATATTCTGTAGGCACAACCTGGAAATCATCATCTTTAAACACAGATTGAAAGCTGAAGTCCCCAGTTAACGAGCAATCACACAGAGCAGATGTTATGGAAATTTCTGAACTGGTCAGTTCATCTTTAGGAGACACATCTTCAATTTCTGAAGAAATAGGAGAAATATAAATCTCAAATAAATCTTTCTTCAGCAACTTTTCTCATTTGTTGGATTTTATGCTGCGACTTCAAATACTACTTGGCTGGTCTACACAGATCAACTGTGTAGACCACCACAGTGGTTCTCAAACTGAGAAGCTGTGACATCACAAAATGGCTGGTCTCCTAGCAATTAAAGGATAACGTTCAGCCATTTTGTATTTCTCTATGAAGTAAGGTGTATCAGGTTAAAATACAGCCTTCCAATATAAATAATATCCAAAGACATGACACCTGGAAAATCTCATTCCTAAAGAATATTTCACACACACAAATCCTATCTGTAAATCTACTAGGTTCCTGAAATATAAGTCATTAACTTTTATTCTATATACACACTCTTACTTGTCAGTACTGTTACCAACCCAAACTTGGGTCTGCAAGCTTGTGTGCAGTTCAATTCAGTTCAGTTCAGAGGCTCAGTCATGTTCAATTCTTTGCAATCCCATGAATCACAGCACATCAGGCCTCCCTGTCCAACACTAACCCCTGGAATTCACTCAGACTCACATCCGTCGAGTCAGTGATGCCATCCAGCATCTCATCCTCTGTCGTCCCCTTCTCCTCCTGCCACCAATCCCTCCCAGAATCAGAGTGCTTTCTAATGAGTCAACTCTTCGCATGAGTTGGCCAAAGTACTGCAGTTTCAGCTTCAGCATCATTCTCTCCAAAGAAATCCCAGGCCTAATCTTCTTCAGAATGGACTGGTTAGATCTCCTTGCAGTCCAAGGGACTCTCAAGAGTGACTCTTCTCCAACACCACAGTTCAAAAGCATCAATTCTTCAGTGCTCAGCCTTCTTCACAGTCCAACTCTCACATCCATACATGACCACAGGAAAAATCAGAGCCTTGACTAGAGGGAACTTCGTCGGCAAAGTAATGTCTCTACTTTTGAATATGCTATCTAGGTTGTGTGCAGTAAAGTCAATCAATTGAATGTGTATTGCCCTGAAGGCAGGTGTAGTGCTTATTGCAGGGGGCTAGCAAGTAATCCAAGCTTAGCCAGTGCTTCGAAGACCCACATTCCACAAATGCTTTCAGGGAATGGCTTTTAAAGGCAGAGTGAGGGTGAGCCATGGGGTGTTTGTGATCAGTTTTTGGACATTCTTCTAATATTTGTTACTGGGGAAATTGAGACCCAACATAATCATCTGTCTGGTTCCAATGATGCTGGTATCTGTGTACTTCAGGTATTCAGCATGGCCAGGACTTCAGCGCCTATGAGACTTCTCATTGGATATGACTCAGAATATTATTCACAGCCCTTGTGGAGTAACTAAATGTACTTGACTTTTTGTAAGAACTAAATCATTATTATATTGTATTGCTTGCCTATTTCCCTTTGTTTCTGTCTTTTTCCCCTTCTCTGATTAGAGCTACTCTTGGAACTCTGTGAAGTCTGAAATCCCCTACTTCTTTCCCATATTTTTCATACTTTTCATTCTAAAGTAGGTACAGCTTCAAATGAGAAAATAAATATAGTGTTGGAATGAGAGATTGGCTATAAAATGTAGCATAAAATCTCATTTGCAGGTTCAATTTAGTTTCACATACCCCCACCTCTTAGAGGGAAGGATTCAACAACAGCTGTGGCTATTTCCTGTTGAAATTTACAATAGAGTTGGAAATAAACCTGAAATCTAATCTTTGTATCAACATTTTGTATTGGAAAAACATTAGAGATCTCTTTTTCTTCATAAAACCTTGAAAAGCATTTGAAAAGTAGTAAACATTTATAAAAAGCAAAGCAGAAAATGATCCAAAAAGTCCTCATATTTTAGATGCAACCAAGGAAATAAACGTTCAAGTATTTCCTCTTTACATGTACTTAAAAACCAGGTTGGCTTTTGAAACATTCTATACCTGCATCTTAATTATTTTTTCATTGCTGTTACACAAAACAGGAATTATAAGCCAGTGTACATCTCAAAATACTCATCTCACATGCTAGTAAAGTAATATTCAAAACTCTCCAAGCTATTCTTCAGCAATATATGGATTGTTAAATTCCATATGTTTAAGCCGGTTTTAGAAAAGGTAGGGGAAAAAGAGATCAAGTTGCCAACATTTGCTGCATCATCCAAAAAGCAAGTGAGTTCCAGAAAAAAAATCATTTATTTCTGCTTTGTTGACTATGACAAAGCCTTTGACTGTGTGGATCAAAATAAACTGTGGAAAATTCTGAAAGAAATGGGAATACCAGACCACCTGACCCTTCTCTTGAGAAACCTATATGCATGTAAGAAAACGACAGTTAGAACTAGACATGGAACAATAGACTGGTTCCAAATAAGAAAAGGAATACATCAACTCTGTGTATTGTCACCCTGGTTATTTAACTGGCATGCAGAGTATATCATGAGAAATGCTGGGATGGAGGAAAGACAACCTGGAATCAAGATTGCCAGGAGAACTATCAGTAACTTCAGATATGCAAATGACACCTCACTTTAGGCAAAAAAATGAAGAACTGAAGAGCCTCTTGATGAAAGTGAAGGAGAGTAAAAAAAGTTAGTTTAAAGCTCAACATTCAGGAAACTAAGATAAAGACATTATATATATATATATATATATATATATATATATATATATATACATACATATATATATATCACACACACATTTAATTTTTCATTTAGTTCAACAGGGCCTTAATTTCTCCATGTGGAATGTAGTTCTCTGACCAGGGATCAAACATGGAACCTCTGATTTGAGATCACGGTGTTGAAATGTTGTTGTTAAATCATGCCAAGATGCAGGGATTCTATGCCCCTGGAGGAGAATAATTTAATCCAAAGCCAGAGCTGAGGCTTGACCTCTCAGAGTTTCTATGTAATAAAGTTTTATTAAAGTATAAAGGAGATACAGAAACCTTCTGACATAGGCATCAGAAGGGGGCAGAAAGAGTATCCCCATGCTAGTCTTTAGCTGGATGTTATATAATCAACAGCAGTCTGTTAGTAAAAGAAAGGAATGTCTTAAAATTCAGAATGGCACCAGGCCCCTCACCCATCAGATGCATTTTGGTATAATCTTGGCACCAAATGGTTTATCCTGGGCCATAAAATGATTAACTTGAATCTTGAAGAAGGGCAGATCATACAAATAGTTTTGTTTACATAGATTAGAGAAACAATATCTGAGTATAATATACTGGTTTGTCAAGTAGGTTCTGAGCCATTAGGTGGAACCAACTTGAAGACAGAGTATGGAGTAAACACATGCATAGCTTAAGATAAATATTTCTGTAAGAAAAAGGCGTTGGTTATCTCTAGATTTGAGAATAGTTGACTTCCGGTGAAACCAGCTGTCATTATGGCAACACAATCTTTCAAGAGAAATTGCCTTTAAATTTGTACAGAGAAGGAAAAAAATATTGCTAGTTTGTTTCCTCCTGTCGCTTAAGAGAGATAAAAATGTCTGACACTTGTAGGCTATTTCCTCCATTTAGAGACCCCTGGTTTTCAAGCCTGTCACCCTCTCAGTGTCTTAGTCACTGGATCACTAAAGAAGGCCCTTGTTGTTGATTTTTATTATGATTGCCATGCAGAATGGTGTGAAATGATACTTCACTATAGTTTTGATTTGTGTGCCTTTACTATGTTGAGGTAATTTTTGGTACACTCAGTTTCTGGAGAGTTTTTTTTTTTTTTTTTTTTAATCACATATGCTTGTTGAATTTTATCGAAGTGTTTTTTGGCATTTATTGAAGTGATCATACGGTTTTAATCCTTAAATTTGTTATGTTGTATCTGATGTTTTGATATAAAGCTACAGGAGAATATTTGGACATCTGGGGAAAACCTCACTCAATAATGCTGTTCGATACTTGGTAATGTTTTCCTGGATTCTTCTTCAGAGTATTTTGCTGAGGATGCTTGAATCTATGTTTATCCAAGTGATATTGGTCTATATTTTTCCTGTTCTCTAGTATCTTTGACTTTGATATCAGGGTGATGCTGTACTTGTAGGATGAGTTTGCAGGTTTTCCTACCACTGTAGTATTTTGGAAGATTTTCAGAAGTATATGAGTTAACACTTATCTTAATGGTTCATGTAACATCTGTGAGGTCATCTGGACCTGGAATGTTGTTAACTGGAAAATTTTTGTAACAGTTTCAGTGTTAGTGCTTGTAATGATGTGTTTATATTTTCTGTTTCCTATCGGTTGAGTTCCTAAGAATTAGTCTGTGGTGTCCAGATTCTAAATTTTATTGGTTTAAATTTTTTTGTTGTAGGCTTGAATGATCCTTTGATATTTTTGTGCTATCAGTTATATTGTCTCCTTTCTCATGTATAACTTTATTGATTTGAGTGTTCTCCCTACTTTGTTGATGAATCTGGCTCATGTTTTATGTATTTTCTTTATGCTCTCCAAGAGCCCCCTTTTAGTATTATTGATCTTTGCTGTTGTTTTCATATTTTGTTTTTTCTTTTATTTCCTTTTCTATTCCCTAGGATTTTTTTTTTATTTTTTTTATTTTTTCCAAAACTAATTTTGGGTTCTCTGTTTATTCTTCTTTATCTAATTCCTTTAGTATTAAGGTTAGGTTGATTAACTGAGACATTTCTTTTTATAATCTTTACTGTTTAGTGTATTATCCTGTTTCTTAGGTTTTATTCAATAACAGTTTTATTGTCATTTGATTGCAAGAATATATATGTATATATATTTGCCTATTTATCTCTCTGATTTCTTCATTGATTTCTTGGCCACAAAGAGGTATATACATGAGCCTCAGTTTATTCATGTTTCAGTTTTTTCTTTATTATTTTTGTTTTTGTTTTGCTCTCCCACGCATGAATGACATGCAAATCATAACCTCGCGGTAAAAAAAAAAAAAAAATGCTTCATACAATTTTGATTATCTTAAATTTACCAAGGCCTGATTTGTCATCCAGTTGATGATTTATCCAGAAATATTCCATTTTCCCTTGAGAAGAAACTGCATTCTGCTGTTCTTTTTTTTTTTTTTTTTTAATGAAATCTACTAAAGTATCAACTAAAATTTTCGGGTATATTATGTTATTTAAGGGACTTCCCTGGTGGTTCAGATGGTAAAGTGTCTGTCTACAATGTGGGAGACCTGGGTTCGATCCCTGGGACACGAAGATTCTCTGGAGAGGGAAACAGCAACCCACTCCAGTACTCTTGCCTAGAAAATCCCACGGATGGAGGAGCTTGGTGCAGGCTACTGTTCTTGGGGTTGCAAAGAGTCGGGCACTACTGAGCCACTTCACATCTTCTTTATGTTATTTAAAGTTCATGTTTTTTTTTTTTAATATTTCATTTTTAAATCGGAAGGTCAGTTTAGTTCAGTTCAGTTCAGTAGCTCCTTCATGTCTGACTCTTTATGACCCCAAGCATCACAGCACGCTAGGCCTCCCTGTTTATCAACAACTCCCAGAGTTCACTTAGACTAGCGTCCATTGAGTCAATGGTGCCATCCAGCCATCTCATCCTCTGTCGTCTACTTCTCCTCTTGCCCCCAATGCCTCCCAGCATCAGAGTATTTTCTAGTGAAGCAACTCTCCACATGATGTAGCCAAAGTACTTCAGTTTCAGCTTCAGCATCATTCCCTCCAAAGAAATCCGAGGGCTAATCTCCTTCAGAATGGACTGGTTGGATCTCCTTGTAGTCCAAGGGACTCTCAAGAGCATTCTCCAACACCACAGTTCAAAAGCATCAATTCTTCAGCACCCAGCTTTCTTCACAGTCCAATTCTCACATCCATACATAACCACTGAAAAAACCATAGCCTTGACTAGACGGATCTTAGTCTAGTCGGCAAAGAAATGTCCCTGCTTTTGAATATGCTATCTAGATTGGTCATAACTTTTCTTCCAAGGAGTAAGCGTCTTTTAATTTCATGGCTTCAGTCACTATCTGCAGTGAATTTGAAGACCCCCAAAATAAAATCTGACACTATTTCACTGTTTATCTGTCTATTTCCCGTGAAGTGATGGGACTAGATGCCATGATCTTAGTTTTCTGAATGTTGAGCTTTAAGCTAACTTTTTCACTTTCCACTTTCACTTTCATCAAGAGGCTTTTTAATTCCTCTTCGCTTTCTGCCATAAGGGTGGTGTCATCTGCATATCAAATTTTTTCAGTGACACTTTCAATTTCCTATTTAATTATATCATATATATTTTTACCTTGATTTTGTTGTTGTTGTTGTTGTTGCCTGAAACATACTTTACTGTCTTCACACTTGTTTAGTTTACTATATTGCTGTTTTTTTTTTTTTTAATTGTCAGGATGAAGGTTGTAGTATTTAATTTCAGTCTGTGTCATGAGTGGATAACCTTGGTCCAGTGTTTTGTGTGTCTTTGGAGGGGGAGCCACTGGCAACTTCATTCTTGTGGCCACAGCTAATGCTTTTCTCTCTCATGGTGGGACCGTGTCAGTGAGGTCTTTTGCAGGTATGTGTGTGTTTAGTCTTACTTTAAGACTTTCTTCTGTGAATGATGTGGCTTTTGTTTCTGTCTTGCTTTTTTTGTGGTGTGGCGTAGCAGCTCTAGATAGCATAGATTTTGGTGGAATCAATCTTAGTTTCAGATGGAGGTATTCATAGGAACTCTCATTAATTAATATTCACTGGAGCCAAGAATTCTCTAGTGGTCTATGATCCTTGATACCATGCTGAGACCCTAGATGTTGAGCCCCAACTTCTGGTCAGAGAATCAAGATCACATAGCAAAATATTAGACAGAGGAAAAAAAAAAGGAAGACAGAAAAAAGGTAGGAAATCAAAACCAAACCGCAAGTAAAATAACACAAGCAATAATTACAATAGGGAAGAATACAGAATAAACAGGAGGTCCAAGCAAATAACATGTCAAACATAAAACAACAGCAGAGCAGAGTGACACTTGAAGACTAAAGGAAAAAAAAAAATCTGCCAAAAATGACAAGAGCTTTCCCACAGAACAAGAGAAAATCACGGTTAATATAGAATCACATATGTATTAAAACAAAATTGACAAGAAACAACCTCAACAAAAGGCACAGAAAACAGGAAAACAAAGTACACAATATATACCTACAAAAAATAAACATATGTTTAATAAATAAACATATGAATAAATGATTTAAACAATCTTAAAACACCAAATAAGCGAAGATAATAAGATAGCCTACAAATGAGTAAAAGAGTGAAAACCAAACAGAATAGCAAAACAGGCTAAGTATAGTTAATGTTACATAGGGTCCCTTCTGTCAGTGTTCTGGTCCTGAACATGAGCCACAATACAGCTCCGCCACTCAGAAAAGCTTGGGAAAATGTGGGCAGAGCTAAACTCTGAATCTTCAGTAGAGACAAGTCAGATTTTTATCTGGGATAACTCCTATTTGTTGTTAGAGCTTCCAGAGCCTGAATATTTTCATTCATTGGAAAGCTATCCTTTTTGTATCCCATAGAGAAAGTGTCTGCACAGTTGATTTTGTGTATTTAAGCTGCAGGTTGCTCAGATGATGGGAAAGTTTTCAATCCTTTTCCTTATTGCCCTGATCCTGAGTCTCAGATGTAGTTTTATAACAACCTCTCCATGTGGTTACCAGAGAAGGCTGCCCTAAGACCCTTGTGGAGGCCTTGGGCCTGCCTTGGTGAGCACAGGAGGAAGTGGTACAGCTGCTTGGATTATTGGAACACTGGTGGTGTCAGTTTTTCTGAGGAGCCAGCAACCATGGGCAGAAAAGTTAGGGCCCAATTGGTTCATCATCTAGCCTGTGGTGGCAGAAGCGTGAGTGGTAATTCTGGCTAGTCTTTGTTTATTGCCTGATAGTACGTCTTAACATGTGGCAAAAGGGGGAAATTCAATGCTGTCCGACATCTTCTGTGTGAGCCCTAAAGTCCAGGTTATTTATCAGTTTGGGATTTTTCGAAGGGCATTCATTTCTATACACTTTGCCGTCCCAGATCCATCACTTCATCTCCACACAGTCAAAAGCAGTTTCTTCCGAGGCTTTCTAATCATATGTTTCATCTTCCAGGCCCTATGCACACACCACTTGATCTGCATTGCAGCTTGGGACATGCAAGACCACACCACACATTCTCTGTTTGATTCTCACTCTAGACAGACTCAATTTTATCAGCATTTTCACCACACTTACTTTCAGTCAAAAGTAATTCAAGTTTAGTGAGGTGACTTACCTGAATCCTCAGTCTATTCCTTGCTTCTCCATCTCCCATCCCAGGACACAGGCTTGGTTCTATTCCTCTCATCCTCATTTTCCCATCTTCCCTCCATTCTTCCCAAGTTATGTCTGCTTTCCATATAGTCCTCTCTCTTGAGCAAGGTCTTCTGCCAATATTCATTTGATGCTCTGGAGGAACTATTGCCTTTTTAGAAGGATTATTTGTGATGTCTCCATGGAAAGAATTGCACTCAATGTCCTCTTTTATTTTCTGCCAAATCAGAGCTTCTGATTTTCTTTCTAGGTAAAGTCAGTAATTTCTTTTGGTATACCAGTGAAGCAACAAACTTTAGTTGACATGAATTAATCTGTTTTTTGGGAGGTTACACACATGCACACATAATTGGTACATCAGTGATTTTGAACTTGCAAATAAGCACATTTATTTTTCCCGAAATATCTGCTAATGAGATATTCTCATCAGCTTGAGGAAACATAGTTCTTTTCCAGGTAAGAGATGGGA